>NC_068946.1:43788046-44095119 GCF_026419915.1 Harpia harpyja
AATAAGCTGTGTTAGGCCTTTTGGGTTTGTTTTCTGCCATTTGGTAGTCACAGCTCCTCGTCCATCTAATAAAAAGTCAGCACTGGTGGGAAAGGCTTGCTCTGGAAACGCTCAGCGTGGGGGTAGAAACTCCTGACCAGGTGTGGTGGGGCAGGCTGGCACGTCCCAGATGGGATCCGCAGCCTGTTGTCCATCTCCGTGCCAGCCTCGGTGGCTCGCTGTGTCTGCATAGCGTCTAGCGATGAGCCCGGGATATTTCTGGTTGAAGCAGAGGGGCCTTGACAGCAACCCTGTGCAGTGCAGCTCAGTGACCGAAACCTGGGCAACTTCTCCAGCAGTGGCGTGTGAGTGGAACGGGTTGCCATGTGCCATCGCGCTGCTGACACTTCAAATTTCATTGTATCCCAAGGAAGAATTCAACGCTTACTTAGCAGAAAAAGGCAATTTTATTTTCTTCTTAATTTCCCAGGAAGCAGAAATTCTCAGCAATCTCTTTCAGAAACTTCCCAAGCTGGCAGATATTGTTGTAATAAAGTCAAGGCGTTTCAAGTTCATCACTTCCACGTTTTTCTTGTAGTCTAAAATATAATAGATCATAAACTATCTTGATCTCTTCTGTGCCGCTTTTGACAGCAGCTGCTGGTTCCTGGAAAATGTTTTCTGACAGAAAACTGTTCTGCCTTAAACCTTCCCCCAGTTCAGGCTATTTAGGACTGAAGATGATGGCTGGTAGCAGCAAGGCTGATCAAGAGACTTTTCTAATTATTGCTCTTTGGAAAGCCATCTGAGCTTTGGTGTTTGGGCACCCCGCTGCAGGACTTCCTCGTGCTCGTGGGGTTCCCCCTGGCTGCAGGAGAGCTCTGCTTTCATGTTATTTACCCTTCCCAGAGGTGTAAAAAAATAATGACTTGTCCCCTTAAGGCTACCACATATCAGTAACCTGAAGACCCCAGGAATTCTTGTAGAATAATAAATAATGCATCGCCTTTATTCACAGATGCCTACCTGAATGTCTGAAAATACTTCTATAGACGTAAATACATTCATCTTCCCAACACCATTTTGAAGTTTTTGAAAGTTTTGGGTACAACCTATTTTACAACAGCAAAGCCTGAACTTTCCATGAAGGTTGTCTGCAGGCTTCAGAAAATTCCTGTTTTCCCACCAAGAAGCAAAGTGCCCCATTTTTGGTCGCACCTGAAGCATGCTGCAGCACCAGCTACTGCATGGGGGCATGTTGCAGGGTCTCCTGGTGTCCTCATGTCCCTGCTGGCAGCAGCTGGGCTGTCCCTACTGGGAGAGCTGTTCCCAGCCCTTCAGTGGCTGAGGCAGACCCTCATGCAGCGTTTTGGAGATGGTAGATAGCAACTCAGGTATTTCAGGGTTTGATTTCCTAATGACAATTCTGCATTCTTGTAGAAAATGTCAATGAACTCTTACATTTTTAGTCTAAATTTTCCATGTAGAGGGAAAGGCCATTTTTAGCTTCGCTGTAATTGTTCCGGCTCTTTTGCTGAGGAAAAGACTGACAGGTTTAATGCCCTTAACAAAGGTCAGGCGGTGCACAGGAACGAGCTGAGGAGAGCTGCCAGGAGCTTCAGGATGGGTTAGACGTCGAGATGAACAACAATATCCTACTTCCATTAGGGCCTGAGTTCATTTAAGTGTGCCGCCTCCTTCTTGGGGTGGGGAGGAAATTTATGGGCAAATTCCTTCCGTCTTGCCTCGAGTTGGCCACAGGGCCGCGGGGGGAGCTCACTGATCTAATCTCGCCCCTTCCCAGCTGCAAGAGTCAGCTCGCTCTGCAGACGCCTGCCTGCCTGCCCTGCTTTTGGACACAGCCTGTGGCTCAGCAGCGCTGCCCAAATGCAAAAACAGTGGCCGGGCTGAATCGTGTTCCCTGGCTGCGTGGCCACCAGGACCACTTTTCCACCTGCCATGTGCTGGCAGTGCCTGTGTCCTAGGTGGGGGCTGCATAATAGCAGCCCTCAGCATCTTCAAAAGACTTTTTCTTTCTTCGTCCACCTGAGCTGAAGCAGTAGAATAAACTTTGTAAGAGGATAAACTCCTCTGGGCTGTCCCCAAGAGGATGGATGGTTGTTGTGATGGCTCCCAAGTAGGTTTTCTCTGGGATGCTGGAGAGGAGCAGACTTGCATTTGCAGTGTCTGACGGAGATGTTTGCTGTGTCTTGTGGCCTTTATAACAGCTTTTGTTATGCAGGTAACCCCAGGAATGGGCTTTATTCTGCATAAAGTAAGTACCGCATCCACGTGGACATCCAAAGTCCGTGTCCCTGCAGGGAGCTGAGCGGACACATGTGTGGTCTCGCTGCTGGCTGGCAGGGAAACAAACAGCTCCCCGGTATTTTCGTGGTGGTGGGGTGCGTGGGGGGGGGCTCCAGCAATATTGCTGGAGGAGAAGAGGCAAGCGGAGAGGCAGGCCTTCTTGGTGGTGTCCTCTGCTCCTCACTGCACCTCAGTTTCTTCAAGCATGAAGTCACGCTGACTCTGTCCTGCAGATGCTTTGAGGTGTCAGCACAATAATGCTTGTTTCAAGGCTTTTTTGGTGGTTTTATAGCTGAAGGGCAACGTCTCTTTTATTATTTCTTGTTTACTTTTCACGTATCTGCACCCCAGCAAGGCCCCTTTTCCTTCCAACACTCCTACAAGGTATTTACGATTACCTGAGCTGTTTGTCTAACAGAAGTTAGTTGTGTGCTCTTTATTGCTTACCTGAATGTGAAGCTTGGCTTGCTGTACCCAACCCACTGTTAAACTAAGCACGTTGCTTTCTCCAGCATCCTGACATGCATTGTCTGAGAAAAGTAGTTTTGTAAATCAGGCGACCACCATCTTTCTTCATTAGGTATGTTAGAAGAAGAGAAAACTGGTTCTGCATCCCTCTGGATGGAAACAGCTGGCTGGATGTGTTTCAAAATGGCCCGTAATACTCGGGGTGGGAGAGGGGTCTCCCGCAGGTGAGCTGGTGGGAGCCTGCCTCCCATTTATCCTTGCTATAGTGTTTGTAACAGGCCAGGATGAATATTTGCTATTATTTTACCTGTGTAGTTCCTCTCTTATTTTTGTCAAAGCCACTGAGCAGGTAATATAACAACATAATAATTAACCAATAATAATTGAAGTATGCCGTATGAAAACCAAACCAAATGCTAACAAGCCAAACAAAAGAAAAGCACGCATGGTGCAGCCCTGTTTATAGTGCTGTCTGCTGGAATCATTACACACGTTGATATAATAATACTGAGCACTTAATTACCACATCATTTTTAAAGTGCTGTATAAACATTAACCAAACCTCTGAGGTAGGGAGGTATTATTATCTCCATTTTAAAGAAGGGAAATTCTGACAAAGCGAGGTTAGTCAGTAATTTAGTGTCGTGAAGCCAGGCAGCTGGCAGGGCGGGAGATCAGGTTGCGGTTCCATGGCTGGTCTGCTGTGATTTTGGAGACAGAAAAGCGGAGCTGCTGAAGCACCTGAGATGGCTTTTGGTGAAACGCACGGCGCTGCTGTTCGGGGAAGGCAGATACGCCCCCAGACACTTCTCTCTGCTTAGAAAAAATGCAGATTGGCGTATTTAGCAACCACATAATTATTCCTTGTTGAGGTAGGCGCACAGTTGGTGTATTTTGCAAAGTATCTAAACAACATTAAAGCGAAGCCCTCAAACGGGGGCTCGTGAGGGGCTAAGAGGCAGCTACTGTAGTCTTGTGTGTCTGCTCCCCCTCCTCCCCGTATCGATCCGAGCAGTGGTTCTGGGAATGGCTTTCCCTGCAAAGCCCTTAATATTCTGTGTGGTGGTACATGACTTCATCCAAGGAGAATCCCACAGGCACATCAGCGTGATCTGCTCTGTCATGTTTCTGTGACCCAATTTTCCCCGTTCTTTGTCTCAGACCTTCCCTGACCCCAGGCCTATTATCTCTTCCAATAATTCACCCGGGCCATTATTAATGGTGCATTAACTTTGGCTGCGCTTTCAGCAAAGATGTTTTTCTTGTGCTCATTCATTCGCTCAACTCACTTAAACAGCGAGATCATTATGCCGGGGACGTCACACAAACACAAAAACATCTCCCTTGCCGACACCTACAGCCCTGCAGCACTTTGCCGGAGGGGCGGCCATCCAAATAGAACACTGAAACGCCTAGGAGGGACTATCAAAGGGAGTCAAGTAGCCACACACACACTCAGTCGCCCGGGGCCCGGTTTACCTCCCCTGCTCACGCGCCAAGGCTGTCCGGCGATGCTCTGAAGCCCACCGAGGCCAGGGGAGCCCTGACATGAGGAAAATCACTGCAGGAAGTCTGGGGAGCAAAGCACGAGCCCCTCTTTGCCATTTCAAAACAAACCTGATGTTTGCTGCCACAGTCGTCGGATGCCAAAATGCGACCCTTTAAAATGTACGCTGTGGATGAGTAAAATTGGGACTTCAAAAAGCATAACAAGGAAACAAATGCCACCTACAATTTATTTCTCACTTGATGCTTTGGGATTCTCTGGGTGATGACTGAGTGAAGGACACTTCATGGTTGTTGTATCTTTAACCTTGTCCTTGAGAAGAGAGTGAGATTTGGAGATCCGGGAGAAAATGTGGGCAGTGGGAAGGGTCTTTGCTCTTGAGATGTGGAAAACTAGTGAATGCCTCCTCTCATGTCTTAGAGGTTTCCATGTAGCATCTAGTGCAGACAGCAGTTATTTTCCTATTATCCTTTTCAAAGCAGCTGGACCTGGGAAAAAAAAAAACCCCAGAAGCTGTTGCAAGCTGCCGTGTCGCACCAAGCAGCGTCCCACCACCCCCAGTAACAGGGATGTGGCCCGTGACAGCACAGTGCTGCTGCTGCAAAAGCACTCATGGACACTCACCAGCATCTTCTGGGACATCCCCTTCCCATTTTTTTTCTGTGTCAGCTGCTTGTGCACAGCTACTAATGATACCGCGGTGACAAAAGTGCGTGAGCTGTTGTCTGGAGAAGTTTTTCTCCCACTAATCCAAATCAATCCAATACCCCCGGGGCTCTGAAGCCTTTTAGAGATAAAGTTGCAGTTTCTGCCTGCTGTGGTTGAGGTTTGCTGGGGAACCTGCTCTTGTTTGACTGTGTAGTCTTGGGCAAGTTATTTTACATTACCCTGTTTCAGCCCCTCTTCAGTAAAAAAAAAGCTATGTTTCAAATACATGTGTTTGCTTCTCTTCCGAAGGAGAGATGAAGCTTTGTTAGTCTTTGCAAGGTAGCTTGTGATCCCTTTATGAAAGCTGTGTTCCATGCATCACTAAAACCTTAGGAAAACAAGCCAAAAGGGATCTCAAGAAGTCAGTATTTGTTTTTCCTCTTTTATAAAATGTTAATTTTTTATGGGTGTTTTTGCAAACTTGTTGAGAAAAGCACTGCAGGTACTGAATTATCCAGACAGCAATCTTTTACTTTTTTTCCTCAACAAATTACTTTCCCTGTTGATTGCAAAATGTTTATACTCTATTCCTGATGACAAAGGAGCCCACTTACAGCCTGGACTGCTTGTTCCCACAGAAGACTGTTGGACATCCATAGGAAAACCACATTTTTTTAGCCTACCTGGTGGCCTGCGCAGCTCACGTGCTTTAGATAATGCAGTGGGAGCCCAGTACATGTCGGATGGTACAGAGGCTGTATGTGGGGCTTCTCGGGGTGTCTCCCCAGCCAGTCTTGCTGCAGCACCCCAGTTGCAAGTGGGAACAGAAGACATCCTTTAAATGCTTTCCCAAGGGCTTTCTGAACTGTTTTTGTCAAAGTGAACTGCAAATGAAACCCGATTCAGTGGCATGAGGTCTGATTTCTTCTGCTGCTTTTTTTTTTTTAGTGATCACGTGTGTAGGCTGAAGTATTTGGAATAGAAAAAGCTTATTTGACCCTTCCTAATTCTCCTTTTTGGGCTCAAAAAGAGGTGCTGCTGCGAGTGATATCAAAACGGCTCCTTTGCTTGCTATACAAACCCATACATGCAGTCTGTGTTTCTCTTGAAGCGCAGGTTTATCTGTGGAGATAATCAAAAGCCTGCATCATCCTCAAAAAATGCCTGTTTCTGATGCCTCCCTCCCTGATTCCTGGGATTTTCGGCAAAGGGACATCCCCTTTAAACCTGCGTTTCTGCTTCATATCTTTTCTCTTTGAAGCCAGAGGGTTGGCTGGCCTTTGAATAGACAAGGATGAGAATACAGCAGTGGGAGGTCCGTGTCTTGCTCATAAACCTTGGCCAGAAAATCAGCTCCGACAAGTGGGGACACGTAGCAGCGTCTTCCCCCTTATCAAACGGCGTGGTGGAGCAGACGCATTCCTGCGCGAGCAGCGGCTGGGTGGAAGGTGGGGCCTCCCGACTGCGCCTTGCTGCTCTGCCGCTGCGCTTCACCCTGGGAGCTGTGTGCCACGGACTTGATGAAGAGCCGTGTTACTTCTGTACGAAACACCCTGTTTTCTGTCGGCCCTGCCCCTTGGGTGCTGCTTTGATTTGTTCTTTGGTTTTCTCTTCCTTCCGCAGGAGCCAGAGAAAATGTTTATCTGTTGTTCCAGTGCTAGGGGACTTTTGGAAGTGCCACGTCGTGCCTTCGTGCTTCAGCGTATCGTACCGCATGGCGTGGCATGGCCCAGCTTTTTCCAGGGGGAAAGCTTTCCCCAGGCCTCCTGCTAAAACCTTCCTCTCTCTGTGTAAAATAGTCATCATTAGCGCTAATTGGGCAGGTTTGGGGTTAAATCTGCAAAGATTGCTTGGGTTTGGTAAATCCTCTGCCACTGCAAAGCAGATAATGCTAAACAAAAGATTGCCTTGATTAGATTAAAGTTGGCAAATTCATTGCCCTAATCATCATATTGCCCTTCCCGTGGCTCTTCAGGAATACATCACCGTGACTTACTTGAAGTAATTGAATATAATTGTCTTTTTAACTCGTATGTGTAAAACATCCATCTTTGTTAACGGCGTGTGTTGCTGTCCTGCTGCCAGCTCGCCGTCCTCTTCGGGAGGGGTGGGAACAAGAAGCAGAGCTGGGCTGACGTTTATGAATTGGTAGTTGATTGCCTATAAAACCATTCATTATTTCTGACCAAGCACCTGGAAGAGAATAAAAAGGAACAGCACCAGCCACTGGAGCCCATAGGCTTGGCTGGTGTTCCCAGGCAGGGGAGCAGAGGCGAAGCCCTGAAGTGGGACGTTGCAAAAGGACATCACCGAAAACAACCCTTCCCCTCGCCCTTGGCGGCAGCAAAGCAGAGCACGTGGCAGGGTTAGAAATAAGAGTGGCAGAGTGAAACAGGCGCCCAAGGCAGACACATTGCTGACCCTCCCATGGTCAAAATAGGTTGAAATGCTGAAAACAAACCAACAGTGCCAGTGTGAGGGAGGAAGTTCATGGAAATTTTTCTCCCATTAATAATCAGAGGTGTGAAGAGGGAGAATTTCTCTTCAGATGCCATTTTTATACCAACAGATAGCTAGGAAAGGAGGCCAGGCAGCAAACACCCCATGTTTTCTTTTTCCCAGCTCTCTTGACTGACAGGGAAAGACTCTTTTAGCACAGAAATTTCCAATATTTCCTCAGCAATCAATCATTCAGAAATGCACAGTTACAAAATAAAACATAACTGGCTGGGTTTTAAGAGATTCAGATTGACCCGTTCTTAATGGTTTCATCATTATTAGTGAACTAAACTGGTTCAGGGAATGGGCCCAAGGATTAGGGTATGACTTTCCATATTTTTAAAACACTACCACAATGGCTAATGCAGTTTCAGCCCATGTGGACTCACACTTCCCTGCAGACTGGGGTTAACCCAGCCCTGGACCTGCCTGTTACAGGCAGATCAGCCACCCTGGTTTGGGAGTTTGCAAAACTTCACCTAGAGGGATACCACCAGGTGGGCTGTGTAGGTTGGTCCCAGGACCGCAGAAGAGTCCCTGTTCCTTTGGGTTTATTTGAATGGTATAAATACGGGGTGAGCACTGCAGTAAGCCCAGCCTAGCGGCCCAGGCTGGAGGAGATGTTTGTGTTGTCTGGCATCAGGATGTCTGTGCAGGGACAGTGGATTTTGTGACCGTGCTTGGTATGTGATGATGTAAAACCTCCTTGCCCCACTCCCTCTGGTCCCCACAGCAGCTGTGGGTTGTGGCCGTAGCTGTGGCCAGGGGACAGCAATGTCCCCAGGGAGGAGGACAGCAGCTTTAAGGTGTCTGCCAGCCCTGCAGCGGTTTGGGCTGAGCGTGGTTTGAGGAGACCAGAGGCCGTATGGTGCTGCGTGAGCAGGGGCTGGGATGTGACGGCTGAACTCTGCTGCATTTCTGCCCTGGAAAAACACTAGCTGCCTCTTAAAATGAAGACTCCTTACAAGTGTCCCTATGTAACAAATTGTCCGTACCCAGGACGGTTAAAGGGTGAATCTTCCTCCTGCCAAAGCAAATCCTAAAGGATGCAAGTTTATTCTCTCCCTGAGCTGCTTTTGGGAGAGGAGGGGAGGGGAGCAGAAGAGGGGAAGGCAGTTAACAGTTACCCTACTGTGTCCTGACATTAGGCGAGCTGCAAAAATGCTCCCAGTGTATCAGGTAGTGTGCGGTGCCAGCCCTTTGCTGGAGCACGGAGAGCGAGTCTGCTGCGGAGCCTTAAATACTTTCCACCCCGACTACCTTAGCTTAACGCCTTTCAGCAGAGTTGGCAGGAGGGTTGTTTTTGTGTAGTCTCTCACCTCTCCCGGCAGCCCGGCTGACGCGCCTGTGCCGCGCTGTGCTTGGGGATTGTACGTTGCAATGGGAGTAGGAGCCTCAGATCCTCTTGCTGATATGCCGGGAAAGACGTATACGGGGATTTCACGCAGGCTTTGCGCGATGGACCTGAAAGGAGCACAGCCCTGCCGGATGGAGTCGGCGTAGCTCTGTTGCAGCTGGAGTCACGGATGCGAAAGGCTGAATTTTAAGTCTTTCATACAAAAAGAGTTTGGCGTTTGCTGAGCATCAGCGAGAGACTTGACCCAAGCCTTGACACTTTGGTTTTGGATGGTGCTTCCCCACCTACAGAGAGATGCTACCTGTCGCGGAGGCAAGTCACAGTGAAATACTGAGCGCAGACTGGGTTTTGAAACGCTCACTTAGGAGGTTGGTTTTGTTTTGCTTTTAGTCTCCAGTTAGACGGAAAGGCCAAGAAGCCACAGAGGGAACGGGAAGACCTATGACAATATTAAGTAATCTTTAATGAAGAACTTCTGACTGTTTGTAAAGGCAGAGCAAGACCAGCCTTTTATCTTTAAGCCGATCGCTGGTACAAAACTAGAAAGTGGTGTCATTACAGATGCGATGAGCCCTATCAGAGGGCGATTGTACAGTATCGTTATCAAGGCTCTGCTAATTGTATTTCTTTAGCTTCTGTAATTTTAGCAGGAAAGGCCCAGGCGGACAGGCAGCATTGTTGGGGGTAGCGTGGAGAAATAATCTGATGAATTTTCCATCAGCTCGACTTACTCAAATATTCTCGCTGTTAACTTTTGGGTCAATAATAAATATTAAAACCTGTAGATTTAATAAGTCAATGTAGGTGTTCTCTGCCTTTTGAGACCACTTTATCTTTCCATCAAAGATGAAACAAGCTTCTCAAATGAATAAAAAATAGGGCCTCAAGTGATTACAAGTGAGAGCAATTTGGTCTCTTCTCTCAGAACCTGGCAGTAGGCACTTTTGAGCCTCTTCTGACTGCCTAGACCGTCTGCATTAGCGCTGCTCTTGCTGTTACATTTTTAGGTAAATATTTCCAAGCTGTGTGTACAGACCTTCAGGAGAGGTGTTTGCTGCCACTCTAGGCATGAGGGACGACGCAGGTCTGGATCCCGCCAGGCTCTGTTGAGTCTGATTTGCGTTGCAAGTCTAGTTTTCCTTGGTGCTTCCTATAATCTCCTCAAGTTCAAAGAGCGCTTAGCTGCTTGTCTTTGTCAAAAACCCTGTTGGAGATCTTTTATGTCGAAGATGTAGGATTTCTCCGCATGACTTTGATTATTTATTCATTCCACTTCTCTGGTGTATGATAGCGCTGATATCATGAAGACCCCTTGTCTTGCGCTGCTCTTGCTCTGAAATTCATGGAGATTTAGTGCCTTTGAAATTGTTTTAAAAGGAAAGGAAAAGTTTTTGAAGTCCCTTTTTTTTTCTTCTTCTATTCCCCTCAACAGTGCCGCAGCACATTTTTCCGGCCTTCCACGCTCCTTTGCCAATTGACATGCGCCACCAGGAAGGACGATACCATTACGAACCTCACTCTATCCACGCTATCCACGGGTAAGTCTTGCACCTCCGCTCCCGTGCCTTGCTATAATGTCGGCCGCCCGCGGTATGCTGAATCCCGCTGCTAAAGTCCCGGGGACTCGCTGCCCTCTTGGCAGGCTGGCCCCGCTGGCTACCCTCCACCCCACTGTCCCCATCCAGTGACAATACTGACCTGCCTGGCAGGAATGCTCTACAGCTCTGTTAAACCTATAGAAGTGCCGTATGGGGGCAGGCTGGGAGTACAGGGCTTCTGTGTCGTTATCAGGCTGAGGTCCCAGGGACAGGCTCGATTTGCGTTTTTGCACCCACGCTGTTTCTCACATCCCGCCGTGCCTGGGTCATTTCTGGCACCATCTTGGCGAAGACCCAGCGCTGCTCCCTCCATTTGGAGACCTTGCGTTCCGTTCCTCCCTGCCCGCCAGTTGCGCAGATGGTGGCGAATGGCTGCCGGGAATGCTGTCATTCAGTTTGATTTCACCGGACGACAGGCTGGGCGGCGTTTTCTAAAATGTGGTAAAGAGGCAGGTCCTCACGCGGGTGTCCGTGTCTGCTCTGGAGGGGCAGGACCCTGGGTTTCGGCCGTGACCTCCTCACGAGAGCCGCCCCTCCTCGGGGCAGCTGATGGGCAGCGAGCATAGGCGCCGGTCAGGGGCTGTGCCCCAAAAGGGGGGGATCGTGTTTAATCTCCTTATCCAGGACACGACAGCTCAACAGTCCTTGATGCCTTGGAAGACCTGTTTATAGAGAGATCTGTGCTCATGTCCTGTAAGCTTTGATCAGGGCACGGGAAAAGGAGCCAGCGGGGATGTGAGCAGAGGCTGTAGTGACTGTGCGGCCAGAAGGGTTTCTCCTGCTCCCTGAAATGCACCATCCCCATGGGAGGTGAGGAGCAGCCTGATGGGGTTTGTGGCCCCACGGCAGCCCTGAAATCTCTCAACTCGCATCTGTAACACAGCTCTCAGCCATCAGCTGAGGAACAGGTCTCAGGGCACTTGGTGTAGGGGAACCCATAAGGGACGGGAACATTTTGCAAGAAGAGCAACGGAAGAACAAATAGGGGTCATCACTTAAAAAACTCTCATTTGATCCCTGGGAACCCCGTTGCTGTCCGGCCGGGGTCAGTGCTCAGCCGGCTTTGCAGGGGCTGTTTGTAGAGCTGTGCTTTTTCTGGAGAGGCGCGAGTGGGGGAACAGTCCCCGGGAGGCAAGTAACACAGACAGCGGCAGCCAGAAGATCTGTGGAGTCCCACAGCTACCAAGGCTTTATTCCACTTCCAAAATGCTGGGGGAAAAAAATGATAGGGCATTCCCCTGGATCCTACCAGAAGACAAGTCCTTGTCTTTTTGGCTGGCAGTCAGTTTGACTGGATGTTTAAAGGGGCAGAGCAGCTCCTTCCGTGCTGCGTGCAAAGGGGAAAAGACAGAGCAGGTTGCTAACATGGGAATTGTGGGGGGCTAAGAGGGGCTGAATGAAATAGTTTTGCTCTTGCGTGCAAGTACATGCAAAAATTGTAGAAAAAAGAAAGACAGATTAATAAAAAAATATTCTGGGACATAGTTAATAAGCCAGAGCTCTGGCTAATAAAGCACATACTGACTTCTGAAAGGGGCAATATTCAAAACAGTGGTTAGAAGGGAGGATGGCAGATGCTCAGATGTTTGGCACAGGTTATTTGTGCACCCCGCTCAGTGCTCCCCTTTACTCCTCGCGACAAGGATTGGGTGTACTGCATCTGCCCTGGGGCTCCACAGCAGTTTCTTCGGTGGGGTCATGAAGCAGGGTCTTCTCCAAACACCACCGAGAGCTCACCAGCTGGTGCTATGTACCTGTGAATCATAACTCCCAGTGACGGGAGCCAGTATTTTATCATATTGGGCTTGTCCAATTGATTAATCCTGGCCAAGTGTACAGTGGTGGCAGATCAGGTTTCAGTTCATCTGAGCCGATATTAATAATCCATTGTCTTCCCTGTGACCACATTTGTCTGTCAGTGGACAAGAGTGTCCTGCTTAGTATTTGGGTGGAGTTGTTGGCAAACACCTATTGCCCTTCTTCTTTGGGATCCTTCACCTTCCCAGCAGCACCTCTCACAAAAACGACTTGTGAGGCACTGGAGAGAAAACTTGGTTGCTGGTCTTAGAAGAGGAAACACAGTGTTCTTTGAAACTACCTGGGCATTGCACTGAAGGGTGCCTCTGGGGCTGGTGAAGAACCAAAGCTGAGCAGCCAACTGCTTCTTGGCTCTGGGAACTTTTTAGGGTCAAGGGAATGTCACTTCTGTTTGGGTCTTTTCCAAGTGCCCTGAACTACGACACAACCACAATGGGAAAATTCGCACCAGCTGTGGAGTTAGTCTCTCAACAATTTTTCTCCTTTAATTTTATCTGCAAACATCTTAACCTCCCTCATCTCCTGCCCTTTCCTCCTCTAGTTTTTGTTCTGATACTCTTTTGTCTTCCTCTTCTCTCCTCCAGTCTCCGCTCTGGAGGTCATAACATAGTGCTCACCCTCCTCGCTGGAAGACGTCCAGTGTGAAATCATCCAGAACATTGTGGTGGAGCTGGGCTAGAACGTACTTACTGGTTGCGTGGCTCTTGTTCAATAGGTTGGGTGGACTCTGTGGGCACAGTTGAGCCTCTAGAAAATTGTACTTTATCCTGATGCTGCAGAAATCCATCCTTCTGTTTAAAGTAAACAATTCAAAAAGAATGCATGTGCATACTTTCACTCTAGAAAATTATGGCAAATGTTTGGAAGAAAAATTGTGTCACTGAGTTTTGGCTTTATGATTAATGTGATCGGTGCCTGACAGAGAGCCCCCAATTCATCAAGCCCATATTTTAGCTGTCTGCTGTCTTGCCAGTACCAAATTTATCTAATTACATAAACATTGCACAGCAAATTAAGTGTAGTCTCATTTGTTGCTAACTATGGGGTCTTATTATCTGCCTGCTGCATTATGTCAAAGGTTTGTTTCCTGATTGCTCGATGTGACATGGCAGCACATTCCCCTTCATCACTGTTTGCATTTGGCCTAATGAGAACATACGTTATTTTATCCTAACTGGACGGAACTCATCTGCAAGGCTGTCTCGAGCAGGACCACCTGTGGGACCCTTTTCTTGAGAATATGGAAAACTCAAGTAATAAAAGACCCACATGCCAAAACAGGGGCCTGAAAGATTTGCTGCATTTCTGCTCACTGTTGTCAGTCTTTATGTCTCAGTGATTTCCTTGTTAAGCAGCATGACAAATAATTTTCAGGACTTGAGTCTTCTTTCAAATCACTGAGCATTTATTATATACATCCAGAAGCAGATCATGTTGGTATTTCCTTGAAGTATACTTCTAGAGCTTTTTTAGGGTGTTTCAGTGTTTCTCCAGTCACTAGGACAACTCACTGTTTTGTACAAACTCTGTTGTTTTTACTTATTTGGTGATATATTTTTTGGACATCTTTCATTTTTGGACATCTTTTTTTTTTGGCATTAAGAACAATTTGGCAGAATCATGGTGCTTGCTTGGCTTGTCTAGAAAAATAAAGTATCTCACTCAGATGATCCTTGAGCTCTCTGCAGTGCAAACCAACAGGAATATTGTGGATTCAAGGCATCGTCCTGGATTCTGGTGCTTGTGAGTTTGTGGTCATATGGAGGACAGGGGGAGAGGCAGGACTGGAGCCCAGTGGACACTGTAAAAGGATGTAGTGCAGAATGGAGTAAAACTGAATATGGGATGAAATCTATTGCAGGAGTGTAGAATTAAAGCAGAATGAATAAATGAAATTGTATTGGTACAGGTAAATTGTATGAAGCACCACTTCCACAAAACAACATTCGTTAAATATTAAGGTTGCAAACTACAGCACTCAAAAGCTAAAATATGACAGAAAAATAAATTTGGAGATACTGACTCCAACTTTGTACACCATGGCGACAATGCATTAAATCACAGAGTCACACGCTGGTTTTTCCTGGGATCCTCGCCTCTTCTACAGCACAGGATGGCCCAGACTCTGTGGAAGAGCAGTGGTGGGTGTTACACACGTTTTCTGCATGCAGCTTTTATTGATTTGTCAGAATTTCACTCTGCGCTATTGGTTGTAGGCAGAACATAGATCAGCTTTACTGGAATGAAAGTCACCTGCCAGGGCGTTTCAGCAGGTTCAAAGCTGAACCAAACAAATTCACTTCATAAGCTAGAACAGGTCCTTTTCTAACAAAGGGGATATTTTGTATTTGAGCAAGCTTCTTCACAAAAGCCTACTCCACTGGCACCTGGTCTCTGCAATAACTCCATCCACTTTAAACCAAGGGGACACTTAGCGTCAGCTTTGCAAGATCAAGCCCTTGACTACAGAGGAAAGCTGCTGGCAGATACGGCAGGTGATTACTGATAGCACCCTTCCACTCCCCATTTTTAGGTGTGCTTAGCTACTCTCAACTTTTTTTTCTTTAAAAGCACAACAAAAATAACTAAAAACTCCTTAGCTCAGCTTAAAAGTCCCTGCCAATGCAAAAGCCTTCAGGGCTAACCCTTGTAAACAGCATGCCTAGGCTTGACTCAGCAAGAAGCTTTTTAACAGTAGCTCCTAAACGGTGGTTAAAACCCATCAGGCATTACGCAGTGTAACAAACAAAAGCAGCCTTGTTTTTCTACCGACATCCTGGTGGTGTTTCAGGATGCAGTTCTGACATTATTTATTAACAAAATATTGTTGTTGCTTTTCTGTCCACACATGAAAATAGTAAAAAAACCCCATAGCTGATAGTCACAAATTCCATGGCTTTCATGAGGACTGAATTGTCCCGAAGATCTAAACATAGAGAAGACTCTATCTCCATGATAATGTGAAGTTGCCCTTAATTTGCCTCTGGTAGGGAGTTTATCTGGTTTAATCATGGATCGTTCTCCATTTCCCTGAGATCTTAATATATTACAGATTTTCCCTGATATTCAGCCTACACTTTTTTTCTTTATCTGATCCTATTACCCCTCCTTGTTGAAGTTTGTTTTCTTCTTACTATGTTAAAAATTACAGAATACCTCTTCAGGACCAGTTCCAACGTTTCTGAGCTGTTTAGGCAGGGTAATTCACAGGTAGGCAAGGTGACTGTTAAACTTCTCATCATAAAAAGACTATGTCTCAAGTGTTTACAAATTTGCCAAATTTAATGTCGAACCCAAGATTTTCCATGCTGGATATCTGTTTCAGGCTGGTTTTCTCTTTCCTTTGTTGTTTTTGTGAGATTCAGCCAAGGGAGGCCAAGTGGGGTTAAGGGAAAATATGTTGTTTAGCCATACAAAAAATAATCATCATCATCTTATAACTGTGCTTTGAGAAACGCCAGTGTCTCTTGCTTTAGAGTTGGAATTTGCTATTGTCACAGATGTGCCTTTTGCTGTTCCCATTTTAAAAAAACCACACACAACACCCCCCCCCCCCCCCCCCAATTTTGCCAGGTAGAAATCCTTTGAAAAATCTCACTTCCAACACATTCAGTGAAGGGGTGTCAGAGTTTTGCAGCAAAATTTTCCGAGTGCCCCCATGGCCCTAACCATGCTCCTGCCAAGCCCAGCCAGGGCTTCCCTGCCAGCGCTCCTTGTTTTCCACCAGGGTCTCTCGGTTGTCCCCTCCACCCAGGGTAATTCATGACCACAGCCAATAGTGGAGGGGAGCCTGTTGCATCGCACGCTCACGGAGCCGCCTTTGTGCACTATCGGGTGTCCGTAAAGTGCCTTCGGTTAACCTCCGTGGGACACGGCTCCCACGAGGCTGCAGCTTTGATCCCATCAGGCGGTTTAGGATGGGACTCCAGGTAACGGTTGTTCCTGCAGCAAGGATGCCGCTCGGTTGAGCCACAGAACGTACACGCCAATAAAACCTGTGTGTTTTCATATTTACTTTGCTACCGGAGTAGAAAATCTTTGGCAGGTCGTGATTGATGGTACTGTGCTGCTTTGGAGATAGAGCGAGCTCCCTCCGGAGTCAAAGCAAACAGCTGCTCAGAGAGGCCTTCTTATGTGTTTTGCAAAGTTTTACGACTTTCACCAAATAGATACATTGCTCATTTGGGAAACAGGTTTTGGGGGCTCCCACATCCAATTTATTCTGTCCCCTTCTTTCCCACATGCTTCTTTTATTTATTTAAGAAAATAAGAATGTGTGAGTATGCGATGGTTTGCAGAGGCTGGTCCCCTCCAGAAGGCTGGTTCAAACCTCTCCCTGGTCTGTAATTAAGAGGAGTGTGTTGCTTTTAGGTGGCTCTTTGGTAACTTACAGGAGGTGATTTGGGGGACTGTCAATACGGATCTCACTATAAAACTACCAGGATTAATACTTGATGGTCACTTGATCCATCTCCAGGAGACCACAGATTAAATACTGGGCTGCTGCTGTCCTGTTTTGGGAGCTGGAAAAATTACTTTAATTCCATCTGTGCTTTAGTTTTCCCATCTCTAAAATGCCATTACAGTAATACTCACTCTCCTGATGTTTTGAGAGCTAAGAAAAGTTAAGAGCTTTCTTGATGAGTCTGTGACTCGTTCAGCTCCCCAGAAGGGGCTTGTGGTATGTTTTCAGGCATCAGAAAGAAGTACACAGTGCTACCTACTTGTGCAAAAACTGAGAAGGTACATGCTTAACATCTTCTGACCTCAGTGGGAAGACAGGCTGATCAGGTCTTCTGAAAATGGGGCAGACATAATCCAAAACACTCATCAGGGCTAGAATGTTTCTGTAGGTTTCTCCAATCTGATAAAACTATTCTATGGAAAAACAACCCAGCCAACCAAACACAAAATGCATGCCACAGCTTCCTCTTTTGAATCTTGTTAACAATTTTCAAGCATTTTGCATTATGAGAGAGATTTTCACATCTCTGCTGTTCCTTAAATTGAGGATAGTTTCATCATATGTGTTTAGTTAAATAGCATTCAGAATACTTTAAAAAACTCAGACGTGAAGTCCAGAGGGACCTGAAGGTGCATGGTTTCAGAGTCACTAAACTATGCAGTGAGACACAGACTGGATTTAGAAACATTTGGGTTGGATCTTCAGTTGCTGACCGCCGACGGCATTGCACTGGCGTGAGGGGCCTCGGTGAGCTCAGGTGGAGTCGTGCCCATTGGAGCACTTAGTGAAGGTCTGGGCCACCGAGTTGCTGGTTCTGTGACACCACAACTTACTGAATGAAAAACTGCAGCTCTAATTTAGCCTAATCACTGCCAGAAGTGTAAAAATGGCTAGGAGGTTTTAGTTTTGAGAGCAAGAGTCTGATCTCTGAGGTCTTTTATGTAAACCTCTGGCATGTGTTCGTTTAATATGATGTCACTCTGTAATCCACCATTGCTTTTAAATGTCATTCTCAGAGCTTCATGTCAGCGAGTCTTAAGTGATAATCCCTTTGTTTACCTCACTTTATAGTAGATTAGAAGTGACTTCATGCTTCCACCTTATCCACTGTTAAGCTTGTGCTTTAGGAAAAATTTATTTGAACTCTATTCTCCCGGTGCTTTCATAAAAGTTTCTAAACAGAGAGTGCAGGTCTTTCAGAAGCTATCTCAACGGTATTGCCCATTCTCCATTGCTTTCAGCATCCTGTGAAAATGGATAAAAGTTCAGTGCCAATCCCCTGCCCTTTTAAACTCCAGTGTTACGAATTTGTTTCTCAAGTTTTCTCTCAGCTAAATGTGGAGCACTGCCCCTCCTGGCCTCTCCTTTTTCTTAATCCTAAATAAATCCCCTCTCTATATGACGTTTCACCTCTCACCAGCTTCTTACAGTCATGAGGACAAGCGATGATGAGACCTGTTGTGGTGTTTTGCTCCTGTGTAGCACTTTCTCCTGTACAGCACAGGGTTGTGCAGGTTTCACCTTTCTGGTCCTGTATCTCCTGGTTGAACTTCTCCTCTACCCTGTAGCAAATCCTTTCTCAGTGTAAAAAGCTCTCCATGCAGTTCACCTTCCTAGTCCACCTTCTTTTCTTCTCTCCCTAAATGTCACCCTTCTGCTCCTAGCACACCTCCTTGTGTAACATGTCCCTCCAGATACTTGCTGCATGTTGTCATATCCTTCCTCCCCGCACTAATGAACTGGCCAGGCTGCAGCCTGCAGCATATACTCAAATACCAGTCTGCTCAGTCTCCTCATTTTCACTGTGTTTCTCTGAAATCCTTCCAGTGTGCGTGGAGATAAATGGACAAAACCCATCCATCCCATTGGCTTGTGAAATGAAGCCTGCGGCACATCACTTTTCAGGTACTGGTTAATCTGGGTTCCCAACTACCAGTGGCCACGGGAAGCAAATAACACAAGGTGCTGAGAGATAAAAACTAATGGCAGGAATGCTGGCTTGTGATACTGGAAGAAAAATGTAGGATTTTTAATGTCCATACAGAGCGGAAATTTTCAAATCCCATCCAAAAGTTCCCCCCACGCAACAAAGAGCAGAGAAGTCAATTTACGCTGGAAGGATGAAGGACTGAGTCAACTCTGCTGGGATTAGAACATGTGGTTCGAGGGATCCTAGGTATTTCGGGTCTGATTCTTGGACCACCCAGATGGCTGGGGGGAAAGGAAAAAAAAAATAATACTAATAAAAAAAGGACCCTGTTTGGCAGAACTATGGATCTGGATACCCTGCCTGCAGCTAACACCGTGCACACACATCTGCACAAACCAAAAGGCAGAACTGGGTGCTGTTACTCTGGCAGATCTCAGATCTGCAGAGCGCTTCTGCAGGAATGCATGCATTTAAGTGGGCTTTCTAGATCCCTGGCTTTGACACTAAACCATGTATGTATGTTTTTCTTCTGTGTGCCAGACCATTTTGAGAATTTGTGATTTTACACAATTTTCTGCCGTGGAGGCTTTTCATGCCTGTTCTTTTATGTTTCACTGTTGATATTAAATAGACAACTAACAGAGCTAAAATTTAGATCATTACTCAAGGGTCACATTTTAAAAAGTGCCTGTATGATTTCAGATCATAAATCCAACTGTATTGGGTCTGGCTAACAATGTTATTTTGAAAGTGGTTGTTGGGAGTTTCAAAATAATGTTAACTCTTAGGGCCGGCTTGTCAAGCGCTGGTAATGCAAAGGCACAGTGGGTTTTTCAAACATGCTGGATCCCAGTTAATGTCTAACTCCCCCAAACTTCAGTGAAACTCAGGACCCCAAAGCCAGCCCTAGTGAAGAAGTTAAGTACCTAAAAATTAAGAAAATGGTTGGCATGGAGTTTAAGAAACACAAACGTATTAGTGAGGTGGCTTGTGCATGCTTGGAGTCCAGCATACACACTCAGGTCATACAGCTCCTGTAGGACTGATGGGGATGTTTTCTGCCCTGTCTCCTCTCTGTTGCAGGAGCATGCACATAGCAAATCTTGTGGGAGGATGTGCTGTGGAAAAGCCATATTCAAGGTTTAGTTGATATCAGTTGGCCGGACTCCACTTCAAGAGCAAGTTTACTGCATTCCCTGCGCTCGCTTTATTGGCATGTATGGGGTTGGGTTTTGATATAGTTGATCGTGGTAGCTGGTAGTGAAACCGGGAGGTTGTGAGCATTTTGATGATTTTTTTTAAGCTGATACTTGGGGTGGGGGGACACCTTACAGCATGGCAGGAGCCTGGGAGGTAGGAGCTATCCTTTTCCACCCTCTGGGCAGCAGAAGGACCTGTACCATGGTTTCCCCACTGCTGAGTGCCTGCTGTTAGATTAAATGTGAGAGTTAGGCTCCACCACCACCTCCTGCCCTTTCTACTAGTGCAGCAGTGCATCAGTGTGTCCTTCGTACAGGTGGAGCCTCCTCACAGCAGAGGTATTTCTTCCCGCCACAACTCATTTTCTCTCTCTCGTACACCTCTCCCTCCCCGCTCACACATACCCACATCACTTACAACAACACTTGGATGCAGTCAGGCATTCCTGAAAAAATATGTTAGGGTTGTATGAAATGCATTTTGAGTTTAAGTCTCGCTGAGAAATAAACATGCGTTCCTAAATCCTGTAAGGGCCTTTGAAATATTTTCCTTTCAATCCTGTAAAAGCATCCTGGAGAATAATTTGTCTTATTCCTTCTCTTGCCCCTTCATGAGAGGCTTTCCTAGCTTGGTTCTGGAGCTACTTATATGGCTTTTGATTTGCAAACCAGCTGCTGGACATGGTACCTGCTGATTGAATGCTTCATCCGAAAGCTTCTTAAGACCCCACAGATTAACCACACATCCCAAATTACCACTGGTAGAGGAAAGACTACCAGAGTGTGGTTAATACATTAAAAATAGGAAAGTTTCAAGCTTACAGCTGCATTAGGGCGATGTTCTTACATGTATATTCTTGTTTGAGGCTATTTGTCTTCACTGTGAGATAAAATACTTGGTTTCATATGCTGTCTTTCATCCCAACTCAAGTGCAGTATGATATTTTACAAGAAAAAACAGGATTGTAGATGACAAAATGCAGGGTGTAGAAAGATAGGGTGGTGAAGGAATTAACACATTCAGTCATCAAATCAGTAAATGAAAGGAAGATCAATATAATGGGGATTAGCAAAGAAGGAGAAGAGATATTTGTAGAAAAGATCTGAAAAGAAATGATGAGCTGATGAGGCAGAGGGACAAACAGAAAGTGATCTAGGCTACAGAACTGTTTTTAAGTCTCTCCCTATTCATGAAAGCATAAATATATGCTTAATTAGAAATACCTGCTTAGGTCCATTGACTTCAGAGAAACTTAAATGCATGTTCACATACTATCCTGGAGAAAGGTGTTCTTCTGAAGATGCCATAAAATAGAAATGTTTACTAAATCCTACTTGTGTATTCCTGCTTTAAAAATATTTTATATTACAGATTTTTCTTGTGCCAATATGGACTTGGTAGTTGACTTCAGACCTGTTATGGTAATGGATTATTTGCTGGTATTGTCATGAAGGGTTTCACTTCAGTTGTGTTTCTTTAGATAATTTTGGCAAAGTAGAAATCAAGGCCTAATGAAGAGGGACTAGAGCTCTGTGGTTACTTCCACATAACATTGCTGTAAGTCCAGCATCATCACAGAGATCCCAGAACTGGTGTCAAACAGGCTAATTTGGAGGAGCCTAGCTGCAATGATACCATGTGGACAAAACATCCTGGTGTTTGCTTCTGAGGAAGAGCAAGTTTTCAAGGGATTAACAGTGTTTGACGTGCTGCTTTGAGTAACTGATCTCCATTCATGTCAGACAGTGTGGTGGTCCTGCTTGTTTGAAAAGACCCTCAAGGAGCCAACGATGTTTTCAGTTCTTTGGAAGGAACTGAAATGAGAGCCTTGCTGCTGTTTTACCCTGATCACGAGACACCCATTTTGTGATGGCATCCTGTGGGGGTCAGGGTACAGCGTGAGAGTTAGTATATGGTAGGGACCAGGTCAGGGTGAATAACTCTATTATCTGTAGACCAGTGGGAAGGATTTTGCAGTCGGTTCCCAAGGGAGAAATCATATAAAAGTTATTTCTAGCTCTTTCCCTTTTTTCCTAGTCCTCCAACCCAACTGTTTCTCTGTAAGAAATAATGCCAGGAAGTGATGAAAAGTGAGGTATCTGCAAAGTTTTATGCAGTACATTTGAACACTTAAATAGTTATTACCTGTTTGTATATTATTTCCAGTAAAAGTCTCGAAACAGAGAAATGATCATAGTGAAATCAGTGTCAGCAGGCCCCAAACCACTTTATTCACTTGGAAAAAATAGAAGACTTCCAAACTCCAAATAAATTTCTAGCCATTTTTGGAAAAGAAATCCTACATGCCCGCATAACCAAACCAATTTTCAGGTTAGGTCAGGAAAGTTCAAACCCTCCTTCAGAGCAGACAGCAATGAGATGACCAGAATGTAGGAGACTAAAATGGAATTGAGCCAGGTTAGATATTTTACAACCCATGTCTTTTTAAGAGTCCCACAGGACCTTTACCAAGGACAAATGCACTGGACTTTTGGGCTTTAGCGGGTAGGTATGACGGCCATTCTGTATTCCTCGCCAGAGCATCATCACGTGGTGTTGCCTAATGAGTCAGAGGGAAAGGCACTCTCCCACCAAGACCACTTCCTCCGTGTCCTGGGATTTTCTTTGCAAGTCATCTATTCAAGGCCTGGCTAGGTCTTGACCTCTCTTGGCATGTGAGATCTAAACCTGGTATGACTCCAGACTTCCCTCGACCACGTCTGGTTTGAATCCTGTCAGTGCCGAGATGACTGTTACCGCAAGAATAAGAAACTCTTCAAAGAGCTGTTTGTTTGTTTATTTTTTTAAGAGCCGGCTTCTGCCAGATGTGAAGAAGGTAGGACCGCTGTAAGCTGTAGCTTCTTTCCCTTCAGGTCCTGATGTGCTGATGGACCTCAGGATCCTATCAGCCTGGTTTCTCCATGCTCGACCTCTGCAGAGCAGGGTTTGCATTTCTGGTGAATTATGTGGCAGTTTCTGATAAGGACGGATAGCGAGCAGAGACTTGGGCTTCGTTTGTGCACAGATGTCACATTGCTTTAGGTATGTCACACTGGTGCAGCGTATTGGGTGAGTGACCTTTTCCAGGGTGACTCAGTGAGTAAATGGCACAAACTGAGGGACAGAAAATTCCTCGAGGAGCCTGCGCTGAAGAGCAGGTTGTGCTTTCTCCCAAAATCTTGCACTAGATGCAGTGGTTTCCTATCCCTTCATTTGGTTTTAGACTATGTTGCCAAACTGGCCTTTATTCACACTCTGGTTGCTGTGATTGATTTCATTGCTTTGCCTTTCATAAACCCAACCCCAACCCTACCAGCTCTGTGTTCATTGATGGCTTTTCTCCCAGGCAGGGCAATTTTGTGGTTCACACATTCACAAGCAAAATTGCTGTGATCTGTGAACCTCCAATGCAGTAAGGATTTGTGTTTATGTGTGTTTGTGTGTGTATAGTCCTCCTTACTTACCTTGCTGTTCGTGTGTGTATAGTCTTCCTTACTTACCAGTGCAAGGTCTCAGTCTAATCTCCTCCTCCTGTTATCATCCTCAGTGGGTGAAAGCAGGGCTGAAAGATAATCTCCTTGCCTACAGTGCATCGTGGTCTGCACTCCCCCGATTGCATCTGAGTTTCAAATGAAAAAGCCTCTGGAGTCCAGGAGCAAATCTTCGATTGAAATGAACCTGGAGACTTTTAGAAGCTGTTCTTGAAGGCTGAAAGTAGAAGATAGAGATGATGTAGCCAGAGAATCTGGCATCATTGGGAGTGTCACAAGAGCTTGACAAATATGCCAGTAAAAATCCATGGGTACAATAGCATGAGCTGCATTTATTGTTCATTTTTGGCTCCTCAAACTTTTGTCCTGCTTCGCTGAACAGCAGAATGAGAGCTTTCAAGGGGGACTTGTGTAATTAAAAGTTTATCTCCTACCCATAGGTCCTTACAACTCTTCCTGCACTTGCTCTGTCCCTCAGATACTCTATGACTGAGCTTAGAAAATGGCCTGTGCATTCTTGTACCTTTTTTTATTGGCTAGAAGCTCTTTTATAGCAGGTGTGAATGGTTGTATTAATTCTTACAGCATTCACGAGTACCAAATGTGTACTGCAGTGCTGGGTAAAAGTAATTATTTTGCCATTACATTACGAACAGCTTTAAAACTTGCACTGTAATGTGACGTGCATAAAGGGAATTGTTAATATTAGAAGTTCAGTTCTGGATAGTTGAATTTCCTTGGTTACTATTAATACTATAGATTATTTAAACCATAAAATATTTTAAAAATCCACTTTATTTTCACCTGTTATGTCCTTTGTCTATTTTAACAAATCAAGCAGCAGATGCAACTAAAATAAAAGCCCAAAACATGCAAAAAGCAGGACCTTAAGTCCTATTTTCAAAGTAAACTCCAAGTCAGAAGTATTTAGACATCAAAATCCCATCAGCAGCCTGTTCCCACAATGAATCCATGCAGGAGCTTACAGCACACTGAAATCAACTTGGGCTGCAAAAGATACTTAAAGGTGCAAAAAGATGACTGATGGGACTTTCTAAAGCTGCTACCACATGGAAAACCTTGCTACTGGGATTTAGGCATAGCTTTGATTTCCAGGGTTGGTTTGCTCATCACTGTGTTGTCTAAACAGGTAAAATAATCTACTGCACCTGAGCAGTTCTGTTTTCTCATTCCCAGACCACGGTACAATGGCCCCATGTTTGCCTTTTCCAAAACTGGAGAGAATTGTTTAAATAAAATTTTATGCTGAATTATTAAAGACACTGCAAATGTTTTCATTAAAATTTGAGTATGTTTAATATCCCTTCTCTTGAATTTTAAATAGAACCAATACTTGGTGACTTAATTACCCAGCAATATCTCTTTTTCAGATTTTTACCTTATTTAATAAAATGAGTGTATTTACATAGTTCCAACCTAAGCACATCTTGTTTTACTGACTAAGTGCATCATTTAAAGGGCACACAATGTTAACGCCTTTTGGCTTGCCTAAGACTTTACATCATGTTACACACTGAATCCCACAGTGAACTTTATCCTGTGCGATAAATAACTCATTTTCTCTATCCTTTCTGATAAAATGTTTTAAAAACCCCACAACTCTCTGGTCATTTTAAAATGTCCCCACACGTGCTTTCATTGAGGTTATATTCAGACTACCTAGAGTATCGTCTCAGACAGACTTTGGCTGCTGTTACGGAAAGTGATAGCTATAACGTCTGAGTCAAGCACCTGCAGTTGGCCATGCAAATACAGCAGCCACCTCTTCCTTAGCTCTGCATAATTTCAGGGCTTGGCAAAGTGTGTAGAAACAGGGCTGGAGGTCTCATCCCTCTCTTCACTTAGATGCCATAACAGGAGCATAAGCTCATGTTTGGTGAGATGCAAGAAGGGTGTTTTCTGAGGTTGGTGGAGTGATGAGGAACCTTGTGCTTCTGCTCCTGGCCCAGCAGTATGGACCGTCACCAGAACTGTTAGCATGAGGAGGATGTCTGGGGGCCTTAGCCAGCACTGATGCTTTAAAAAAATCCCCTGTTTTTCAGGCAGCACCCCAAAGCCAGCCATGATTCCCTAGAAAGGGGAGGGTAAAGAGTGGCTGTGCCTCTGCTGTTGCTACATTTAGGAGAGAAACAGCTTCAGCGACTTGGTGTCAACATGGTGCTTTTGGGAATTAGATGCAACATCTAAGGTTGGGCTGGGGTTATTTAAGGCTCAACTGAGGACTGGAGATACTGAATTTCCTACCTTTACCCAGCCGACCTTAGTGTCCGGTTACTACCTGAGCTGAAGGAAGGTTTGGGGCATCTAAAATTGGCATGGGGTACCGGGCAGGCAGAAAGGCAGGTGAGAGCGGTGGCCAGGGAAAGTGAGGCCACGGCATAGCCATGAGGATGGAGGTCACTGGAGGGTGGTGGCATCATGATGAGGTGTGCTGTGCTCAGACCTCCTCTCTGGCCAGGCTGGTAAACACCAGACCCACCGGACCCTGACACAGCCATGGTGGATGCGCAAGGGAGGGCTCTTCGGCCTCAAAAGGCCATGTGCGTGTGTGCATCACTCTCCAGCTAAAACGACAACGACTCTTTGAAATGTTTTTCTGCATTTGCATTTACAAAAGCTGGATAAGCCTTTTTTAAAAAAAATCTGATAAGTAGCAGGCAATTGAATTAACCACTGTTGACTGTATTGCTGTCTCTTAACAAACTCCATCTGTATGGTCTCCCTTTGTAGACACAATTTTATAACTTAATTTCCCTACCAAAACATCAGTGTTTACTTAGTAAGAAATCTGTTCTTTGTCAGCTTAAAACAGTGATTTCTTTATTACCACTCTGCGCAAGGAATGACAGCACAGAGTTGGCACTGGAGCAAGTCTGGTTGAGTCTACAGCGTTGTAATGGAAACGGGGTGAACCGAGGGTCAAGTATAATGGGATTTGTATACAGAAATGTGTCTGCATAAGGAATAGCTGCATGAGATAAGAGAATGAAAGATGAGGCCCGCAGGTCTCCCTTTGCATGGCGGTGGGAGGGAGGTGTCGCCGTAGGTATACTGTGCTGCTGACATGGGAGACGGCGTTACCTCTGCGCCAGCGTAGCAAAGGTGCCCAAATCACGCGTGCGTGCTCCAGCACTAGCTGACGTTGGTGGGTGTTGGATGGGTTGGGGCGGTAGTCGATGATTACTCTGAGAATGTCTCGTATGTAATTTTTATTGATTTTGGGAAGCATAGGGTCGATGAGGGGTTTTCAAGCTATTACAATCTGTGGCCTCCCTAAAAATTTTCCAGCAGGGTTGTCAAACATGGTGTTTGGCATGAATTTGGCCTGAATAACAAGAGGCTTGCTGGGGTTTTTTGCTGTCTTTCACAGCACCTGAAGGAGTTTTTTGTGATTCCCAAGGGTTTTGCAAACCACAGGTTGAAAAGCACTAGTATAAACTTTCAGCAGTAAACAGCTGGGGAACATCAGATCCCTATTCCTTCCTTGATAAATATGTTATATTTTCCTGTGTCACTGGAAAACTGGAAGAATAGGAGAGCAGCTGTAGAGAATGACACCAACGGGTCTGGGAGCAAAAGGGTTTTGGAAGGAAGGCTTTTTGGGTGGTACATGGAAGATGAGATATAAAATACCTCATCCTTTCTTACCATGAGCTGATGATTTGGTGGCGGGGGGGGGCAGGGGGCAGCATTCTGGCTTCTTCAAAGTCTGTTGGAGTTGTACAGGGCAGTAAGCAGTGCTGGGGTTTTACCATAGGGGTGGGCTTCTGTTTATTGCATTTAGTTTCTCCTGCTGTAGAGCCTTTCTCAGTCTTACACTGCAGACTAGAGCTGGTAGAGAAATGCCAGTTGTTTATCGCAGTCAATTGGAGAGAGATTCTGCTTTCTCTGGATTATTTGTGTTCATCTCTTCCCTATGGAAAATTAACTCCCAGCTGAATGTTGTCCAGATTTTAAAAACATCTATGTTTCATTCTGGTTCACTTTCTTTCTAATGCTAAAAAAAGAAAAGGAAAAAAGTGATAGCTTAAAAAGAAGAAATTAAAATTGAAGCGCTGACTTATTGTTAATTCTCTTACTTTGTACAGAAAACTCCAGACACTTCCAAGTGAAAAGCTTGTTTGGAATAAAAAGGTGGTTTTTTTCCCTGCAGTCATATCAGTGAAAAAGTTTTACCTAGTTCTGCTCTTCACCCTATAATTGCTTGCTTTTCAGCATACTTGTAGCAAAGGAAAGGATGGTTAGATCAGCCAGACTGCTGGATCAGATCTTACATTACATCTTGAGCTCTTTGAGTGCCATTAGCATTTCCTTTTAGAAGTGAAGAAATATTGACAGTTTGGTAGGTTATCTCGCATTTTACTGCACGTTAGGGCACTTCAAAGTCTTTATGTAGTGATGGGAACTGTCATGAAGTAGATGTGAAAAGGGCCTTTGGTCCAACTAAACCTGTCAGCAAGAAGATTTAGGGCAGATGGTTATTATTAGAAATCAATGTATTTATTATATATTGTTCAGGAATATTTCCCTTTGGAGGTTACTGTGAGTGCTGTTGCTGTTTAAAATGTGTCAAATGCCAGTAAAATTAATTCCTGCAGAAAACCCAGGGAGCCCCGACCAAAAGCTTTGCTATTATAGGAATGCACATCTTTTATTTCTTTGTGCTGTGATACACCAGAGGCAGGTACACACACAGCATGGCAGCAGCGTACCTGGTGTGTGTGGACCTGTGTGTGTGAGATGTGTTTCTGTGCAACTATCACAATCACCTCTACATACAGAGCTCCTCTGACTGCTGTGTCTAGAAAGGCTTTGCAGAGATTTGTGCTGTACCTGTTCCCGTTTCGTTTTATTCCCCTTTGTAAAACATGGTTTTCTGGTTACTTCCAGTTGGTTACAACAGCTTATTGCTGCTTAGAGCAAGCACAGTATCTTTTTAAAGCCTGAACACCAATGGTTTCCCCCTGTACTTCAGAAAAGAGAAGCAGGACATTTCAGGCTTTTTATAATTAGTTGGGTGTAGGTTTTTCTTCCTTGGTGTGCTGTTTAGTTACAGGGTTTAAGTTATAGGACCTTGGATTATAGGAAGAGGACATTCCCAGTAGAAAAGGAGCACATTAGCAGCAACATTAATGCTGGAAGTCGCTGTCCTGGAACAAAGATTCATTTTCCATTCACCCTGTGATTTACAGCACATTCCAACCAAGTGATTTGGCTATGGTCTTCTGGCATAACATTGTTTGCCCTTTCCCTGACATTTTGCATATAAAGAAAAGTTATGAGCTTCTTGGGCATTCAAGGTACCAGGAAATGCAGGAGTCTACCTAATTTGTTAACATGAAATTATAGATGTCAGACATAGACTCTGTTAGTTAACATTGGTTAGAGTAATGCTGCAGCCAGTTGATTGTATTACAGTCATGATGAAGAGGAATGGTCCTTTTTTGCTTTTCTGGGATATGACGGGTATAGAGCCAAGGCAGATTTAAAGTGTAATGAATGAAGAAGCATTTTCTATGGTTTGCCTGACTCTTCCATGAGCTCCACTGCTGTGGTGTTGCTGCCACTGACTTGCCCTCTCCACAACAGGTTAGTGCTGGCCTAACACAGAAAGGGACTTTTCAGAAGTACTATAGGCATAGTCTTTTAAATGTTAAACTATTCTGTAGCACTTGAACGTTATTTCCTTTTAAGGGAGAAAAGCCCCCACCCAAAAGTTGCATGGCAAGAAGACACTAGGCAGGGATCAGAAACTCCGATTTCCTCCCCACACACATACACTTCCCATTTGTTTTCCCAAGCCCAGTATCTTCACAGCTACAAGCAAAGTATTCGCTCCAAAGTGCTAATATCCTCAACAAGTGTCCCAAGGGAAATCAATCAGATGTAGAGAAATGGCTGTGTCACATCCAACACATCTTTCCAACACCCATTTCCCACATGACCTCACCAGCGTTGAATCCTGTCAGATCTCCCTCAGCTTCCTACTCAGCTCTTCCGTCCGGATCTGGTCCATGTCTACACCTCTTCCCGTCTCATTCCCCACCACTTCCCACCTTGCTTGCCCCCCCCACACCCGCCGTGCCGCTGGCCAGCCCTCATCCCCTCTCCACCCTGACCCCACAGTGTTTTGACGCCCCAGCTCTCAAATTTTGTGACTACTGGAATCAAGTTCTCATGCCTGGTGGTTTCAACCTGAAGTTCACGTGCCTCCAGGTTTGCACCGCTCCTTCGGTCTGTCGCTGAACTGCTTTCCTTGGCTCTCGCACTTTTATCCATGCTTTCTTTCATGCCTTTTTCGCTCACTCTCCTTCCCTCTCTCCCCCTCAGCTACCTTCCTTGAAGTTCCCCTTCTTAAAATATGCTTCCTCTCTGAAGGCTTTCATCATTAATCTCTCAAGAAACTATCTTAGAGACTCATCTGCTGTGCTTTGATTTATTCGTTGTGGGGGTTTTTTGGCGGGTATCTCACAAGAACTGAGCTGGTCATCCTTCTACCTCTGTCGCTAAAGGAAAGCTTGTGTGAAAAGGTGGGCTTTCAGAACTTAAATTAAAAGATCATGTAAGTAAGATAATTGGATAAAAAAGGATATTAGGATCTGAAACAGAATGTTTACTTGCTTTGATGTGCTTTGGGAACATATGTCTGCACAGTGGGCTGTGTGGCTGATTAAGTATAAAACAACCCAAGAAAAAATCACCACTATTAAGCTTAAATCAAAGATCTCTCCTAGAGACACTAATTTGATTTGGGTTTGAAGGTCCCGTATCAACTCTAATTTCTACTTTTGATGTCTTGCTTCTTTGTGTGCTGTATAATGGAGGGCAACCTTACTTATTAAAATTTTGCATTTTTCTTCCATTTTAAAAGCAAATATTGATATTGTTGTTGTTATTGTGTTGCAATTGTGCTTACAAGTGTCAGCCAAAACTAGACCTGCATTGTGGTAAATGCAGCATAAATGCAGTAAGAAACAATACGTGGTTAGGAGAGTTTCTAATCTGAGGACCAATTTCTGTACTCACACTCCCAACTTTGCTCCCTCCAAACATCGCCCTTGTCCCCACTAAGGCTGCCAACAACCTGTGAGCTTAAGAACGTTGTTAACTTCTGGTGGAACTTAGATGAAAAAAAGTTTCAAGCTCTAAACCAAAATACTTTTGTTTTCATTGATAAAAATAATAATACTTTTGTATCGGGTGAAAATAATTCTTTTGTTCCATTTGTTCTTGGTTTTAGATACTTTAAGCTTAGGATTGAAGTCAGGTAGGTTTGAAAATGAAGTAGTCTTTTGAAAGGAAAAATAAAAGACGTTTACCTTTTTTTTCCAGTTTTGAAACAAAAAATTCCTCTTTCTTACCTGGAGCAAATATATTAAATTGACCTCATATGCTAGAATTTGCATTAAGTCTTGAATATGTTTTTCTAAGGGATGGAAAAAAAAATCGTGCTAAGAAATTGTACCCACCTTAGATTATGATACTGTTTCCATGGTGTAGATGGAAAACGGAGGAATTGACACACTGGATACCTGTTCCTGTTGCTCCTGCCATCAGCAGCAGAGTTTCCTTTGACTTCAGTTGTGCAAGATTAGACTTTAAGGTGTGACTTTTAAAGGTATTTAGACAACTGCCATTGCCAATGGATGCAGAGTGGGATTTTTCATAGTGTCTGCCTAAATCATTCTCAAAGCAGTGCCCTAACCACAAATCCACAAATAAGGGATTTTATGTTCAGAGGTTTGTGTCTCTTAAGGCCCAAAGGAATTACCGCAGTTATCTGATCTGACATCTGTGACACTGGCCGTAGGATTCCCCCCTTTAATTTCTACAGTGGGAGAAATTACTCTTTCCTACTATTAAAACTCCAAACCTTGCAGTACGCTTAGAGCCCATCTTTTAGAAAAACATCTAGTTTTGCCATAAAGTCTTGCAACAGCACTGAATTTACCACTTCCTTCCATAAACCCATCTAATGGGAACTTGCCCTCGCTGTTAAAAAATCTTTTTTATTTTTCATGATTTCCATGCCTCAAAGCCATATTTGAGGGAAAAGAAGAAAATGGGAACTGCTTGAAACATGCCCATTAACTTTCTGGAGAGAAGCTGTTGCAATTTTTGTCCAGCTTCACAGTCTCCGTAACAGCTTCTTATAAGTGAGTGCATTAATTGCTGAATTAGCAAGGGTGGCTCTGATTTTCTACATATTCATCTTTGTGATTATGAAAAAAAAAAGGTATTATTAACACCATTTTAGAGCTGAGAAAATACAGGAAAAAGAAATAAAATTATTTGTGCTGAGCATCTCAACAGGGGAGGGCTGGAAGTTAAGAGTGATGTGTCTTGGGTCCCCATCCCGATCTCTTCCTAGTGCAACATGTAAGCTGGCATCTTCAAGCTGATAACCCTATATTCGAGCATCAGGTCACTTTACTAGATAATTATCAACTTGTTGCAGTGCTGGTAGAGCTGGGAAGCATGAGTGATTCCCCATCACCACGCTCCCTGGCAGTGGCTGGGGTGAGAGGCGGCTGCAAGGCAGCTCCGTGCCACTCCTCGCAGCGCACCCTCCGCTCCCTGAGCCAAAAAAATGGGAAGGAGGGGGAAATCTTTGTGAATGATCAAATGCCTTGTGAATTCAATCATTGTGGCCCAGGTTTGACCTCTGAAAGGTACCTTGTTTTGATGGACTTTGTGGGTTTTGATCCTGAGGGTACCGCACAAGTGTCGCGACCTATCGCCCTTCCTGTTGTAAGGGACTTTAAGTCAGAAATAAACAGAGGTGAAGTTGAGGGGCTGGCGAGAGCTGTTTAGACTGAATCGTTTAGCATGAATCCTGGAGCATTTTAGGTTTCCCGCTAGATACAGCTTTGGCATTCTATACGTAGAGTGTCTGCCACAAGCACAGTCCATTTTTTGGGCATCCATATGTCTCTCCGCCATCTCCTGCAAATGTTGGGTGGTATTCTGGGTACACAGGGCTTGCGAAAGCCAGGCCAGGGAGTTTTATTTAAAACAAAACAAAAGGAAGGATTTTTATGTGGGGCTTACATGGGATTGTTGGCTTTAAAAGCTTTTTTCTTATAGCAAAACTCTACCAGCTGATGATACCCCTCCCCATGAGCAGCTCTGTTCCTAGCTTCCATCTCTGTGTAGCAGCTCTGCAGTCTTTTTATTGTACAGCAAAACAATTGACTGCAAGTGTCCATATTCCATTAAGTGTATGGAAAAGTATTCAGCCCTTTGTTTTCCACTGAATGAATATACTTGGCATGTAAGTATTAATTTAGACTAGTCATGGGACATTAGTGCTGGTTAATTGTCCCCATTTTTCTGGGGTTTATTTAACTGATGGAGATTATTTCAGAAATGTACAACTTCTTTAACTGTTGCATTCATTGCTGGATGCCCCTTGCAGAGGCTCCAGACTCACATGCAGCAGTGGGGAGATGGTGGCACATCTCTGCCATGCAAGATTTTGGGATTGTTGGTGTGTGACCACAGAGGGAGAGCATGATGAGAAAAGTCACCCCAAGGCCCTGTTCATAGCAGCCAGCACTGGTTTTGCCAGTCCCTCGGGGGGTTTCCTTTCCCAGGAGCCCAGCCTGGCTCCTCAGAGATGATGATGCTCGTCCACTGTGGGATCATGAGGATCCTTTCTCAGCACTGCGTCCAGCTGCGATGGACCGAGCGCAGCACGCACACACCTCCTGTGAGCAGCGGCAGCGGAGACGAGCGCCTGCCAGGCTCTGAGGCACACGCAGGGACACGCTGGTCTGCCTCACTGAAACCACAGGCTGAATTTTTTTGCCTTGCTTTCCAAAGAAAAACTACCAGCTCCTTCCTCCTTCCCCCAGACTTTGGGATGAAACTCTGGAGCTTTGGACAGGCTGGTGCTCCTTTCAGCAAAACCCAGGTGGCAGGAAAATTAAGCAGAACTCTTTTCCCCGGTGAATGACAGTTAAGGAGTGACCAGCTCCTGGGAAACCACCAAAAATCTGCTAGTGACCCACTGGCAGCATGTGTCACGTCTCGGGTGCTTGCAGCCCTCCTTGTGCTGGTCGTGCTCCTCTGCTGCTGTGTGTACCCACTGCCCCATGGTCCTGTTCTGCAGGCAGCTGGAGCCAGGTAAATAGTGCAAGGATTTCTGCTCTCCAAGGGGAGTTATCCAGTGCACCGGTAAAGACCTGCTCTATAAAGCCTTCAGCAGCGTGCATGCCCCCAGCATCACCACGAGGCCCTGCAGCCCTTGGATGGGATCAGGTAAAGTCTCCCCCACCTCAGTGTCTCCCTCTGTTAGAGAGCAGGGAAGGGACAGCCTCTCCTGGGTGGGGGAGGAAATGAATCCAGGCTCGCGTGCTTCGTCAGAGATGCAAATTGCTCTACAAGTCCTGAGCATTAATTATAGAGCCTGGGCTTCTCGCTAGAGCCGCGGGGAAAACAGGCCCCTGGCTCCCATTAAATTTAATGGCATTTGGACACCCAATTCCCTTAGCCTATTTGAAAACCAGAATCCCAGTTTCTTCAGAAATATATGTGGTCAGGTGAAATCCCTCATCCCGCTGCAGACAGTGAGATTTTTACAGCATTGGCTTCAGCAAAGCAGGGAACTCTCCCCCAGGCACTGGAGTGTTTTCCTCGTGCCATCTGCGGGATCCAGGGAAGGAGCAGGGACTGATGTATGGATAGCGGAGGTCTGGGCAGGGAGCTCTACGGACACACTGAGAAACCCAGCTCTGGCACCACGGCACCATTGCACGGGCTGGTTCACGGCACCACGCTGGAGATTGTCCCGCTGCAGGGTTCGGGGCATGGGGATGGAAAGCCCTGCTTGCCCGGGAGGTGAGCAGGGCATGGGGCAGAGCCGCCTTCCCCCCGCACAATTTCATCTCTCATCCATTTAAGCCACTGCCTCTAAAACGTAGGAGCTAATTGTTCTCCTTTGCCAGGAGCAGACCTGTGAGGCTACGGCTGCCTCTCACTGTGTATTTGCAGAGTGCCGATGCGATGGCACAATGTGGGACTTGGGGATTAGGTAAGAAATAATGCCAGTAGCGCAACTGGAAAAAAAGGGGGAAAAAAATCAAACTTTTGGGGAGTTAGGAGCAGAGGATCCCTCTGGCCAAGTGAGCCGTTCCTGGTAGGCAGCTACTGGAAGCCACGTTATTTTGGGACGTGCTGCGCCGTGGGATGGTGCCTTGCTAGAATTGTAGGTGTACAACGGTGAGAGGTGATCCCTGCCTGGGCGGGCTTACAGGAGCCAGACCTGGCTGAGAGTACGGCGATCCTAGTCCACAGAAGGAGAGATGCGGCAAGGAGAAGCCTGCTCTCCACCCCAACCAGTCTTTACGCACAGGGCCAGCCTCGTATTGAAACACCACCCGGGGCTCCAGCTGCATGCATTTTGGGTGAATTCTTGATCTTTTTCCCAGTGTTACCTTTTTGGCCAGGGTGGAGTTTTCCTGTTCTGAGGGACTCCAGCATTTCTGCCCAATTTAGCACGGAGAAAATGAACAGCAAACCCTTCATATTGTTATACACATTTTAGATGTCGGCCTCACAGTTTGATCAGCGGAGGCTCCGAAGGCTCGTAAACCTGGTAATACATAGTTTCAAGCCTGCATCAAAGAAGTTCACAACCCTTTTGGGAGAAGCTGTGAGTACTGATGAAAGAGGGAACTTATTGTATATGTAAGAAAACTTCTTTCATGGCTTATGTATTAAGGCAGGCTCTGTGGCCCAGGGAAGATTGGGGCTGCTTTTAATTTACATCCCCCCTCACTTATATTAAGTCTTCGTCAGAAGAAAAATTAGTCAGATGTTTTCTTAATGACATCATTTTTTTTAATCCTGTTTCATTTTTTCCAGATGAGGCGGTGGAGATTATTAGAAATGAATTGAAACTAAATCTGGAACAGAGACTTTGATTCACTTCTCCCTCCTCCCTGGTAGAAATAAATTGGTCAGCTCCGTGCTCAGCCGCCTTTATTAGCAGCCTCGACAAAAAACAGCCCCGGCAGCCTCGGCTGCAGCTTTCCCGAGCTTGCCGCCGCCGCAGCTGACGTCATGGCGAGAGGCACCGGAGAGTGGCTCAGAGAGGGACTTTGGTCGCCCCATAATTTTGGTAACGAAAGGCCATGGTGACACAGGTGGGGAGGTTATGAGGTCTGAAATAGCCATGCCATTATAAGTTTGTCTTTCAGTGCTGTAAAAGAAAACAGGCTTGATGCTGGTGGGTGTTCCTCTAGCAAAACCCCAGTCTGGGTCCGATGACTGCGTGTGCATCCGTGGCTGTGCATCTCCGCAAGTCCCTTATATCTGATAGGTTTTCACTGTCTTGTATTTCACACCAGTGAGCCACTAAGAGTATTGCTACAGGAAAGTGCTTTGAACTATAAATATTTTAAAAGGCATTTAATTTACTACCTATCAGCAAAAAGTGTTCAAAAAGCCACAAGGTTTACTAATTTATCAGAAAGACGGAGAAACACACAGAAGATCAAACAAAGACAAACATGCTCGTAAACTGCTGAATAAGTCTGCAAAGCTTATATTACATTTCTTTGTGGTTTTGTTGATATGAAGGTAATACAAATAAATTAAAATGCACCTGAACTGTTGATAAGACAGGGTGGGACCAAGATCCTGAGGTGCAGGTGGCATGTGTAAACTGCTCAGACCCTCGTGTTTGTGGTTGCCTGTGCATGGAGAGACAGATCTTAGATGCACTCGCTAGTGGCATATTTGGATATTGTTAGGCAAGGACCTTTGTAACACCGTCCCTTAGCTCAGCCCACGTCCCAGATCCCTGACCTCCGAAACCCCAAATCCCCATGGTCTCCCATACCTGGGGTGCAGCCCTATGGGGTGCACATCCATCTCCCTCAGCTTTGCCAAAGCACCAGGCCAGGGACAAATGCCGTCCCTGCCGTGACCTGCATCTCTGCACCATCTCCACTTCCAGCAGTCTGTGAGTACAGAGAGAGCTAATGCAAAGCAGATTTTGCTCTTTCATTTTGCCTAATGACAGCTCTGCCTCTTTTGGTGTTTAGCTCAGATTTTCTGCTTCTCAGGTCAGGGCACGTAACTTTTTCTCCCCTCCTTGCACCCTCTGCCGTTTGGCTAAGAGGCTAGAGGGTACAGTAGAAGATGTGTCTGGGAGATGTCCGCACACTTTCTCTTCCATCCTTGCTCACCCTGCAAAAACTGCTCGAGTGCCAAAACATGCCTGTGACTTTCTTTTTGTTACCTGCTGAATCCCTCAGCATTTACTGACTTCTTTCTCAGGTAACACTTGGCCTGGGGAAGATCTAAGGGATTTAACAGAGGTGGCCCCCAGAAAGCATGCAATAAAACCTCTCATGAACTTTTGCCCTCTGAACCGTACCACCGACCTGTCAAGGAGGTTTGTGCAAGCCATGATGGACGCAGGCAGGGAGGGCTGCTCCACCGGCACTGGCCGAGCCACGCACACTGGGCCAAGCGAAGCACGGCTCTCCTCAAGATCATATAACTACTCCTTGCGCCGTCTGCATCCTTTCGCATGCAGTCCTGTCTGGGGCTTTGTCTGTGCATGGCAGCACTAAACATCTGGATACCCGGGGGCAGTGAGGAGCTCACAAACCCCAGGTTTGCCTCGAATGTCTTCATGTAGCCAGCCTCCCTGTGCAAGGAGATGGAGTGAGATCTCTAGCATGGAGCGTGCTCCACGCAGCCTACATGTGCAGGCACTGCCAGAAGCAGCTCATGCCCCTGTTCACAGCAGCCCAGCCTGGGGTGAGCCACCTTGCACAAATATGTGTTTAGTGCAATGTCAATGCAGGTCTGCAGGAAGCTTGCACTGGCTTCAGGCTCCGTATATGCCAAGAGGGGAGGTTTTTCCCACCATGTGCTCGAAATCCTCCCTCATGGGCAAAGGCAGTGGGGTGGGAGGGAGAAGTGTGGCGGGTGGCCGTGCCCGCCCCAGGTGGCTGTGAGTGATGGCATGTCTCTGTTTCCTTCCCAGGCCTCCTCCTCTGAGCGGCAGCCCCGTCATCTCCGACATCTCCCTCATCCGCCTGTCTCCACACCCTGCCGGGCCTGGCGAGTCACCCTTCAGCCCGCCGCACCCTTACGTGGCACCCCACATGGAGCACTACCTCCGCTCCGTCCACAGCAGCCCCACGCTCTCCGTCATCTCTGCTGCCAGGGGCCTCAGCCCTGCTGACGGTAAGACGCTGTGCTGTTGGTACTGCAATGATTTTGTAGCTCACCAGCACTGAAATTCCCTAAAACCCAGGGATTTATGGCTGCAAAGGCTCCGCAGCTGCTCTCTGAAGTGGGAGAGCTGTCTCTTTTTCTTTTCGGGTTTTTTTTCCCCCCCGTTAACTACACATTTGTTTTGCATCATTGCACTGAGAAAGCAGAGCGTGAGAATAGCTATTACCGCTGGATCATATTATAAATATTTTGCTTAAAGTACGTTCCTTTCTGCAGCGCTCTCTGCTCTCTTATGAGCTTCCCCACTCTTACGTCTCTACTGGGAGCACTGCTTCCCCCAAAGACGGTCACAGTCGCTCCGGCTGCCTGGCCTGGCTGGGACTGACATTGCAGAGATGAGGCAACGCAGCCTGGGTTATCCCCCTGTTGGCTTTGTGTCTCGGGGCAGGATGGCTCCCAGGTGAAGGAGAGGGGCCATACTTTCCTCCTCCTTACTCCTGAGCTGCCCTGCAGCAGCTTTCGGTGAAGGCGAGGGCGTGTGGGGAGCTGGCACTGGGTGCGCGCAGAGGTGGTGATGTTCTCCGAGCCCTGGCAGACCCTGTGTCAGGGAGCTGGGGACAAAAATGGCTAAGCAGGGAAAGGGGAAAATGCACGATTCTGCTTTCACTTGGGGAGGTGCAAGTCATGCCTTACTTTGTCAGAAGTGCTTCGTTACATGGTTGCAGGCAGCTGGCTCAGTGCCCGTGGAGCAGCCGGGGTTTGGGGTCTCCGCACACCCAGCAAACCCAGCATCTCTTGGCTCCCAAGCTGCTGCAGGGGCAAGCGGCCCTTCTCTGCCGCAGAGCAAAGCACACCAGAGAGCAACAAGGCCCCCAGCTTAGTGTCTCGCAGCGTAAAACCGTCTTCTATGGCTAAAAAAAACATCGCTAGGGTGATGGGGAGATGGATGCGTCTTCTTCCCTCCCCCAAAACGTCATCCAAACTCCCAGCTGCCTGCCGCGGAGAGGTCTGATGGCTGGTGCACGTGTGCTCTGCCCCGTCCTCTCCTTCCAAAGCCAGTTTTGTTGTTTGCTGTGAAAAAAAGGCATTGTGTTTTGGTTGCTTTTCTTCTCCTTTTATTCTTTTTCTTTTTTTTTTAAGGCAGTGGTAAATAAGTTAATAGGGCAAGCGGGTGGGGAGGCAGGTTTGAAAAATTACAGCTGGGAGAAAGTGAGCGTAATTGGCTTTGGCAGCCAAAATGGTTTTATGCTGCCAGACACTAAACCTAGCTCTATGCATTAGACCTTGGCTTTAATTTCCTCGCACTGCTATCGGGAACTGGGCTGCATTTGTCTTTCCTTCCTAATAGGCAGGGATGTTAATGCTGACAGGGTTACTGCTGCCGGCAGGCTGGGCCCTCTCCCCCCTCCCCGGGGTGCTGGCTGCGTCCGAACGGGAGGATTATTAGAAGGGGGAACGAGAGATTGTTTATAAATTTGCGGAAATGGAGGAATGCAGAGGCCCCAGCTTAGTTTCTTTTGTCCGCAGAAGCACGCCCAAGCGCACGTCACGAGAGCCCTACGCGGAGCCGTGCGGCCGGGGCTGGCGGGGGGCGCGGGGGGGAGACGGGGCCGCCAACGTCAGCGCCGAGGTCTAACGTTGCGGTGGGAACCTTCTCCCCATGTTTTTCTCCTCACCCGTGGCTCCGGCAGTGGCTCATGAGCACCTGAAGGAGCGAGGTCTCTTCGGGCTGCCCCCGCCGCCGCCGGGAGCCAACCCCGCCGACTACTACCACCAAATGACGCTGATGGCCAGCCACCCGAACCCCTACGGGGACCTCCTGATGCAGAGCGGGGGAGCAGCCAGCACAGCCCACCTCCATGATTACCTCAGCCCTGTCGACGGTGAGTAGCGGTCCGGGTCCTCCCCAGCACAGCTGAAATTTTGGGGCAGATGGATGGGACTGTCCTCCAGGTGGAGGTTGCTATACATGGTTACTCTGCCCTGCCGAAACCCACAGGTGCTGCACTATAATTCGTGGCTTAAAAGGTTGCCTTGTTCCATATATATGTATAAAATATACGTAATTTAAAATATCTGCGTTGTGGCCTCTTTGGGAGGATGGCATGGCTGCTGCACCGGTAGGAGACGGGCTGGTCCAGTGGGCAGGGCATTGCTGCTGTCCTGCTGCTTTGGCCGTGGGTGACCACAGCGTGCCTGGGGGCAAGCTCCAGCTCCGGCTCACCATCCGACCCCATGTTTAGCCTGGTTGGTGTCTGGGACAAAGGCTGGCCATTTCCTGGCATAGCTGGGCTCAGCACGATGGACCTCTCGTCTTGGTGGGGACCTCTCGGGTCCCCAAGGAGAAAAAATATGTTAACGGGGAGCCATGGTGGAGAGGATATGTTAGCGCTTTGTGGGAGGAAAAAAAATGCAGGAATGTGGTATTTATGCTAGTATCAGGCATTATAAACCCAGAAAGTTCTCGCTCCTGGCTAAATGGAGAACAAATAAAATCATGTTAGGCGCTGCGGTGCTGAGTCACTGCTGCAGCCTGACCGCTGCCCTGGTGAGATGGGCAAAGCCTATCTGGAAGCGTATCTGAGATCCAAATGATTTTTCTGAGCTGTTAGAAATTTCTTTCCTTTCACTTTATGCTACGTCTTGTAAGAACTGGGGTTGCGCAGATATTACAGAGGACAGTTTGGGGATTATTTCTGTGGCAAGAAAGAGAAGTCTCTGCTCAACTTTCAGATCCTGGCTTCTGTTTCCTGGGCTGCCTTCAGATTTGCCTGTGGACCATTATAATTTTTGGAGTGGAGATCTGCATCGTTTCATTACTGCTTCAAAGTTTCTGTTGTTGAGCTTTTAAGATGAAAGACTTTGCAGTCTTGCTGCTTCGTAAAGTGACTGGTTTGGAATGATAAAAGCTGTTCTGGCTGTTCAGCAATGGGGGCTTATAGATATTTCTAATGAAAAAACAATTTCTTGGCTGCAGCTGCTGCGGAAGTTTTACCTGAATAGTCATTTTCTGCTGCCAGTTCCTAGATTAATCAGGAACCTGGATCCCGGTCTGAAAGGGAGAGCACATGCTCCTTGGTACCATCCTGCCTCTAACACCCAAAATACGTTCCGGGCTTCTCTGCTACAAAGCAGCGGGTCAGTAAGACCGCTCTGTCTTCCCTCCAAAGGGTTAATGTCTGTGGTTATAACAGATGGGTGCAAACCAGCCCTGCCAAGTTCTCCTCGGGCTCATGAACAAGACTCCTTCCTCCTTGCCTCCTTATTAGTCCATCTCTGACCAGCAGTGCCTCACTGAAGTGCCAGATAAACAGCCAGTGAGGGAAGAAACCACCACTGTTTTCATGCTAGCGCAGGCTGACTCTTGGCACACCAAGATGCTCGTCCTCTGGTTTGCTGAAGATCAGTCTTTATCTAAAGTTGTCTGAGATACTCCCCTTAGCAGAAGACTCTCTTACTGCTTGCCTTCTCCTTAAAACAGCTCTAGAGTGAATCACGTATCAAAGGTCCCAGTTTCATGCAGTCAAGTTCATAACCATTATTCACTGCAAAGCCAGGGCTCACCAAGCATTTGTTTTGATCTTTCAGTAAAGCTTTGTTGATGAGTAACTGGAAAGCCTTTTCTGGCCCTTCACATGCTCTATGTGAGATGAAAACTTTCAAATGTCATGAGGATGTGACGTGAGACACCAGAAGGCTACTTTTTAAGAATGTGAAAAGGAAGAGCAGCCCAGTGCCAGTCTCTGTTCTACAGGTTTAGGTTTATCCATCAGCCAGAGAGAAGAGAGAATTCTGCATTATCAAGGCGGAGACTAAAATGGATGGCTCTGAAACACTGGCTGAGGAACCAGAGTCTCCCTCTCTTTTCAGAAAGTTATTTCAAAAATCTAAATCAGCGGGGCCTAAGTAAATAGTGGAACCAATAATTTAATAAAGCATCCTCTTATGGTGCTTTTCTGAGACAAGAATATCAATAGCATGCATAAAACCCTAATGAGTCACCACCTCACAGCATCTGTCATTCAGAGAGCCCTTTTCTTCCCAGAGAGCCCCAGAACATAAGAACTTTACAAGAATTAGTTTGCTGAAAATGCAGGTAGCTCCTGTTAAACCACATGCAGCACCATCACACATCTGTGATAACACTGGCACCTGTAAAAGAAAAAGCAGCAGATAAACATATATTAAAACTGGCCTATTCAGTGTCACGTCACCTCCAAACACCTGCAGGTCCGTGGGAGCCCTAGACACTGGGTATGGTAGTTCTGCCACAGACACGTACCTGGGCCCTTCTTGTTGCTGTAATTGCATTTCTTGGAGAATTTCTCAATGCGTCCTTGTTTGTTGGTGGTTTTTCATCCCATCAGGTGTCTAGGGTCAGGAAAAGTAGTAGGACATAAGTGTCGGCTGGAGCTTGTTGCTACCGACCTTGTGGCAGGTCTGCTGAGTGTTTAAATGGTGACAGAGCTAGGGTGCCCCAGAGCTGCATGTGTTTAGCAGGGTTTTCGCTGTGCAGCTAAAAGTAGTTAAGCCACTAAAGTAGACCAAATTTAAGTTTTACGCACCAGATTGCTGGGGTCTTCAGGCCAGTTCCAGTGGAGACTAAACAACCCTTCAGTTATCTGTCCTGTTTCATTCTGTTGTCCAAACAGGGACTCTAAATCCAAGAGTGGAGTTTGAATCCAGGCTTAAATCCATTTTCTGGAAAGCTTACACTTTCAAATCAAAAGTTAATAGCTTTCCAATGTCACAACATTGCTGGTGGGGCACTTTTGAGACTAATTTACAGGATCTATTCACCAGATCAAAACAATCTTTCACATTTCTATTCTAGAAGTGGGTGCCACATGGTGACAGAGTGGTTGCACAAGAACATCCCTGGGGCAGTAAAGACTGGTGGGGAGCACAGCTGAACCTGGAGATGACTACAACTTTCTGAGCATGTTTAGTAGATCCAACTTTTTTTTTCCTAAGCACAAAGGCTCCTGTGATTACCCTCAGCCCTTCAGGACATGCCATTTGCTCTCAAGAGGAGCGTATCCAGACTGACTCGATGCTTTTACTGTTATAGCCCTGTACATCAGAAGATCTCAAAGTACTGTACAAAGCAAAGCTACATCATCACCGGAGACCCCAAAGAGAAAGGAGATAAAATGATCAGTGAGAAGAGCAGCGGCAGCTCTAGGAACAAGATCCAGATCTTTGGAATAAGACTCTTATGGCCAGGGTGGGAAGCTGAGATCATTTTTAAATCCATCACTTCTGTTTGCACAGTGTCAAAAGTGTGATTGCGTTGTCCACACTGAGTCAGGGAATGGGGGAAAAACATCTTGAGTTCAACTTAGGTCCAAGCAGCGCTGCAAAGAGGTAGTCACTCAGGTCAGGAGGGCTACGTAGATGTGTTTGTGCAACCTTACAGTTACCAACAGCAGGAATGACCCTGCAGTACTGTCATGGCATTTCATCCAGTTCTGGAGCTAGAGGGGGGATCCCTGCCCTCTTTCTTTCTGCCTGGTACATGGCAGTCATGAATGTCTTGACTCACAACCAGCAGTTTAACTGGAAAAAGGCTCTGTCCAGCCCAGCATAGCCAACAAGCCAACGGCTGGCGCAGTTGCCTGGGACGTGGGCAAATCATCAAGCAGGAGTTTATTTCCCCAAATCAAACAGTGATTCAGCTTCACTGGCCTCTTTCAGTCAGTGTTGTTGGAGCCTTTCTACTTCAAGTAAATGATTTAATAGCCATCAAGGTAAGGAGCAGGGCTGGCAGTGCAGCCCAGTGGTTACTGCAGTCAGCAGGCATGTGTCTGTGAGAGGTGAGCTCAGGACTCTTCCAGCAGGTTTATGTGAAGTGACTGCTCCCTCAGGATGGACGGAGAGAGCCCTGCCTCACAGCGACCTAGGAAAGAAGTGCCTCACCTGGGGCTTGAGAGACCAGCAGCCCGGGGTTTGCAGGCTGGATATGCTGGATCTCGGATGACTTCTCAAACAAGCCAGCTGTTGGCTACTCTGGGCAGACGGCGCGCCCTGTAGTCGCTTCCTTAAAAACTCTGAAAGATCCTTTTGTTTTGCTTTGTTTTCTTTGTCCCAGCACAGAATGGAAACTTGCTGAAATCTCAGAAAAGGTTCAGAGAATGGGAAACGATTTCCCACCCATTTCTAGCCAGCAATGCTGTTTTCCTCCCCAGAAAAATATGTGCAGAAGAGAGAAAAAGTCCCAGAGCATCCCATAAGCGCTCTGTCTGGAATCCTGCTGCACTCTGGTTTCTAAAGAATTCAATTTACATATGCAAGTTGGGTCGTCTAAACAGTTACCTTGTGGATTGGGAGTAGAAGAATGCAGCCTTGTCTTTCAGCGAGGATTTGAGGGAAGCATTAGTATTCCTTGAACTGCAAAGTTGATCAGCCCGGGGAGGGCAGAAAGAAGGGTCCCAGGACAGCGTCTGGTGCCAGAACAAATGTCCAGCATCTGCTGCAGTCTAAGTAAGACGTGTGTTGCCGCTGCAGAAGGGCAGAGGGGAATAAGGAACTGGTTATGCGAGGAGTGTTTGTAGTTTATTGCTGCTGCTTATTGATTAAGGGATCATCCTGGGTTTTTATGCTGCCCTTGGATTTAATTTGATGATGGGAGGAGGGGGATATTTCTGTATGCTTTGGGTGGAGCTTTCTTGGTGAGTGGCCAGGAAGACGGACCATTTTGATAATGCTGTATTTATCCCGTGTCTTGGTCAGGGGATGCAGGGGAAGCGGTGGCTCTGGCCGTGTTTCGGTGAGGAGAGGGAGCGAGCCATCTGCAGCCCATGTGCCTTAAGGGCTTGGCCATTTGGAAGCAGATTCCCCTGACATCCCTCTGCAGTCGAGATCACAGCAACATGCTTGTCTGTAAAGAGATGCCTGAGATTTCCTTGCCCTGAAGGAGTCTCAGAGGAGCTCCCACTGAGTGCCTGGCCTTTCCTTTCAGGAGGGTTTTGCTGCCACTATTTCTAGTGTGATACGAGGTCTGAAATCTCCCTCCAGGAAAACCATCTCTTGTAATGTCCCTCTGATGGCTCACAGCCATGGCGAGTGGTCGGAGCAGGAACCTCTGCTCCCGCCTCCCACGTGACCCGGGGTCTGATCCTGCCCTTCGGCACAACAGCACTGGGAAGAGCCGTGGGAGTCAGACCACAAGCCACCACATGTGTAAAAGCTGACCATTTGGCTCTTCACTGGCCTGTTGTGGATAAATCTAAATTTGGGAAGAACATCCCAGTTTCTGAGCAACCCGTGGCTGTGATAATTCATAGACACTGTAGGAAACTGCCAGGGAAACTTTTACCTTTTTACCAAGAAATCTGGACTTTCCTCCCAGCTCTAGGCTGGCTGGAGGACCGGGCTGGGACATTTGGCAGACGTGGGCAGTGTCACTTGAAAATTCACCCTTGAATTCTTGCTAGTTTAGAAATGGGATATTTAAACCCCGCCCCAGGAGAGAAATGGATTTCAGTTGTGAGCTGTGGTGTTTACATTTACCCTGCAAAGATAATGCTGCTGTAAAGTCAAGCTTTTTTCTGCTAAAAAGTTATTCCAGGCAGTTTTAAAAGGTTTCTTAAAATATGTGGGTTACATTTATTCTCTAGCATGTAGAGCTGAGCCTGTGACAGTCAGTGTATCTGGGTCTATGTATGAAACAGCACGGAAAGGCCAGTGCACACCAGTTAAAACACTGTAAAATGTATCCAGAATTTACTTCTTGCAAGACGAGGCAGCAGGGGGCAAAGGCCTATGGTAAATTTTTTATTGACCTTCATGAGCAGCCATCCACAACGCTATCACCAATGTCCAGAGCTTTGGCTCAACCTTTACTGCACCCTTCCATTCACCAGTTCACATCTCCATTTTAATCTCCTCCTAACTCTGAGAGAGAAGGGGACAGTCTTTTGGCTTAAAATTTCCTGTGTCTCACTTTAGGCCAAAGGACATTTTTGTTGTTGCTTGAAATCTGAAGTAGTTTTGAATTCTAAAAAGGTATCTTTACCTTTCGCAAAAACAAACAAAAAAGCATCAGGTTTCTTCCATTCAGAGCTAATTCATTTAATATACACTGAATAAATAAAAAACAAGCTGTTAGTATGTCCAAAAAATGACTGCATAAACATAGCATTTTTTCCAAGTGGGAGAGAATTAGTTTGAAAGTAAAGATGAGATATTTCAGACAGGGGTGTCTCTACGTCAGCTTTTACATTCACATTTATTCTGTGCTCCAAAGTCCATGGAAGTCAGTGGAAAGCATCTGCTGGCTTTAACAGGTGTTCGTTCAAGATGAGAGGTAGAAGTAGCAGAGCAAATTGATACAGGAACAGCCACCACCCATCCTGGGCATGCTGTAAATGTATTTGGCTGGAAATGTTATCAAACACCAGAGGAGGCAATGATACAGGTATCTCATGGAGTTGTCTTGTTTCTTGTTTTGCTGTGTGGACTTTGGCCCATCACTTCTTTCTGGACCTGGGTGAGAAAGAGTGTTACCATCTCTTAGTAGTATTCAAGGGAAAGAAACTGAAGGTAAAAAAGGTCTCCATCTGAGGTAGAGAGGCATAGAGAAATTAATTTTAAAAACTGAAATGCTGCTAGATGAATGGAATTAATTTTAAAATAATTTCCTACTTTTATTTCAGTGTGTGACTTTTTAAAATTCATTTTAACCCGTAATGATTTTAGGTTTCTGAACAAAACATCTTTTAGAACAACAATGGAAAAATACCAGACTTTTTCCTTCTGATAGTGTTGAAGGGGGTACTCTGGGAGTTTGGAAACTTCCCCCAACATATTTCTAAACATTAAAAAGTCTTGAAACGCACCCTGTTCATTTTGATAAGTCAGCATTTTTGAAGGGATGATCAGTGAGGGAGCACTAGCGATAAATCCTCCCGAGGCTCTCTGTCTCTGTGTCTGAAAAATGGATCCTGCCTTCATTTACTTCTCTGGGCACAGTCACTGCTGAAGAAGTTGTATGTGGTTTTTCCTTTGAAACATCACTGGACCTCAGGCAACAGAGGATTTTGCTTACGTATTCGAGTGGCTGTCAGTCAGCTCATATTGAACACCTTGCCTATGTGTACAACTACACTAATGCTTATCTTCACTGCTGCCTGGTATCATTGAACGTTCATGCTCAGTGTCCTCAGATCAGGGGATTAGGTCAGGCCAATTTTATTATTAAGAACAATCCCAGTGCTGCTAATCTGCTTTTGAATAATAAATTTGAAAAGATTCCCCCTTCCTCAATGCACTGATGAGCACTTCTTCATTTGGTTAAACTCCTTTTCCGTTTCCCAGATGCTTCTCTTCCTGGGTACCTTGGGCAGGCTGTCATTGAGAAGAGAGGAATTTTTCATCCATAGCACGATTTTAGGTCACAGCTCTCCCTGGAAGCCCGCAAGACGTAAGAGGCTTTTGTGTAAAGCATGAGCCCAACATATTGGATCTGCTATCAAACATTTTAGATAGCCCACGGTACTCGCAAGATCTAAATTAGAGCGGACGCTAACGTAATGCATATTACTGGTTTTGGGCTGGAGAATTCCCAGGCCAGCTTGCAAATCTGACAGCTTCCAGCAGAGTTTTACATCAGGAAAAAATGACGTACCTGTGTGCAGCAGGGAGGGGTGCCCACGTTGGTTGCACTGCCAAAACCCAGGTTTCTGTTGGACAACAGGACTTCTTCCCTCTGTAAATTAATGGCAACCAATGGCTGAACCAGCACTGTGGACATAAATCATGGGAAGGAACAGCGAGAAATGAGTACAAGGCTTTTCTTTCTATTTAGTAATTTATCAAGGGAAGTGGCACATTAATAAACAGATCTCCCTTGAGGTGTGGGAGTAACAGAGATAAATATGACTGTCAAATCTGGCCTGCTTCCTTCTGTTAGAGAAGGAGGAGACTGCGGGAATGCAAATGCAGAAAACAATATCTATATCTGGAAAGACGCATATTATTTGTAGGACAGAAACACTGACAACTCTGCTGAGATGGAGCCTCATCGCACTTGGTGCAATACATACAGTATAAAACACAAACCCTATCTAAAGGAGCTCATCTAAATAGATGGCGCTAGGAAATAGGGACACAGAAAGAAGCAGCAACTTGCTCAAGGAGGTATGGCTGGGGAAGACTTGCAACAACACCCAGGTCTTTCCAGGTTGTGGCCCATGTATTGAATCAAGAAGTCTTATGGCCGGGGCTGGGGGGGGAAGTTTAATTAGTTCAAATCAATTACATTACATTAATATGTTGTGGACAGAGCACAGTTTTGACTATTATGATCTAGACCCAAGCAACCCTCATGTTGCTTGGTCCAGGGCTCTGGCAGGGCCCAGATTTCATGAACCAGATGTGAAGTTTGGGAATGCTCCACTCCAGCCTTTAGGTAGGGCCAGCCTTTGCTGAGGGAAGTTCATTTGCTCATTTTGGCTTTGTGTCCATAGTGCCTCTACAAACCAGCTGCTACTTTTCCAGCTCCCAAGGTAAGTGCCACTCACCACAGCAGAACAGGGCTGGAGTCTGCCAGCTGCAAACGTTAGGAAAGTTTGAGTCTAGTCCCTCCAAATCATGGGACAGCTTTAACACTCGGGAGGTTATTTTTATGGACAACTGCTGCTCTTTCTGTTTGCTACCTGATCCTTCAGTCACGTTTTCTAGCATGTCCCTGCCTCGTGAGGCTGCAAAATGTAGTTATACAAAATACTGTAAGAAGGTGTTCAGCATATATGCAACAACCTGATTTTTAGGAGAAATTCCCAATATTGTCAGTATTGCAGTAAAGGCATTGCAGCTAGCAACCCCTGAAGCTTCTTAGGTGTGGGACAAAAGTCACAAAAGTGCTTGGTTCAAGTACTAACTTAGCCTTGGACTTCCAGTGGGACCTTGGGCAAGTCATTTGTCTTGTGCAACAGGGGACATTATGGGTAATAAGGAGATGGTGGTGCTAAAACCCGTTGATTACACAGCACCCAGGCATGGTAATGACAGAGCCACTTAGGTACACGGGTGAGTCACGAGGAGACTAGGAGACTGCAACCCAGCCAGCCACTGGTCTCAGGGAAATGTTGACACAAACTTCTGTGAGCCAACACAAATCAAAGAACCATTTGGTCATGCTGGCAGGATATATTTTACCTCCTTGTACATCCCATTCACCCTCTCACATACCAGCACTGTCGTCAGGACAGAAAGTTTATGCTCTTGCAAAGTGCTGGGCTTGTGTTTGGTGATATGCAACCAAAATCAGTCCCTCCAACCAACTAGAGGAATATAGCTCATATTGCCTGTCTGGGCAAGTTACTGTTTTATTCACCATGTTTAATAAGATATACCCACAGCAAGCTTTCTGGGGAGACCACCGCTGGAAAAGCCGGGTAGTAATACAGTGCCGCACTCATCGAGGGAAGGAGCTGGAGCAGCTGAGCCTTCCTGCACCCTTGGGTGGATGACAGGGATTACCAGCCAGACCCCATGGCTGAGTGGCATATTTTACCCTTAGAAATCTTTTTTTCAAAGATAAGTGACCTAAACGCTGCTCTCATTGCTTTGGAGGGATGAGCCATTCCAGCCAGGGCTAGGGCTCAGGCAGGCTTTGGATCTGGTGCCCTGGTATCAGGGAATGTTGTGATATGGCCCATGCCCAGCTCCCGTCCGTGCCACCTCGGAGAGTTGCAGGTGGGTTGGGCCTGGACAAGTTTCCTCTTGATGAAGTCAGTCGTTCCAGTTAGCAGTGCCGAAATGCTGGGGGAAGCCAAATTCATACAGTAGTAACTCTCCATGAATTGCAGATCCACAAACGGGACTGGCAGGGTTGGAAATGACTTCATGCCCGAATGATTGACAATTGCTAATAGGGTCCAGGCACTGGCAGGTCCCCTCGGAGGGGGAGAGCTTGAACTTTGTGCCTAGGCTGCCAAATTGGTTTTCTTAAAACTCTTAATTTACTTTCGGGGCTCCTGGATCCTCGCCTCCTTCGTTAATTGGATGGGCAGCATTGTGCTCGCCCTCGTTTGGTTTCCGCTCCCTCCGCACTCAAGCACACACACCATTTCCAAGGGTTGCCCCGGCTCTGACGTGCGGCTCTTCTGGCCCGCTGCTCCTGCCACCGAGTCAACGGGGATGGCTGCGCTCATGGAAGCCTTGCAGGGCCTTTTCCCTTTTAATTTTAAGTTAACTTAGCGCCAATGAAAGGGGGTGATGGACAAGCTTCTGTTTATTCCCCAAGGAGGGTGAAGCAAGCGGGCATTGGTGGTGTTGCCTGACCCCTGTCATTCAGCACCCAGCAGAGAGGAAACCTCCTGTCAAAGTGCAGCTGGTCCCCGCGCTGCTCCTGGCTCCTGAACATTCCACAGCAGTCACAAGTGCAGCGGGTCTCAGCATCTCCTGCCCCCCCCGAAGGAAGGAAGCAGCCCGCTGGTTTTGTCTGACAAAGTCTCTCTTTCCTCCAGTGTCCCGGTTTTCGAGTCCGCGGGTGACTCCGAGATTAAGCCGAAAACGAGCCCTGTCTATCTCCCCACTGTCTGATGCCAGCATTGATCTCCAGACGATGATCAGGACCTCCCCAAACTCTCTTGTGGCGTATATCAACAACTCCAGAAGCAGTTCAGCGGCGAGTGGCTCCTATGGCCATTTATCTGCCGGGACAATCAGGTAAAGCTCTGGGACCGGCTCCATTCAGCTGCATAACCATCCCCGCAAAAGGAGGGGGGATCCTCCAGCAAGGGAGACCTTCCCTTCCTTGCAACCTCTGCTTTTGTGCTTTGGGGCTGTGTAGTGTATTAAATCAAAGCCCCCATCTGGTTTTGCATGTGGAAGGGTACTTTGTGGCATAGGCGGGGCGGGAGGTTGCTGGATTGGGATTATTGGTTACCAGTTTCCAGTACTTACAGTATGATTGTGCCTCCCTGCAAGCAGAAACAGAGAATAAATTCGTCTAACAAAATGCTCATTGTGAGCAGTTGGACTGGTTAAGAAACCCTCTGATTTAAGAGATTGCCCCAAAGTATTCTCCAAATTATTGGCCCACGTTCTTAAAAAAAATGTTATCTGGGCGGATTGAAGAGCTAAATTCTAAAAACATATTTAAAACAAATCTAAGCCCTTGAGTAAAGTTTTGTTCAAATCTTAATTAAAAAGCACTTACACTAGGCAGCTCACTGTTGCCAATTCCTGCCGTGATTGCTTCACCCAAGTTTCACAATGTTATTATTCTTTTTATTACTTAACTGTTAAAAATGTTAGCTCTAATTAACACTGATGTTGCAAAGCGAGGGTTTATAAAGATCACGCACTCCTAAAATTTGTAGGGAAAAACAGAGATATTGCCATTAGTAACTATAACATTAATTTTATAAGTTACTTTATCTGGCAGCATCATTTAGAAATTGACTGTAAAATCAAACATAATGCTTACTTAAACAAATTGCAACTCCTTGTCTGGTAATCATATTTTTCTAGTCTTTTCACCTGTTGTCGTTAACTGGGCATACCTGTAGCATCTCATCTTGTACTCAGATTTTAAGTTTTTCAGGGTAACATCTGGTATTTTCAACAAATCAGTAGAGAGCAGTCAGGCCCAATGGTCAGCTGATGGCCTCCAAGGGAATGATCAAGTAATAATAAAGAATTTGAAACTCTTCTCAGTGTTCTAAAGGTGTATCTTAAATGTCAGGAATTGTAAAATGGGTTACATATATAACAGGATAACTGTCAGCAATTTGGGGTGAAAAGACTTTTGTTACTATTCTAACAATGTCTTAGTGACAGGAATGAAATCCTTTCTCACCCGCTCAGACCCAGATCCTAGTAGCACTTCAGAAAGTCATTTTTGGACTTTACTGTAACATAACAAAGCTGTGCAGCAGCCTGCCATCACACCTCATTTGCTGCAGCGCATATTTAACTCCCAGACCTCTTTTACACTGTAGTGATTTTTACCCTTTATTCTTTTGGTCAAGTTGTCATTAACTGGTTTGGAACTGAAATATTAATTCTATGGTCACCAGCAATAAGTATTTTCTCTAAAAGCAAAATCGGAAATGAAGCATGTTGCTAATTATGGCCCTGTTCTCTGAGCACTCACACTGTGGACAGTTTTAGTAATATGAGAGAAAATACCATGAGGGTAAAGGTTCAGGGCGGCCACCTCTTAAAGGTGGGAAATAATCAATTTTGGGGCTGAGAGTCTATGGTTTGTGCATCACCCACCCAGAGTACAGGGAGCAGAGCATCTCCCATGCTTCTCCATCTCTGCCAAGAGGGCTCACCCCAGGAGTGAACCCCTTCTTTCCAAAAGCAGAGCTTTGTTTTTAACGCTGTCGACTGCTGCATCCTGGCTCAGACCTGTTGCCCCCAAGCAGCCAGGAGCTGGTGGTGTTTCTGGTCACGGCCGACCTAGATTGGAGCTGAACCAGTGACCTACATATGAAGGGTGACATACTGCAGCAGTCTCCTGAGCCAGCACTCCCCTCACCTGAATGCAGAGTAAATTACATGGGTTTGGAGTATGTTAAATGGACAGTTATTCATCCCCCCTGTAATCTGTGCCAGGTCAGCCAGGTGATGCTGGTTTTTTATATCCGGGGTAGCATAACCCCAAGGTTGCGAGTCTGCAGAATAGGTCTGCCTGGGAAAACCCGGGAGCCTCAGGGGCTGCAAAGCCAGATGTGTCCATGTCCCATCCTTTTCTGTACTCTCTGCCAAGGGCTTTGGCTGTTTTTAAACATAGGAAGCAGAGGCACACACGAGATGAATCTGTCCTTGCAGTAAAGCAGGCTGTCAGGCTTATGGTGGCATTGAAGGCATCAAGCTGGGGCATTGCAACCTGTCTCCTGGAGTCTCCAGGAAGCCAAACTTGAATCAGTCGCAAGCTAACGTGAAAAATATTGTTTAAAATAACGCCTCATCATTTTTCCTCCTCCTATTGCTGCAGTCCGGCGTTCAGCTTCCCCCACCCCATTAACCCCGTGACGTACCAGCAGATCCTGTCCCAGCAGAGAGGCCTGAGCTCAGCCTTCGGACACACTCCTCCCCTCATACAGCCGTCCCCAACCTTCCCCCCGCGTCAGCATATGGCGGTCATCTCCGTCAACCCACCGCCGGCACAGATCAGCAGCAACAGCAACTGCATCTCTGACTCCAGCCAGGTAGGGACGGCCATCCTGGCTCTCTCCATGCATGGCACACAGGGAAAGGGAGGCACGTTCTCCGTGGGATGAGCACTGCCCTTCGTGGTGGCTGTGGGAGTTTTACTTGCTCTCTTTTTACTCACTCTCTCCCTTTACGTTGCTCTTTCTGCCTCCTGGCAAAGCTTTTCTGGACTAGTCACAGGCAAATTTTGTGCCCTCCCTTCCTTGCATGCACACACATACCTACCCATGCAGGAACCAAAGGCCTTGGTCCATCAAAGCATTGAACATGATACGCAGGGTCATCTCAGGCAGCAAATCTCCTTGAACATGTGTTATGTGCTATTGAAATCGAGGGAATTCAGCACATGCTGGAGTGTTTTGCCAGATAAACACCCGAGTACTGTGAACCAAGCTTCATCAGTTCCTTCACAGATCCCTCCTTCCTTTCTTCTACTGGTATGAACCATACCAATGGTCTTAAAACGCCTTATTCCCTTCCTCTTTAACAAATAAGTGCATCTTACCTAGGACCTCTAGCCATTTTACTTATAGTTCCATCTTTTTCAGTAGGTACTCTCTCAGTGTATCTCTGCTGTTGATTTTTACTGTTAAGGTTTGCAAAACCAAGGGCCAGATTTTGAAAACTGGGAATGCCATGATATGTATGAAATCCCACACCTCAAATGTGTCCTTGCAAATACCTGTGAGTTCACACAGGCACGTGCATGTATGCACAAGCCCTCCACATGCACAGGGTTAGTGAATATGTCTAGCACATTTTTAATCATTTTTCCTTCCCATTTTCATTCCTTGGAAGTTTAAATTGCAGTTGCTTTTCTCCCCAAAGACTTATTTCACCTCATTTCACACCCATTTCAAATTGTTGTTTTAGTTGTATCATACTGAACTTTTCAGACTGGTTTATTGTTTTAGGGTTTCTCATGGCTGCTGCACTGCAAACTCTGTTTGTTATTGAAGGTTATTTGATTGATCGGTTTTGTTTTCTTCTTACAAACTGGCTACCAAAATAATGTGGCTGGCAGGAGTTATGCCCCTGTTTAATAACTTGCAGGACCAATCTTGAGCAATTAGCAAGAGTCTATTTAAAATGTTAATGTTCCAATTTTATGCACATACAATGGGATGGTTTTTCTCATGAAGTTGTTCTCATTTTTTAAGAGCTTAGCAAAATATACACATAGCCTTTCATGCACCCAGCATGCCAGAGCCTTCGCATGTAACCAGAGCCCCCCACTCCCCCCAGGAATTCATTTTCTCAACAAATCATTTCATCGCATTGAGAAATAAAATCGTGGCTTGAGTGGGGGTTGCATAAGGTTTTGATGGCTTTGACAGCGACTGGATCACTCTGAAACGTAGCAGCAGCAACAAGGCCAATCTCACTGGTGAGCCTGCAGAAGCTGATGCTGCCCTTGATTCTTCCCTCTCTTCCATCTCTCTGCCTTGCACAAACCCACACAGACTAGTTTTCATGTGAAACCCGGGCCAGCAGCCCAATACCCTGTTGTCCCCGGCCACTCCTGAAGTTCAACCTTGACTGATTTTTAAGTTAATTTTTAATAAGGAGGTGGGCTGAAGTCTGCCTCTCCTCCCAAACCCCGGTGCCATATCTTGCCTGGTTTTCTTTCCTAGAGCAAGCAGAGCAGTGAGTCGGCCGTGAGCAGCACAGTCAATCCAGTAATTAACAAGCGCAGCAAAGTCAAGACTGAAGTCGAGGGCTTGCCCCCAGCGTCCCCAACCACACAGGTAACCTTCCTGGTGCAAGACGTCTTGTGGGGCCAAGGCAGCTAGCTGCTGGGTCTCGTTGTCTCTGGGAACGACACTCTTGGCACCTTTTGCTGCAGCTGGGAGCAAGGCATCAAAGTCTGCCAGGCAGGCGGGTGTCTTTTGGAGCATGAAGCCCGGCAAGGTACAGGGCGGAGCTGCAGTGACTGAGGGAAGCATTCGATGGGTGCTTGGGACTCAGCTTGCTGTTGCTGTGCTTGGATAGAAAAAAAGGAGGGAGGGAATATTTCAAGTGTGATAATTTAAAAATGATGTCTGAGTTTTCTGTGCTGATAAGCAAGCAGCATTAGTGTCTCAGAGCAAACATAGATTATGAGGGAATCTTGCATGTAGGTAGAAAACTTGCAAAAAAGGACGACTTCTTGATTCAACAAGGAATTGCTCCTAGAAACATCCTTTACACTGGTGACACAACATTTGACACCAAGAAGGGCCCAAAGGCCTTTGCTTTCTTTCCGGAGCTCTGTGATTGCAAACTGTTTAATGGCTGACAGTATCCATCTGACCGTCCTTTATCACAACTGTAAACTATCAGGAGTGCTCTGGGCACTTCATTTTCATGAAATATTAGGCCATGTTATTGTCAAGCAAATGGAAGAGTTGATGACAAATTTCTCCTTCTGCCCTGGTTCAGGAGCAGGTCTCAGCATGATGCATGGGGACAGCAACGTGTGCAGTCATCAGGGGGCTGGTAAAATTGATGAAGATAGCATATCAGGGAAAGATAAACATGCTGTAGTCAGCACGATTAGGGCAAAGAGGCACCTCTCTGGAGCTTTGAGTTTAGGAGTGCATCTACACACTGCTGCAAAAGCACATGCCCTGAAAAACCAATCTGGCCACCACCTGGCCTAATAAGGCCACGTGTTTATTTCTTGCAGCAAATGAAAAAAGATTTGAAAGCCATCACCTGTTTTCTCAAAGTATCTGTAGCAGAGGAGCTGTGGGACAGACAGCTGCTTGCTCAATGGCTATCATCCTCCGTTCTCCGCTCCAAGGTGAAGAGGTGTGCACCCAGTCGCAGGGAGTGCTTGGATAGCATCAGCCTGGCTCACCCCTGCAGCCCTGCCCCAGAGTTTCGTCCACTGGTCTTATGTGAAATAAGAATAAGCACTGAAAGAAGTGGGGGAGTAGTTTAAAGCGGTGCAAGAAGGTTTGATTAGAATAGCGAGGTGAAATTAAGAGAAGCAAAACGCACGCTGGTCGTCTAATAGTTCCTAATGAGGAGATCTCTGAAGTAATACCCCAAGGGAAATGTAGGCTTCACATCTTGCAGCATTTCAGTATTGACTGGGAAATTAGTGGAAAGTACCTTGTAAGAGACAGCCCATTCTTGGCAAGGAGGACAGGTTAAAAGACTAAACGTAGGGGGTGTCTCCTCTTCGGTTGGTCTAAGCAACAGCAACTTGTTAAATTTGGGGATTCCTGTTCTGCAGGAGACTGTGCTGAAAAGTTGAGTTACAGTCAGTTAATTATTGACTGATACATTTTTTGCAGAGTATGAAGCTCATCCATCCCCAAAAAAGCACGCATGTGTGTGTTTTGTTTTGGAAATGCTGTGCTGGAAACGCCTCATGTGAGTTGTGGTTTGGGTGTTTAAAATCCTTGGCCAGACAGCGTCTCCCACGATGGTTTGTGCTATAAAAAACGCAATCCAGACAAGATTTGTGGGACACAGTGGAGCACTAGGCATGAGGGACCTGAGTTACTGTACCCTTACGATACCACAATAGCTCCAGTAGAGATTCAGATTAACATTGAACTAGCCAGAAATGAAACAAGTCAATCCTCTTCAACAATTTAAAATGGTTTCAATTCCATTTTTTCCAACAGAAAGTATAAAAATTTTGGCAAAATAAGATTTTTAGTAGAAAATTTCACTTTTCCAGAGACCACAGTTTGCACGGAGAGAAATGTTTCAACAAGAATAATGTTCACAGCTCAACCAAATAGGAATTGCAGGAAAAAGAAGCTGCTGTTTGAACTTTCTCAGATTATTGCTCTGGGCTCTGATATAGTTTGAATCTCCAGAAGTCTTTCTGTAAATTACTACAGTTTCCTGTCCCAAGAGCCACCTTACAATATTTTTTTTTAAATTAAGAGCTAATTAAAACAAATCTCTTCCTCTCCATATCTAAATTTTTGAATTGAAAAGTCACAGCTGGCATGTATGTCATGAGCTAGTTAATGAAAATTGTTGAACTTTCATATAGTACATCCCACTTTGCAAGTCATATAATGCCATTAAGTCATTAATCATTGCAGCCCCTCAGTAGGCATTGGGAAGGTGTTGGTGGGGAAGGAGATGGCAGCCAGATAGGTCCGTTTGGGCAGGTCAGAGGCAGTTTGAGATGGGTCTGGCTGTGTCTACACACTTATGGGGCCAACTGGAGCACCACATCATGAGGAACAGTGTCTGATGTGGTCAGTCACCCCAGACGCTCCTGTCTAAAGCTGGCCTGGAGGCGGGATGCTCTGCACTGGGCAGTAGTAGTAATTGGGAGGAAAGGGAATGAAGGGGGTCAAAGCCTGCAGGGTTCTGTATTGTTAAATTCCCAAGCCAATATTGGCTGCTGATTGCCCTGTCTGTAGTGCAAGTGTCTGACGCACGCAGAGCCAACAGTTGTCCTTACCTCTAAATTGTACTAATTAGGTTGTATGTTATACTATTGAGTAGGTGCCGATGTTTTAATCCTCATAGCAGCCATAACAAAAATCTTCTGTGCTTCATTTAGCACTGAGGAGCTGGCTAGACAGAGAAGTTAAGGAGAGAGCTCACAGCGTGCCCAGCATTAAAGTAACTCATTTATGAGTCTGGAGCCCCTGGAGCTCTGCTCTGCAACCCACTCATCACCGGGTCTTGCTCAATCTTCCCAAATTTCCCTATCTCAGAGGAGTACTTTGAGGGCTTACCACTCTTTCCCTGTGGAGTATCCTGCAGGCATAAATCTTTGGGTAAGGGTTAGGTATAATTTTCTCATCTCTTGAAAGATGCAGAAAACAGGACCCCCCCCTCCCCAACCCATGTCAGGTGAGTGTGGTAATCACTAGCCTCTGACTGCAGTGTGGTTTCTTCATGCTCCCCACTCCCCCCAGATCAGAACTTTTTCTCCAGCAAAGAACACAACCGAAGGTCAAAAGCCAGCCTTTTCCTTTCTCCAGCCTTTCCTGGGACTGCCCATGACCTGGCTGGAGCCAGGCACTGCTGCGACCATGGCTTCGAGGTGTTTTGTGTCTTGTGATTAACTCTGATCCATTTCGACCAAAACTCTGTAACTCATTATTTCACAGTAATCAAGGATGTTATGTTGCCGCAATGAGCACAGTTTTGTGATCAGTTGATACCTGCCCTGTAATCTATGAGTGACGGAGGAATTCAGATGAAAGAAGTTCACCTTATACAATGTACCGTTGTGTGTTGCAGGAGCATCTGACAGACCTGAAAGAAGATCTAGATAAGGATGAATGTAAACAGGAGCCTGAGGTTATTTATGAGACGAACTGTCACTGGGAAGGGTGCACAAAGGAATATGACACTCAAGAGCAGCTCGTCCATGTGAGTAATGGTTGGGAGGAAACCCCAGCGATAAATTTGGGTTTCTGTGCACTTGTCCTCATTTTTTATCACTAGCTGCTGTACAGCCAGAGCTCACTCTGGGAGCTACTAAAGGTGCAAATCAGAGATATGGTGTGTAAACACTGCCAAAGCAGGTCGCTGCTCCCCAAGGAGTTCAGCTGCAAGAAGCTTCTCATAGATTATTTGATGTTGCTCTCTTCTCAGCTGCTGAGGCTGCAGTTTTGGTCTCCCTTGTGCACAACCCAATGACAGAAGGCTCTGTGCAGAGGACCTGATCAGAAAATGGGGAAGGGGGCTGAGCCCTTCCCTCTTTGCTGGCTGTATTTACTGAGCCTCCCCACGCACCTACACCAGCTATGGGCCAGGGATCACCCGTAATGTCCCCAGTCCTTGTCCAGGCCGTGAAAGCCTTTAATGCTGCTGTGACATGAGCTGTGGTGCCATATCACTTAGAGGCTGTTGACCTGCTCAGCATATCCCTCCCACAGAAACAGAGTGCTGCCAGAGTTTGGAGACATGCTCCACTGTCTCCATCAGAGCCCGAAATACAGGAAGCAGGTTGATTTTTTAAAAATTGGGAAATAGGGCTTCCATAATCACAGTGATGTCCCCAAACCAGTGTCAAAACTGCTCTCTGAAGCTTCCCCAAACCAAGTCATTAATCAGATTTTCAGTTCTAATTAATTCCAAGAGCCTTTCGTGTGCTTTGCTTCACCCGGGAATCCACCTTTTGGTTTCCTTTGGCTTCTTGGGTCAACAAATCCCTCAAACTCAGAGTGAATGCCTGTGAAATCAGACATGATCTGTGTCTGAGCCCCATCCTGCCCCAAGCCCAGCACCCTCCCAGGCCTCATTTTGGGTCTGTGGTGCGAGCCCCATTTGTTTGAAGCCAGCCCAGAGCTGCTGGGAATTCACCAGCCCCAGCAACCCTGCTGCTTGCAGCAAAATGTTGGATTGAGCAAATTTTGTGACAGGACCCTCTGTCTTATCCTTTCCCTTCAGCCTTTTGCTGCTTGCCTCAGCCGGGCTCCGAGCCTGCTAGGGGCCACCCTTGTGCGACTCACATGTAGCCCTCTTCCTGAGGGCTCATGTCTACTCTCACCCTTTTTTATATCTTCATTTTAGTCATCTTTAGGCACCACCAAGTAGGCATTAGTCTCCATTTCCCCAGGCTCCGCACACAAACATTATCTTAGCCCAGAGGGACCACGCTCTAAATGATAATTTGGGGCATGTGCTCTTCTTCCATCTAAGGCTAGTACCTGCCCACCTCTGCCAGAAGTCACTGGTTCAGTGCAACAAGTCCTTGAGTAGAGACAGATTTGGAAATAGTTTTCAGGGCCAGTTGAGTGATAAGGTTTTAATGGGTTGCACATTGCATGCCACGGGGCGTTGCTTTTCTGGGGTTAAACCACAGCAGCCCTGTCAGATGGGCTGGGCTCACATTTGTCCAGCAGTATTTGTGCGTTTCCTTCTCAGACGTAAGAAAAAATCTTTAACTCTGCCCAGAGCAAAGTGCAGGGCAGATCCAGGCAGCTCAGCACAATTTATTTCCAGAGAAAACCCAAAGAAAAATATCTGATGGAATGTCCAAGATTTTCCTAAATTTGGAATGTTATAAAAATGGAGGCTTCTGTACTAAGATTACTAGCAACATGGGGTTGTGGATTTGGGATGCCTAAAATACACATGCAAATGAAATACAGATGTTGTGGGCCAACTTCTGAGAAGATGGCATCCCACCGTGCATGGAAAAACTCTAGTTTGTGTGCAGAGCAAAGTACCTGGGCGTGCAGTGTCTGTTCTCCATACACAGTGGGCAATGCACTTGTGGGAGAAGTGCGTGTCAACGGCGAGCAGCAGGAGTAAGGACATAGTTTTGCAAGCACCACTGCTGCTCCCAGCCTCGAAGGTCACACTCAATTTGAGAGAAGCCCAAGCAAAGCCTCCAGCCAGGTGGGGTTTTGATGGGACTGTGGAGCCATAGCTGAAGTGTGGTGAGTTGTGCAACTGCTCCTCCACCGTGTGATGGGAAGCAGATGTTGCCCAGACAGTGAGTTCATAAGCCTAAAAGGGGGTTATAGTCCCCCTCCCATAAACCTATCTTCCTCTGGCCCAAGCGGGACCGAAAGGGCAAGCCTGTGCACTCCCCCACTCCTAGCACTGCCATGTGTAGTGTTGGTTGCAAGTCAGACTCCCACGCAAACAGAGCCAGGAGACATATCTTCCCAGTCTGGTTTGGATGTGGTTTAGCATGTCCATGGGTCTCCTGGGGGGTTCACCAGATTTCCACCATCTGAGGCTAAAATCTCACGCTGATGCCATGTTATAAAACCAGAACTGTAAGCAGCTGAGCTCCAAACCCATACGAAACCTCTCCCAAACTCAGCCGCCCCCAACCCTCCCAGCATGCAGCTTTGGGTCTCGGTGTTTACCCGCAGTGCCCAAGGGATGAGCTGAGGACCATGCACCTCCTCTTGCCCTTGGGTAGACCTGGTGCCCCAAGCAGCAGGTCCCTGTCCCCAGGATTGGGCCATGGCACACAGAATGCTGGGGTGGATTCAGCTAGGACTGTGAAGGTCAGTGATTCTGCGTTAATGCATTTTTGTGTCCTCGTGCTGCCTCACCACCCCAAGAAAGTCTCATCCAGAGCCGCAACATGCGTGCCTGGCCTTGGACAGGGGGACGAAGGCGGGGGCTGGAGAAAAATCTCAGCGCAAAAAAAACAAAACCCAAACCCAAAGTGGTTTATTTTAGGATTTCCTGTCAGTGAATGTCTGCTGAAAAACACAGGAGCGAGGACAGGCATTATTTTTGGCAGTGAGACCCCATTCAGAGAGACAAGGCTGCCGCGGGAACAGTGCTGCCGATGGGCTGGTCTCTGGCTCTGTTTATTTTCGGCAGGGCTTCATCTGCCCTGGGCTGGGAAAAAGCAACCCTCATCTTCCTCCCAGGGTGGACAAAGGCACCGTTCTGGGTCTGGCTTTTCAACGCCCCGGCACAGGATTTCACGGACCCGAGTAATTAGCAGTAACTGAGGCCACTGAGCTTTCCTTGGCGCATAGCTCGCAGATGCTGTCATTTCCTGCCAGCCGCCAGCACTGGACAGCAGGTGGATGTCTTAGGGCCGGTGTATGGGCTGGCGCACAAGTAGGCTTAGAATCATAGAATCATAGAAACATTGAGGTTGGAAAAGACCTTTAAGATCATCGAGTCCAACCGAGGCTTGTCTCCTCCTCTCCCCCATCCTCCAGCAGCACCCCAGGAAAGAGTCACAGCTGCGTAAATGCAGCACAGGAGGGTTCAGCAGAGACAAGTGAGAGGGCTTATTGCAAACCTCCAGTTTACAGATGCTTTGGACCCAGTACCCAGTGTGCTGGGTGCTGTGCGCCTTCTCCTGCAGGACACACCAGACCGCAGAGCTGGCTCCCGTGTCCCTGGTGTTATCTGTGCACCTGGGACCCAGGTGCAGTGCCTGACCGCAAGCACTGGGGAGGGAACGGCTGGCTTTCGGAGCACCATGCGTGCTTCGCTGGCATCAGCTTTTCCAGGAGTGACCTGCTTCTCCCTTCTCTCCTACCAGCACATCAACAACGATCACATCCATGGGGAGAAGAAGGAATTTGTCTGCCGCTGGCAGGACTGCACACGGGAGCAGAAGCCCTTCAAGGCTCAATACATGTTGGTGGTGCACATGCGAAGGCACACCGGAGAGAAGCCGCACAAGTGCACGGTGAGCTGGCAGGGACACATGGTGCATCTCAGCTTGGCAAGTGGGACTGGACTTTGGTGGTCACAAAAATGAGTGTGCAGACACAGGCATGGCTTCAAGCAGGGCTCTCCCAGGGTACCTGCTGGCACCCAGCTCTGGGCCAGTCCAGCTCTCTGTGTCCAGGTTATAGCTACTTGCAGGTTACAGCCTGGGGACAGGGCAAGCGGTCAAGGAGGGTGTTCAAGGTGTTAATGGGCAAAACTACATTTCCTTGGGGAAAATGGGTTCAGCTCTACCACAGAGATCCAGAGTGACTCAGGACAAGTCACTTAAGGTGGACAACCAAGCAATTTAGTTGCTTACATCCAAGAAGGAAATCCAGTAACCCCGTACTGGGGAACCACGTAACCCTGGTCGTGTCTAACTCGGCATCACCCAGTACTGCTGCTGGGGCTGGAATTTTCCCTCACTCACGTACCTGAGTGTGCAGACAAGCCTCCTTCCAGCCTGGGGAGCTGGGCCAATATCTCCTGCCTCTGCTCTCTTAATCCAGAGGTGAGGTCAACCCCTGGGTGCTTAAACCCCAAGAGGAGCTCAGTCCCTGGACCTTCTGCATGCAAGCAGCACTGTGCCTAGTGTTAAACACTGCCTGAGGAAGAGCATGGGCTGCTATTTTGTATCTCAGCCCTGTGGGGTACAGGCTCATCTAGCACATGGGAGAGCTGGGCTCACCTCCTCTTCAACCTCGAGATATTAAAGCCTATATCTGCCCTCACACATGGAGTCTCCCAACGCACCACAGGCTGATGGGCAGCCAAGGATGCCTGATGGGGGGCATGAGAGAAGCGAGCTGTGTAGTTTAGTGGCTGTGGCCAACTGGTAGGAGAGGAGAGGTGTTCACCATCTCTTTCCACATATGCTTCAGCCCTTTTTCCTCCTGAAGGTCCATCCCTGTCTTTTGATATCTTCTGCTCCCTGCCTTCTCCTCCTGCCAGTTTTTCATACCTCCTCCGCTGTCAGCATTATGCTTTTCCTCTCCCCAGGGTCTCAGAGATGAGTCTCGCTTTCTGCTTGGCAGATGTCTGAGCCCTCCTCCCGTATCTTCCTTCTCTTAGTCACTTCCAGCCCTGCTCCCTCCCTGGCTCTGCCCCAGCTCCTGCTTACAAATATTAGGATATGTATGATTTGCTTGCTGCATGACTCCTTTATCAATCTTCCAGCCCTGTGTTCATTTAATTTAGAGCATAAGCTCCCCGGGGCACAGGGCCATGTCCTTTGTTTTAATCGTCTAAAGCACTTTGCCCAGTTCTAGTGCTTTACCAATCTTCCTTAAAAGTATCAAGGAACATTGATTGTCGGTGTGCTACAAAGTGAGCAGTGAGGGAAAGTCTAGCCCTGCCCTTGCAGGTAGAGGTACTCAGAAGACAAAAAGCAGCAGGGACTGCATCCTCTTCAGCGCTGTAATGGAGCAGGAGAAAGCACCACTGCACAATCCTGCCTCTTTCAAGCCTCGGTTGTGTCACACTGGAGCAATAGCAAGGCTGGGTGTGTTTGAGTCTCAAGTCATCCTCTGCCTCCTGGAGAACTGCAGTCCCTCCATGTGCGATATGTCACAGCAACTATCGCCGAACTGGAGTACCACCGGTTTCCAATTGCCTGGGATACATGGCAGCTCTGCAGCCCTTCTGTGGCAGAGCATTCCTTGTCCAAGTCTGGCAGTGATTTTTCAAAGCACCATTTGTTTCAGACAAGAAGTTTGTGGTGTACATAAAGCTACAGATGAGCCTAATTGCAGCCTGGGATTTGGTCAAGGATTATTTCAACAGATGACAGCCAGAACTCCCACTGGCATAATCAAATCCACGCATAAGAGTGGGAGCAACTGCTTTGAACATGCACAGGCTGCTTTGCTGAGGAGCTCTTATTTGAAAATGTGGCCTTAGTACTTTTGCTCTTAATAACTGCATTTTTGTGTCAGTATCCAGCAAAACCAGAATGGACACATGAGTTGCCTCGTGCTGAGTTCCCTTTGTTTTCCAGCAAGTGGAATGATGTATTTCAGTGACTGTAAGCAACTTGAGTTGAAAAGGACTCTTTGCACAGGGCAGGAGAAAAAAGGGATATACTGTGCTACCTCAAAGCTGTGGCATGTTCTGTGGGCCAAATGGGCTAATGAAAGTTGTCTGAGGCAGGGGAACTGGATCTATCCCACCTCGACAAAGCCGTGGAAGGAATCAGCTCTTGCAGGATGCTCCTACTGTCCTTGAGGAGATCTGGATATCTCAAGAGACCAGAGCAAGTTTGCCTTATGTTCACCATCCCTATGCTAGACCTTAAAGGGAAGCTTAAGTAACCCTACTTCTTTTCCAGCACAACAAAGTTATATGGGATCAACCTGTGCCTAGGTGCTTCATGGGTTTCGTGGGCTGCATGTTTGCCTCACTCCTTAGCAGTGCAGGTGAGTCCTATGCCTGTGGAGCACAAGGAGACAGGTACCGTTGCTATTGCATACAGCTGCCTTTGGCCTCTGCCCAAAAGGGCCAGATCTCTGGACACGTAGGGCCATTCAGCTGCCCACAGGGAAATCAGATACTGAGCTGTGGCATGACCTATCCTGCTATGACACCGGTTTCTTCACTGGCCAAGATTCAAACATAGCAATGTGAAATGCTGTCACATCTGGGCTGAACTTGTAGACATGTTTAAGTGATCTGACTAAAATATAACACTCTGTGGCTTGCATACATTACAACAGGAGGGGCCGCTTGTTGAAACTTAAAGTGTGTTTTAAGGTGCTTGCATAGGAAGTGCAGCACGGGCTTTTCAATGCTCCCAGCTGAACAGTGAGTGCAGCATTTAGCTAGAATTTGGAAGGGAGCTTCGCATTTCTTAAAACCTCTTCAAGTGTTTGTAAGTTCCCGCTTGTTTGGTCAAAGAGCATTTAAGACGGTCTCCCTGGTTTGAGGTGAAATCCTCCCATGCTGCAGTCAGGGCAGGTGCAGGGAGAAGCCTCCAGCCCAGGCAGAGTGGAGGGTGGCAGGACCCGAAGCCTCACCGTCTCTCCCAAGCTGCTCCTTCTCGTTGTGTGGGCAGCTGGTTTCCTTCCAGGAGGAAGGTTCCTGGCCTGTTTTGTCATCCAAAAATCCATCTGTCTTCAAGATTGAGAGTCTTGTTTTTTAAACTCGTAATGTCAGACAGCCTGACCACAGCATCCTCTGAGAGTAGACCCAAGCTGCAATTTGGGAAACTTCAAAGCTTGCTAGATTTCTGCTTGTGTGTTAGAGAATGGTCTGGGCTTTCCAGCACTGGTGCTAGTGAAGTTGCAAGGCTGGCCAAACTGTCAAGAAGCCGTCAGTTCTCTGGGTGGGAAGGAGAGGGCCTCTGTTTCTGAGTGTGTTAACTGCAGAGCCATGGCAGGAGGGGCTAAGAGAGCCCTGGGAGGAGTGGAGGGGTGTTCAATCCTGCTGGAAAAAAGAGTCTCTTGTTGAAATGTCAGGTGGGTACCCAACAAGGAGCAGCACCTTAAATATGACTCACTTGCTGAAACTCTCAGCCTGCCTAGGGAAGCAAATTCTCCCAACAAAGTGGATGTTGTTCCCTAAAACACAAGCCCTTTAAAGGGAAGAAAAAAAGAAAGAATGAGAAACAGATGAGAAGGGTTTAGGCAGGGGGAAAATCAAATTTTTCTGGTTAATTAATCACTCCTCTTGTGTTTTTTTATTTTAGTTTGAGGGTTGCTCCAAAGCCTATTCCCGCTTGGAGAACTTAAAGACACACCTGAGGTCCCACACTGGAGAAAAACCCTATGTCTGTGAACACGAAGGCTGCAATAAAGCTTTTTCCAATGCCTCGGACAGAGCCAAGCACCAGAACAGGACGCATTCCAATGAGGTAAGCCTGGGCTCACAGCAGCTCAACGGAGGGATTTTTTTTTTTTTTCATTTTGCTGACAATAAACATACACTTTACATGCTGGACTCATGTAAAAAGAAACCTACTGTAATGAGAGATTTTTCTTATTTTTAATGGGATTTATTTTGCTGGAGAGCCAGACCACATTAGCTTTATATTTATGAAAGCCATGTTTGAAATCATAAACAGATGTTAAAGTATGCAAACTTTTTAATCAGCTTTGGAAATTAAAGCAAGCATTTTCCAAATTTATAATTTTTAATAGCACAAATAGGATTGTACAGTTGTGCATGTGGTGTTTAATATTACTGTGGAGCAGACTTGCAGTAGTATAACAGCTACCCTGGATCCTGACGCTCTGGAAATAATACTCCCTCCATCGTTTGATGTACAATGATAAAGCACAATGCAATGCTTTGTTAACCTTGGCTAATTAAGACCCACTATTAGTAGTTGGGGAGCAGAGGAAATTGCCTTTATTGTAACGCATGTGATGGTCTGTTGCAATCAACCACGGCCGACGATTGAAATTTATATTACCACTAATTAGCTGACAGGGGAAGAAAAAACAACACTCCAAAGTTCTAATAGTGTTTGCAGCCATGAAGAATTCAGTCTGTAGCCTAATTTGCAACAGTTAAATATAGACTATTGGAGAATGGAACACAATTGCCACGGATGACAGCTTTTTAAAGCGATGCTTTGTCTACAAAGGGCTTGTTGGGAGTATTTGTATCTCTGGCATAATATCAGTCAGTGATAACCAAAGCTCTGCAGGTTTCAGAGATTCTGTTGGAGTCAGAATAAGGACTCAAAGTCTAGGATGCCCTTCCATGCTGTGTGATGCTGACATGGACCCAATGAATGACCTGGATCCCTGTGTTATTTGAATTGGTTTGGGTATGAACCCAAACGTCAGGATTCTCCTTCACCAGTGAGTCACTTCCCCAGCAGGACACAGGTTAAAATTAACCCATACCCGCACTGGCACTGGGTAGTTTGGGGTTGGTTTAAGGCTACACCAACCTTGAGGCCAGGAGAGACCAACAAGACGTACAACCTCTCATCTGCTCAGCAACCTGCATTCCCAGTACCTGGTGTTTGACTAAGACATAATTTTCTCTCTGTTAAAGCTTCTTCCCCTGAAAGGTAGGCAGTCATGATTTACTCTCACATTTCAGGTATTAGAAATTGCTTGTTTCCAAGCCCTGGATGCTTTCTCTGCCTTCCTCCAGTGCTGGATCCAATGTCCCTTTCATTGTTGCTATTTCCACCTCATGACACCACAGTGTTAAGTCACTTTCCATCTTCTTATAAGCTAAATAAGTCAATCAAGCCACTGAAGATTCTCATTACTGCAGCGTTTTTTCCTGTCCTTAATCAGTTTTGCATCTCTCTTCCATCCCTAAGGATTCTCATGTGGATGGATCAAGACTGCTGGTACAACTTTTAGTGCTGGATACAGATTCAGTCTGCCCAGTCTGTGCACACTGAAGCAGTATGTGAGCTACTTTTTGCCCATAGATCAGTTGAGGTCGGATCCCTAGAGCTTTTCCAGGATTTTTCCTAGGCAGGCCAGAGTTTCCCTTCTGTTGGGCCAGCTTGTGTCCCATGTTCCTACATGTGGAATTTTGGCCTCGTCTGTATTATTAAATGTCATTTCTCTGATGGGTTCAGTTTCCCAATTGATCCAGATCAGGAGCTGCACTGGATCTGGGATGACTCCTCACTTTGTCTGAGCAGAGCTTAGACACACTTGAAGGTCTGTTTGTTTGGGTTCCCATTGTGCAAGAATGTGAGGCTGCAGGGCAGGAGCATCCAACTCCTTGTCTATGGTGGACCCCGATCTAATATGCTGACACTTGGCACAGGCTGCATCCAACAACACAAATTAAAGACTCAGATAACAGATAGGGATTTTACCCTCTGCTGTTGCTTCCCCTGGAGGATGCCAAAGCCTTCTCAGGTGCAGAAACAGCATAGCCACTAGTAGAGGATTTGTACCAGACCAGCTGAGCCTTATCATGGGAACTATATTGCACTGCATGATCTTACATTTTGCGGTCATGCTCACTCCTGAACTGCTGTTCAACCCTCCTTGATGCAGCACAGGCATGCCCCAAGAATTGTGGGAGATCTGTAGGCTGCATATAATGGCTCTCTGAGCCATATATTTGACACCCTCTTTTTGAGGAACATATAACATGATCCTTTGCAACAGATGACATTCCTCATGGCAAAGCTCATTGCATTGGGCAGCAGGCCCAGGTGACGGTCCTGCAACCAGCTGTGGCCATGACCAGTGGGTTAGCAAACTGCACTGAGACCTTGGCTCAAAAAACCACATGGATGCAAAGCAGGAGTCTGTGGCTGTGAATATTTCCCATTACCCATTGGTAACTCTGTTGTGGTTCCTAGCTACCTACTAAATATTTTCCTCTGCTTGCAGTGTTTACTTGGGATACACCACAGTTTCAGAGTTAAGTCATCCATGTCTCCTCTAAGGGGGAAGTTCCAGGTTCCCTGTGTTTGCCTCCATCATTGTGTGACAGGATGTAGTGTATGGTTCAAACATGCCAAAGTTCAAGGCTGGGCATATATTAGCACACTGGCTTTTTTTTTATTGTTGAAATGTCACATACACTATTTCCTTTTAAACTTTCAGTGACTATTTGAATCCCTTCAGGGGATCCCAGTTACTCCTGGGAAAAGAGCTTTCATCCCGTGACCACTCTCCAGTGCACACACAAAAAAGTGGCATGAGTTCGTGGCCAGCCAAAGGCTTGGAGTGACGTTTTCTCCAATTCAAGCTAAACAAGGGTAAAATGCAGAAATACAGTTCTGCTGAGTGCCTGGGGAGTTCTCCAGTTCTCCCACCCTAAGGAGTATCATGCTGTATGTGTATGGGAGTAGGAGGGAGGCATCTGAGATATCTAAGTTGTTGACTTCACTAGGCCATACACTGCATTAGATGTCAGAATCTGAATAACCCAGGGGATTTATGAAGGCATGCCAACAAAACAGCAGTTGTGCTCAGTTCAGTTGCAGGAGGTATGGCCTGATGAAGAGGATGGTTGCACCCCATTAGGCGGAGTGTCTGCTGTCCAAGCAACAGTGATCATGTTACCCTAATTACTGGTGTCTGAAAAATCAGAATTATTGGGCCTAAAGGATCTTTATAAAAAATCCTTGAACTGTTTTATGTAGGGTTTTTTAGCATGTGTGTTGGGGGTTCTGTTCTTTAGAATAGGTTTTAATAGCAGCAATAATATTTCTATAATGCCTCATCCAAAATGTTGCATGAGATTTATAAACAAACTATTTGACTTTTTGTGCTTTGGTTTACCCAGATTTAAAATATATTAAATATTTACCTCAGTGGGGTGTTATGAGGATTTAGTTTGTTCAAGTGATGTGCCAAGATCAGTCAGGAAGCATGCTTTTGAATAAAAAACAGACTTTCAATGTTTTTCATGTGATGATGCTGGCTTTCTGCAAAGAATATGTACTCCTTTGTATTTTTGCACTTAAGCTTCTGGACGAAATTACAAAACAGATTAAAAAAAAGAATAGGAATGGTCATTTTGGGCAGCCTTCAAACAACATCTATCTGGTTTTTTTCATGGATCTGTCCTAGCGCATTGGCAGCAAAATACTTAGAGTAGCTGTGAGGTTGAAAGCGGAACTTGTGATGAATTCAGAGCTTCGAGTGCAGCAGCACCAGCTCAAACAACTGCAGCGCTAATACACTTTGGAATTGGAAACTCAATAAAAAAAAAAAGTTAAAAGAAGAAAAGTATCTGTTTTCTGACTTCTGTTTTCAGAAGCATGGCTTCAGCCTTGTTTTCCTGTGGCAATCAATGATTCATGAATTCGGGACGAGAGTGCTATCGTCTGAAAAAAACATTGCATGCCTGTGGTTTGTTTTGCACAATAACAGATTTCAAGGTGACAGGTGCTGGAGTGGTATGATAGATTGAGTAGGGTGAATCCAGTCTGGCTTGGTTTCACTGGAATTCCATCAGCCAGAAGGTCTCAGACATATTCTCAGTGTAGACCCCACCTTAGCAGAGAGAATGTGTTATGGCCAGTCCCCTACATCACCTCCCTCCCATCCATAATCAGGAAACATTCCTGTGGCCACCCGAGCAAATACATACATGGAAAAGCAATATTAGGAAAGTATTTCATGAATTCTTAGCTGCCTTTTAATCCAGAAACTGAAAACAAGGAGTTTAGCCAACATCAAATGACTGGCCAGGTCTGTGTGGATCAGCAGCAGCCCATATATCACATCTTAGAGATCTCAGTCTTACAGAATCCTGTGGAGCAGATGCTCCACATTTTGCTGCTGCCAGCCGCTATGCTCATTGTATTTTCTTGGCCCATACGCTGTACCTGGAATATTTGGCCTTGTTCTAAATATAACCCAAGATTTGCTTGTATTGACAGAAACCCTACGTCTGTAAAATCCCTGGCTGCACAAAGCGGTACACAGACCCTAGCTCCCTCAGGAAACACGTCAAGACCGTGCACGGGCCCGATGCCCACGTCACGAAGAAGCAGCGCAATGATGTTCACCCGAGGCCACCTCCACTCAAGGAAAATGGGGACAATGAGGCAAGCGCCAAGCAGAGCAGCAAGGTTTCAGAGGACAGCCCCGAGGCGAACAGCACCACAAGGAGCATGGAGGATTGCTTACAAGTCAAAACGATAAAAACAGAGAATTCTGTGGTAAGAGCAGTTGCTCTTGGCAGAAATGACGCGGCCCCTAATTTCTCCGACGCAATGGGGGCGTGAAGCATTTGCATGCCATTTACCTCTCCGGGCAGTTGCCCTTCACCTGCCAACACCCTAGAATTCAAGTCCAGAGATGAAACTGCAGGTCAGGGCACAGTCCAGTACATTTTACACCTTCCTACCCAGCATCACAAATTCCCACCCTCGCAGTCATGGGGACCACGTGATGCCCAGTGTTGAGCTTGGCCTCCCTGTGCTGTGAAAGTGGGTAAAACTCAGAGTGTTGTGGTCAAATGAGCTTTACCTACCTCACCAATTTAAATTGAGCAACAACCATGGGGCACAGATTGATGAACACTTCTTGAAGCAGAAGTCCTGGCTTAAGCAGTCCCTTTTCTCCTCCCTGCACCCTTCAACGTTTTTCTTTCCAAGCTGCTGCTGCACAGCAGTTTTGCTGGCACAACTCTGTTGTGGGGTGTCTGATGAAGCCAGTGGGGATAAAAGTAGCTGCTTTACTTTTGTTGGGTATCTTAAAGCAAGTTCAATTCCTTGGTCCTGTCCACCATGCGCAGAAGCACAGAATCGCTAGGGTTGGCAGGCACCTCTTGAGGTCATCTAGTCTAACCTCCCTGCTCACGTAAGGTCAGCTAGAGCAGATCACTCAGGAGTACAGGAGCTCAATACACGACTCCCAGCTGCCACAGAAAATTGTAGTGGGATGATGGGCCAGGGGAGTAAAACCAGGAATAAACATGGGAGCAATGCTGTGGCCCACAGAGTACGGGCTTGCAGTCAACTATGATCATGTTTTACAGCCCCTTGAGTAGCCACCAGCTGAAGCAAAGACAGTTTATCAGCCTTCTGGCCATTGCAGCAGCTCCACAGTAGGCAGTAGTGTGGTTTATAGTGCTAACGAGGTGTGTATGGTGGTGGGTCCAAACACGTTCAAGCCTCTTCCACCCCATGCAGGGAGCCCACTTGCTCCTCAGCACACCACTGCTGGTGGAGGAGATGGAGCATTGCAACACATGGGTCACACTTTTGCATTTTGATATTTTTCTTCACCTTTGTACCCAAAGCTTTGGTCTGCTGCACCAGCTCAGAGTGGAGCAGGGTACAGGCTGGATACAGCAGAAAAGACCTTCACCTGCAAAAGAGAGTGTTCACATAGTCCCCAGAATTCTCACTAGAGCTGAAAGGACTTTGAACTCCAAAATATATATTTTCTTGATTTGAATCCAGGCTAAAAGACTGTTATCCCTATGAAACGACATGGCCTGGAGCTGCAAAGGTTTTCTAAAGAAGGTTAAGGGATGTGTTGTTGGACAAATTACTGATGAGCAGCATGTTTTGGTTAGGAAGGAATTGAGTATTTTCACATCCAAAGTGTCTCTAATTGACAAAAGGAACAGTTTTACTGTGATGAGGCTCTGTATTAGGTTACAAAAACTGAGTGTGAGAACCACTGGACATAATGACCTCTCTCCAATACTCTTCCTCCATGTGTTTTTTGGTGTTTTTTTCTATGAAAACATGGACACAATCACAGCTCCCCACCCCGTTTCTCCTGAAGGTGTGGGGTTGTTTTCCTAGGGCTCTGCACTCCCAGGGCAGCAGCCAAGCCATCTCACTGGCGGTAGGACCATGGGTCGGATGTTCCTCTCCGCTCTTCCCGTCCAGCACTGCGTACTTCACTCATGCACATCTAACGGGCGCATCTGACCTGGCAGGCCCATGTCCAACTCCTGTTTGCTAGTTAAAGTCAGGGTGGCGGGAGGGATGAGATGTTTTGCTGGTTCCCATCATTCCGAGGCCCCTTTTTTTGGCCCATCTTTGGGTCTCATCCCAAATCCGTGGAGACAGGTGGGAAGTGTCTCCTAGGGGTTTTTATCTGGGCTCCCAAAGAGGGAAGGCAGAGAAGACGGGGTACAGGAGAGGGGGAGATGTTGGCAATTTATGTTGTATTCTGCACTCCCCTCTTCCTCCTTTTACTAACATGGTCCTTTCTGTTAATGCTGTCTTTGTCCTAACAACCTGTTCTTTATTCCCACTTACCCTTCCTTACTCTACCTTCCTAAGGACAGTCGGTACTAAGGTGAGCAAAGAAATCCTTTGTATTAAAATAGCTGTATAAAGCATGGTCTCCTGCAGACCTCCTGTCTCCAGTTAACCCCCACGGGGTGGAGGCAGAGGCATGCGGAGTGGTGGGGAGGGACAGGGGATATTTGCTTGAGTGCAGAAAGGGGGAGGACATAGTGCCTGAAGATTCCCTTTGCCACCTTTCTCCCAGCATCACAACTTGCCATTAAATCCTGGGATTGCAATCTCTATCATCCTGATTGAAGGGCAATGAGGCTATCAGAGCCAGTCAGCCCTGCCCATGAGGGCTGCTACGGAGCAAAGTAAAACACTGCATCCCCCTCCACTCCCACATTCGCCTGGGGCAAAGTACGTTGCCTTTTCAGCATTCCCATTTTTTGCTGGAGCATGGGCCTCGAGCAGCAAAGCCGGGCATCCTGTCTGGTAGCAGCAACAGCTACCTCAGAGCAAGTTCAGACCATTTAGCGTCTGCTGCAAATAAACTACTCAATGTGAAATGCAATTCCTAATGTAAATAAAATAAATATTTATGGTGCTTATCTACCTTATCTGCAAGTGGGAGTTTGCAAACAGTGAACCAGGTTTTTATCTGGCTGGAAGTTTGTCAGCTAACCTAATTATATGTTAGGGTATTTTAAAGACAGAAATACGTTGTGTCTGAAATACTTAGGCCTTGATCCTATGTTAGATAAGCCAGTGCTTGCTGCAATATACCTTGCACAACCAGGTAACGTGCTGCTTTTCTTTGAGAAGCATCTGTTCTTAATCTTTTGGAGGAAGAGCATTTGGTTTCTCTCCATCTCCTGTTGAACCCACCTTAGTTTTTTCCAGCTGTGGGGTGCTGCCGTGCCCTCCTCCCCCAGGGAAGGTGCCCCTGCCCTCTGGTAGAGCTGAGATGCTTCAGCGGGGAAGGGTAAGAAGAGAGGGGAGGGCTGGGGATAGGGCAAACATGTGGAGCCTGCTGGGGATGTTGGGCTCCCGGTTTCTTTCCATCCATGTTTCCACCTGCTCAACTCCTCCACTTTTCCTTCCCCAAGATGTGTCAGTCCAGTCCTGGTGGCCAGTCATCATGCAGCAGTGAGCCGTCACCCCTTGGCAGCACCAACAACAATGACAGTGGAGTAGAAATGAACATGCACAGCGGGGGAAGTCTGGGAGATCTGACGGCGTTGGATGACAACGCTCCTGTTGTGGACTCAACGGTCTCATCTGGTAATTCGACAGTCAGCCTGCAGCTAAGGAAACACATGACGACAATGCAACGACTTGAACAGCTCAAGAAAGAGAAACTCAAGACAGTTAAGGATTCCTGCTCATGGGTGAGCCCAGCTCCACAAGCCAGAAACACCAAGCTGCCTCCCATCTCAGGAAATGGTAAGCCCTGGGCCTGGGCCGTGTCCTGTAGGAACCCTCCAGAGTTTGACTCTGGTTTCATAACCAAGAGTCTGCCCTGGAGGAGGATCATTTCTTATTGCCTCTGAGTCAGCCCTTGCGGGATAGAGATGTCAGGTAAAATGGAGAGCTTGGGCGTAAACACAGCTGTCTGGTGATGTGCAACAGAAACCCAGCTGCTCAGTGCTACAGAGCTATGAAGGGAGGCAGAGGTGTCGGTGTCCTTGTATCTGGGCTTGCCCAAGGACCCGGCCACAGCTGTCCTCACTGTCCCAGTGGCAACTGCAAGACTGCTTGGGTTTGTTCCAGCAGGAACAGTTCCCTAACGGCTAATGTGCCTCCTGGAAGACTGCAGGAGGACAGCAGCAATCCAGACAAGCCCTCCATCCCTGATCTTGCTCTGACAGGCCTTCTGTCACTTTGGGAGGTCCTGGCTATTGCCTACAGCTTCATCTGCTAGTTTCCCGCTGGCTGGGGATTCCTGATATGCTTCTTTATGATCCTTTCAGTGCTCCTCCAACTTTGCCAAGAAATGCCAAAGCATAGGGCCTGGGTTGTACTAAACCTCAGGGCTTAGTATATTGGAGCTTCTTGGTTTACTCTGGGAAGAGCCCTTGAGTGTCAACTTTTGAGCTCTCAGCCTCCTATCCCTGACTGCTGTGCATCTGTCCCAGTGAGCAGCTGTGGTTGTAGCTATGTGCTGTTCCCGTGGCACAGTTCACACCAGTCCTACTTTTTTCCTAAGAGAAGCCTTATGTGTGGAGGCATTTCCTCAGCAGCTGAGTATCAGCGGGGTACACATTGCAAAGACTCTGCAGCCCTCTTGTTCTTTGTGCATGGACACAGAGCTGGAGATGAAGCTTTGAATTCACTGGTAGCAAATGAAATTCAGTATCATTCCCGTAAAATATTGGGGGACGCTTTGTGTCTGTATTCTGGCACCAAGAACACTACCAAGTGGAATTTCTCAGCTAACTAAATCTTTTCCTTCCCTGCAACCTTTCTTTCAGGCTCTATTCTAGAAAATAGTGGTGGTTCTTCTGCTACACTGCCTAATCCCAGAATAATGGAGCTGTCTGTCAATGAGGTTACGATGCTGAACCAACTAAGCGAGCGCCGTGATAGTACAACAAGCACCATCAGCTCCGCCTACACCGTCAGCCGCAGATCATCAGGGATCTCCCCATACTTCTCCAGCCGCCGTTCCAGCGAGGCTTCGCAGCTCGGGCACCGCCCCAATAACACGAGCTCTGCCGACTCCTACGACCCGATTTCGACAGATGCCTCCCGTCGGTCGAGCGAGGCGAGCCAGTGCAGCGGGATGCCGGGTCTGCTGAACCTCACACCAGCTCAGCACTACAGGCTGAAAGCCAAGTACGCTGCTGCCACGGGGGGCCCTCCTCCAACTCCCCTGCCGAACATGGAGAGGATGACCCTGAAGAACAGGATCTCACTTATGGATGGACCAGACCCCACCTTGCCCTCCATCCGCCTCCCTCCAGGCCCCAGGCGTTGCAGCGATGGTAACACCTATGGCTACCAGTCAGCTGCAGCATTTCCCCACGAGGTGCCGGGCAACTGCACGAGACGAGCAAGTGACCCGGTGAGGAGACCTGCCGGAGACCCCCAGGCCCTCCCGCGAGTTCACCGCTTCAACAGCACCAACAGCATGAACCCCTTCCATCCTTCACACCCCACAGACAGGAGGAATTTCGGCCTTCAGAGCTACGGGCGCTCGGATGGGAGCCTCCCCCGGCACACCTACTCACCCCGGCCGCTGAGCATCAGCGAAAACATTGCCATGGAAGCCATGTCCGGGGAGGCGGAGGCACCCGTCGGAGACGACGATATTATGCTGCCAGATGATGTGGTGCAGTACATCAAATCCCAGAGCAACGGGACGGCGGCCGAGAGCACTTCCATGGGGTACAGCAATGAGATGCAGGGCTTCCAGGGAAGCGGGAAGCTGCAGCCTCCAGCCTTGCCCGGCCAGCGCAGGATGGCGGTGGCCGAGGCAAGCATGAGCCACTTGGGACCCATGATGGCAGAGTGTCCCATGAGCTTTGATGCCTCCTCAGACATGAATAAAAATAACATGCCCGTCCAGTGGAACGAGGTCAGCTCAGGGACAGTTGATATCATGTCCAATCAGTCGAAGCAGCAGTTTTCACAAGGGAACTTAGCGGTGGTCCAGCAGAAGCAGAACTTTGGTCAGTACCAGAACTACAACCAGCAGCAGATGCAGCTGCCGGAGAACAGTATGAACATAACACAGCAGAGCTTTATGCAAAGAAATGTGAGCATGGATGGGCAGAGGCTAAACTGTATGCAGCTGCGGCAGCAGCCGATGACCCTAGGCCCCGGTATGAACCCCGATCTGGGCTTGCACGCAGGGTATAACCAATCTCATCAGATGCTGAGCCCCAGTGCAATCAGTGGCAACCCAAATCAGATCTCTCCTTCTTGTAGCAGCATGGCAGCAAAGTCTGGACCCCACCTTCACCCTCAGCAAATGGACATGGCGACCGACCCTTCTTTAATGGTCAGCAGCAACAGTGAGCGCACGATGCTGGGCCAGGTCATGCACGAACCGAGTCAGCAGAACTACTCATCTCAGCCGACCCGCCTGAACTTCCCCATGGCTCAGGAGGCCTTCCATCAGCCCATCATGACCTCCAACCAGCCCAGCTTTGAGCCTCAGCAGAGCATGATGGGTTCAGCCACGCAGGCGTATCCGCCCGCCATGGTCCAGCCTCGTCCTCCGCCCGAGCCAAGCCCAGCCAGCAGACCCCGAGGCCTCCGCACCGTCCAGCAGCTGGGCTACATGAGAACTCCCCACCCTACAAACACCATCAGCCCAGGCCAGGAGGCAGCAGAGGCCATGCATAAAAGAACCGGTGACATGTTGCCGGCACCAGCCCAGCAGTGCGTGGACGGCACGAGGGAAAACAATTTGATGTACTATTACGGTCAAATCCACATGTACGAACAGAACAGCAGCTTCGATAATCACGCGGACTGCCGGGTCAGACAACAGCAGTGCGCGCTGAACAGCAAGCCGGCCGCTCTGCCTTCCCCGGGCGCGAACCAGGTGTCCAGCACGGTGGACTCACAAGGTCTTGAGCCGCCCCAGATAGATTTTGATGCCATCATGGACGATGGGGACCATTCGAGCCTGATGTCGGGAACTCTGAGCCCCAGCATCCTGCAGAACCTCTCCCAGAACTCCTCTCGCCTGACAACTCCACGAAACTCTCTGACACTGCCCACCATACCCACGGGAATAAGCAATATGGCAATAGGCGATATGAGCTCCATGCTAACTACGCTGGCGGAAGAGAGTAAATTTCTAAACATGATGTCATAACAGTAAAGCACAAGGCCTTAGTGCTATCCAAGGGGCTCTGCGTGAAGCAGTTTTATGAATGTGCTTTTCAAAAATAATCTGTTTCAATAGAGTAGATTTTTTTTATAAGTATTAAATACATTAAAGGGATTCAAAATGAAAATTTTAAAAAGTCTCTGTACAGAATTATGTAAACTATATCCAGGCAGTTTAGCACCGCAGTGGTGCACCTCTAGTATTATTTTTTGGCTTGGTTTCCCAGAGCACTGAACGGTATCACCACCAAGCTAGGAGACAGCATGAGCGTGGTTAGAGATGAAACCCTCCCTCCCCGGCAGCCCTGTAAATAGCACTCCCCATCATTTTCCGTTAGTTACGTTTGCAAAAAATTCCATTTTCAACCTGCCCCAGAACGAAATGGGAGGATGCGGTTTTGATCAGAATAAAAGCCATACTATGTATTCTGCTCTGATGACACTAGGGTTTAGTTACGTCTCCAAACAAGCCCTCTGCCAGCAGTATTGTTTTATACCGTAAATACCTTTATACCTTGCAAAGAGCGTTGATTCCAAACAGCTTCTCAGCAAAGTGCCTTACCATGCTTTCGTGTTAAGTAGCCAAGGCCTCTCTTCCTTTAAAAATCAAATATAGTGTATTGCCAGAAGCGTATATAAAATGTACATTTATAAAAACATAGTGGTGTTTCTGAGAAAACATTGGAAAGACACATTGATGAGACACATAAAAGGTGAATGCACTCTTTGATCAGATGTGTTTACAACGTGGTTTATATCATGTGCAGAGTGGAGCAGAGGCCTGGGAACAGCAATCACTGGGAAATAATCCCCCGTGGCAGGAAGGCTTAGGTGTGCAGACTGTCACAAATGCATAACTTTGTGCCCTCTGAGTGCAGTGACTTTCTGCAGGGGCTCTGCATGCATCTTTAATGTCAGATCTCTGAAACGTGCATTACCATATCCCTGTGCAGCTTTGCAATGGCTTCGCTTTCTGTAGGGTTTTCCTTGCTGAGGTGCTCACATACAAAAGTGATGGTGATGGAGAGAGTTTTGTGATCGTTGCAGCCCAGCCTGCACTGTGGCAGCATCGTGGGAGCTGGTTTATCTGGCCAGGGTTGTCTGTGTAATATACTCCATGCAGGGCTCTGCCTGGGCTCCATGCACACAACAGGCGCGTGGCTGCACTGATGCGAGGCCAAGCGTGAGCTAATACACCCTGCCCTGCAAGCAGGCTTTGTTGGCATGCACCCAGTGCTACATTAACGTGTCCCACAGCTTTGGTCAGCATGAAAAGAGCTGCTGTGTCCAAAAAATATACCATGGACAACCCGGGGTGTTAGTTTGGCTAGTGCTTTGTGCTACAGTACATAGCTACTCTTTGTACCCAGCCTGGTTCAATTCAGCACTGCACCTGCAGTCTATAGCATAGGCAAACATCTGGATAGTCTCAAAACAGGTATTTGAGTCAAAATAGTAGCTCGGTCAGTGAGAATCTCTTGGAAACATCCTTGAGGAAGAGATGGGAGGAACAGGGCCCCCCAAAGCCAAATCCTCCACCAAAATACAAGTGCTGGTAATAATGTTCAGCTGTTTCCAGGCTGGTCCCACCTGGCAGTGAAGTCAATCTTAGTTGCATTATTTATTTTTGCTGTCGTTAGACAAAAAGGGTAGGTGCATGTACCTGGGCAGGAGGCCTTGCTTTAACTTCTGACTCCATTGGACAAAGACAACTGTCTTCCTGCTCTCATAGCATCAGATACTTTGTACCCCGTATGTTGAAGGGCAGGGGACAAGTGTGACATCCCCCCCAGGTTCTCACAGTTTGACCGGACAAGCATCCGCAGAAGCTTCACTCTCTCCCTCTCGTCTCCCCTCTCCCCCTCATATCAATGTGATGTTCTCACTTGCATCTGACTCCATCCCCTGCGTGAGTCAGGGACAGCTCTATAAAGGTGCTTTCTGGTGTCCTTTCTGCTTTCCTTTTGCACAAACTGATGTCAGGCTCACTCTTCCCGGCATGACCAGGGGCTGGCATGAAAATGCCATGTGTTACCTCCAGGCAAACTTTGCGATATCAGATACGCCAGCAGCCCTGCTTGGCAGTGGTGGGTTGGGACAACGCTGCTGCCAGGTAGCCCTGGGTATGGCTGGTGCAGGAAGGTGCTGCTCCGCATCCAGCCATCTCACCCGTCCTCATCCTACATGCAGAGGGTGCGCACAGAACGCTCTCACCCCCACCCTTCACCCCTCGAGGTCCCCGTGACTCCTGCTAATGTCCAGGGTGCATGAGACAGGAAAGCAAAGCAAGGTGCCTGGCTGTTTATTTGTGTCTACTATGAAAATTGTGTTTAAAGGGATTGTTTTATAGTCCGCTGTATATATTCTCCTGCAGTTACTGACCTTGCCCTTGCCTTTGCATTTATGAAAAGAGGGCAGTACATATTTTAGGACATTGTATGTTGTCCTGGACGCTTGGAGTACAACTGGGCATCCCTTGTGCTGAGATGGATCAGGCTTTCGTGTGTCCTTCAACTGCTAATCTGATTTTTTTCAACAGCTGCGTAGGGCAACGATGGCTACTGAGTCCCTCTTCGCAGATATCTCATTAGCAAAAGATCAAATACAAAAGCAAAACCAAATCTCCAATGACTTGAGATTTCTCAGACTTTCCAGTGGTGGTCTTCCTTCATTTACTGAAAAAGTATTATAATAACCATTCCAGCACTGTATATATTATGTATAGAAGACATCATTACTAAAAGTACTGTAGGTGAATTGTTCTGTCAAATTTATATCTTAAGAACATTTTTAGCTGTTTTCTACATCATAAGAACGGAAGTAACATGCTGAACCTGTATATAAACCTTTTGTACATTAAAAAGTAATTTTTTTCATAATTCCTTGTGCCTGTTGTTATTGCTTTTTATTGGTAATGGTGGTTGGTTTTGATCTGTCACTGCCACACCAACACAGTCGGTTGGACTCTGGTGGTGCTTAGGAACAGCTGGTGAGGAGCTGGATGGGGCTGATGTGTGAGTCACTGCACGGATGTGCAATGGTCTTGCCTTGAAGAGCCTCCAGTCAACGATGGGATGGAGGTGGCAGAAAGAGAGGCAGCAAAGCCGGGGTGCTGCTGCAAGCACAGCCACGCTGCCCAGGTGTCTTTCATTGGCCTCTTGGCAGAGGTGATTTGAAGGAGGATGGCAGTGCAGCAGGGACAGCACAGGAGAAGGGCTCAAAGCATGGGCTGCAGAAATTTGGCAACCAGAAGATTCATGGCAAAACAGCTTGTTGACCATCTTGGTCAGTGTCCGAAAGGAGACAGAAATAGGGCAGATCAGCAGAGCTGTGATGGGCCATGACAGCGACAAGTTGAATATTGGGTTTGGAGAAGGGAGAAATGAATCTATCCACTATGTATGTGATGGGAAGCAATGATATGGTGAGCAACAGATACATCGGTCGTGATCCAGTTAGAGCCTGATCCAGCCCATGGATGAGAAAGATTTCATTTGACTGCAGCAAGAGTTAGCTCAGCCACACAAGAGACTGATTTTCAGTTTGGTTTCGTAGAGTTGGGTTGGTGTGGACAGGGCTAGCACTTTAAGGGAGGGTGGGGAAGCTGTTCAGGGGTGATCCTCATGGGCACAGCAATGAGTTTGGAATAAAGTCAGCTCTTGAGCAAAGCAGTTAGCCAGTGAATCAGCCATGACACTTGGTGCAAATGAACCAGCAGTTTCATGCAGAAGCGGTAGAAGGAGTTGTCTGTATTTTCCTCAATGCAGGATCCCTACTGAGCTGATTGGTAGAATCAGGTAAGTTTGGGACAAATCCTCACCCTGATGATAAGTTCCCTCATAGTCTGTGGCAAGAGATTGGCATATCCCAAGACAGAATTAGTCTTTCCTGTTTTAGACACATAGGATGGGGTGGATTTTCCTCTGGAAGACATCAGTCACTTTCCTCATTGATGACAGAGATATCCCATGTAGCCAGCTTAGATTAGATACCTTCTCCAGTAGGGTGAGAAGAATCCCATGCTCCTGTGAATATCTTGCACTAATCTAGTCACCCTCAGCACAGTCAGAGGTTGAGCCAGTGAACAAGATGTTGATTAATGTGTTAATGATCCTGTTAGTCCGCAAATCCATTGGATAAATATCACACCCCTCTGTACTGTCCAAGAACTACAGAAATCACATTTTAAAAAAATGCAGTAATATTATTAAAAGGAAATTGTTCAGAGCTTTTCTATTGACAAAAGGCTTTGGAGACTCAGATCAACTCCTACTGCTTTTCTACTTCAAACACTTAAAGTGGGTTTCTAATCTAGATCAAATGCTGCTTTTAGCTGGTATTTCACTTCAGAGTTCGATCAGGGCACACCTCTGCCTGTGTAAGAACATATTTATTACTTAAACTGGGCTAAGATTTCCTAGGAGCCCACCCGAGGTCACGTACCAGCATGTGTATTTTTACTGCTTGGCCATCCTGGGATAAACAGGGATCGAAAGGCTCGTTGCTCCAACTGTAAGCGGGTAATAACCCTTCTGCAACAAATGTTGTTTATAAGCCAGAGTTTGGAGTTTATACTACTGTGGCAGCTGCATAATATTCAATTAACCTTCTTTTTAATCAATCATATCCCTTATGAAAACAAACCATCCTAACAGGGCTGATTCTGACCCTCTTTGGTGAGTGTTAACCTCACTCCACTCCCAAAACCAGCGGGAGCATAGGAGGAGTAAGATCCCACTCTGGGTAAAACCGTCACAGCTCTTTAATATTGCACTAATATCTCAGGTTTTCCTGGAGGGGAGAAAAAGCCCATAAAAGCTACTGTTGCTGGATCTGATTGCACTTACTGAGTACAGAGTCATTCCAACAGCTCTTTATTGCAGTGGTCTCAGTAGGGATGACATAGGAGCTCTTGTTCTTTACGAGCTGTTGGATCTACTTGGAAGAGCATACGTGTTGTAAATAAATGGTGTGTTTTATATTATTGGAAGGACAATTTATGACCAACCAAGGCCTCTTGCAGACAGCTATTTAACTTGTAAGTAAAATGACCTAACACTTAAGAAATTTAGAAGCTACAAAACAACCTATGTTGTGGCCAATATACTTATTTCTCCTTGATTTATGCTTCATGTAAAACTTGAAATGGCTATATTAAATATGTTTGCTGTAAAAATAAAAATAAAATTAAAAAAAGAACAAAGTGATGCTTTCACACACGCTGAAGGTTTGTGACTACTGTAGCTTCATCCAATTGCACTAGCATCTCTGATTCATTACACAGGTCCCTTCCCCTCCCTATTTCCATTTTCCCCACACTGACCTGTCAGACAGATATGTAGGGGGCACGGTGGCCTGCCTGCTGTCAACTTTGAAAGAGCTGCTGCACTCAACTACAGTGCACTTGCTAGAAATGTCTCTCTAAGTATCAATGGCTTACTGAAAAGCAAACTCTGTGGCTGCTACATCTGTCCATCAGAGGCTATTTTGCCATCACACCTTTACCATCATTTCTAGGGTGGTAACAGCAAGGAGCAGCAGGCATGGTAACACACCCTGAAAGGCAGCTCCTGCACCAGGCAACAGGGCATGGGGCTACATAAATCTTCGGTCTAGGTTGCTCTGGCTAGTCTTAACTCTTATTAAGTACAGCCCAGGCTAGTCTCCGTAGAGAAAGGACGTTTAAGGACTTCAAAGCAGAAGCTTAGTCTGATGTTCTGAATGCCTGCTAAAGGAGTGTCTCTTTCCCTTTCTCTCTCCTTTCACTATACAGATAAAGGCAACCTTCACAAATACCCCCTCTCTCCCCTGTCGCTATGCCTTTTCTGTTCCTCTTTGGGAAGGACCCCAGAGTGCTCTGCCCATACAAACAACCTCTCTGCCAGGGTTTGACAGACAGACGGTTGCATTTTTTGACTCAGGAGCATGAGGAACAGCTTTCCTGACACCTGCAGAGGGAATCATGCAGAAGAGGAGCGCACATTTCACAGCTGGATGTTGGCCAAAGCACCAAGGTTCATGCTACAGTGCAGTAGTAGTGGTTAAAATAGATCAAATGAAATGAGGGGAGCAGCAGGGAAGGAAGCAAAATTCTGGACAAAACAGGACTAATTTTCTTCATGGCTTTGTGTCTCCCAGTGTGTCTCCCACCTGCAAAATTTCAGGGGCCGTGAGGAGTTGCTGGCCGTGACAAAAGCAAAACAAAGAAGTGATGCTTCTGTGGGTATGAGAAATCTATTTTTGAAGAGTTTAGATCTGTAGAACTTCACTTAAAAGGCTTTTGGGAACAAAAGCACCGGTTTTACCTCTTTTACCTCTTTTGCCCACCACTCGGTTGACCAGTCGTGCAAGCAGCCATCACCTGAAAAGGCAGCGTGACTGGTGGCACAACAGCAGTTGTACGGCGCTTGGAGGGCTTCAGCCACCTGCTCGGATGGAAACGACCGCGGCAGTGACGGCAACCAAGGAACACAGCTGGGACTGATTGGCGGCAAGCTTGGAAAGGCGAAGCAGCCCCAGGCCTGGAGTCTGTAGGTGGGCTGCCCCACCCTTTGGCAACGCCAGCATCCTGCCCTTGGCTGCAGACCTCAGAGCAAAGGCGCTCCCAGCCTCTGCGGCTCAGCCAAGCTGCAGGAAACAAACGTGCTTCTCCCTTTCTGGCCACTGTTTTTGTATAGCAAGAACCTGGTAATCTCCAGGTGGCTTTATTGGCCCCATTTCCCAGCTGGCAAAGCAGCCCTCTGAGAAGCTACCTGCCTGCTGCACTTACCCATCTGACTGGCATCTGAGCAAAGTGTCTCAACTAACTGAAGTGATGTATTAATTTTTTTTTTTTTTTTGAGCAAAATGTCTTGATGCAAATCGTTTAACCTCTGTGTCACTCATCAATAATGACGATAAGTGAAATTCGATAGCGCTACATGAAATGCACAGAGGATTAAACATCACTCCAGGCATACTGAAAGTGGGCGGTGTTACCGTATCTGGGAGATCTCAAGGAGGGGTGAGAAAATGGGTTTTGCTCTGCAGTCCAAGAGGCTGCACCCCCATAACACCAGTACCGACTAAGGAGGGTGCTCCAAATGGTGATCCTAATCGCTTCCTGCAGGCCGGTGAATTTCCCTTGTTAGCAGCCATCCAAGAACTGAACAGGTCTCACCTTGCTTGAGGAGCTCTCAGGAAATGATCGCTTGTCTTAGCAATGTCAGGAGATTTGTCAGTGAATATGAAAAATGTTTTTAGGGAATAGAAACTGGGGCTGAGCCAGGTGAAGGTTTCTACTTAATTGGGAAAAAAAACCCCCACCACAATAGATCCCAGCATTTCCATCATTAACTGGAAGTAAGTGGGAGCTTTTTGAACAGATCAGCAGTGGTCTAGGTGTTGAAAGCACCAATGACACCAAAGTGGTTGAGCAGGCTTTTCTTAGAGATGAGAGCCAGCTTTGTGGCCATTGAACACTTCCAAAAAATGACAATTGCCCAAATTGGAAGGAAAATTTAAAATCAGATCCCATTCAAAAAGCCTTCCCAAAACTTAACACATATTAGTAGTGCATCAACAACTTTAGCGTAAAACCCTTCCACATCTAAACCTTGAATTTAGAAGAGCATGGGGCTGAGACATGACTTCTCAAGTAGTCTTGTAAAAATGACATCAAAAAGATTTTCAGCTAAAATATTATCAGTACATTTCTTCATTAATATTTTAACTGTCATTTACATTTAAAAAAAAAAAATTAGTATGCAGAGACCTGGGCTGGCTTCATCATGGGTGAATCAGTACCAGAACAAGTCAAGTCTCCAAGGAGCCCACGAGGAGCTGTTTTCCACCCCTGCTCTTCCTACAAAGTTGTTCCACTTGTAAGAAGTTGGGATCAAGCAGATCTCACAAAAGATGAAGGTGTAAAATAAAGTCAGGGGCTGAGGGCCTTTTAGATTAGCATCATCACTCCTTATAACAGGAAAAACCACGTTGTTAGTGTTGTTTAAAATTATTCTGGCTAACACACAAAGTATTGTACTGTGTTGCAATTAGATCAGCTAAGGTAAAACGTCTTTCCCAGCCCTTATTTCAGTGCTGACACAAGGTACTTCAGGCAAAGCGCTGGTCCACAGATGTTTCAGCAGATTCAGCAGGGCTCAGAAATTGTTCATGTGGGAGCACAACTGGTGAACAAAAGGGGTCTTTTCTCCCCTCAGAATAAACCCCATAGATGGAGGGGAGGAGGTTTATTTATTTTAAGATATCTCAAACACCTTTACTACTAGTAAAAAAAGACATTGCCGGCTTTTTAATAAAAATAACTGCAGAACCATCAGGGGGTTGCAATTCTAAACTTGGTCATGTGTACATGCATCAGTGCTTTCTATTAGATTAAATGAAAACTACTCAAATTAGAAAAAAAAAATCCTCAAATGAACCAAACTGGGTATCATGCCGAAAACTGAAGAAGATTCTCCTCTAGCATAAACAGTGCAAGTGAGGAAGCTTAACTTGTCTCATTAGCTATGTTACCGCAGGGCCATGCTGCCACATGTGAGGACCAAAGGAGAGTGCTTTGCCTGGGTGAAGAATGGAAAATAGGTGAAATGTGGAAAGACCGTATTTTAACAGCATTATGAAGGAGGAAGGTGAGTACAAGGATGGGGGGGGTAGAGGTCTGACCACTGAGACGCTCTGTCAACAGGACTGTTACCCTGAGGTCCCCACTCCCTTGGCAAACAGTCATCCCTTCCCATCTTCTCCAGGGTGGCCAGTGGCCCGTGGCAGGTCGAGCTCCTTCTGCACTTTGTAGCTACCTTTCCTCTGCAGAGAGCTGCTGCTCACTCTCCCTTCGCCTTTCACCCTCTGCTCTTCACACTGCTGCATCCCTTTAACCTGACAAAACTTCTCCCATCAGCAAAACAGGACCCCTTCCGGGGGTTTTGTCACCACACTGTGTCAGCTAGGAGCATTTCTCACACCTAGCCCATACAATTAAGCCAGAAAAAAAGTCTTGAGGCTGGGCCTGAGCTGTATGTTTCTTTTGGTGGTGGTGATTTGTTTTTTTCTTAAGACACCAAATTTTAAGCCTACCATTTCTCACAGCTAAAGAAAGCACAGAGAGACAGCACTCACGGTCAAAACTAGCCCAAACACCGAAACCTTGGCCAAGAAATATCTGACTTCAAGAAAGGATTTAGCTAATTCTATCCTCAGAGGGATTTTTTGCTGGAGGCAGATGAATGTAGCAGCCTAGCAGAGCTGCAAGATGGGGCCATGTTGCTCTTTACCTAGGTGTGGCCAGCAGTGTAGGAACCAAAATGCTCCTGCAGACAAGCAGCAGGGATGAAGAAGGCGTGGAGATGCAGATCTGGCATTGTGAGAGGAGGCGAAAACACGGGGCCCCTCTGGTCACAATTGCCCCACGTTCCTGGGGCTTTGAGGTGTTTCCTCCGGGCAGGACATGCCACGTTTTAAAGGAAACTTACCCTGGCCCAGTGCCACTGCCAGCGGCATGGGCTGCTTTCACTGGCCTAGTGGGGCAGCCACTGCTGAAATTTGCAACTCCCAGCTGCAAGTGCTCACCACTCGCCGACCGATGCCCAGTTAGTACCCAAGCAGCGATCTGCCCCCCACCAGGCCAACTCCCCCCCAGTTTATATACTGGGCATGCCGTCACATGGTCTGGAAAACCCCTTTGGCCAGTTTGGGTCAGCTGTCCTGGCTGTGTCCCCTCCCAAGTTCTTGTGCCCCTCCAGCCTTCTTGCTGGCTGGGCATCAGAAGCTGAAAAATCCTTGACTTTAGACTAAACATTACTTAGCGAAAACTGAAAACATCAGTGTGTTATCAACATTCTTCTCATACTAAACCCAAAACGTAACACTGTACCAGCTACTAGGAAGAAAGTTAACTCTATCCCAGCCGAAACCAGGACACCCAGGTAGAACGGACAACTGAAAGACCACTAAGACATATGGCACAATATGTGACAGCAGACTCCAACCACCTGCAGCCTTCACAGTGTGCTCAAAGTCACATAAAACAAAGGACAGCTCGGTATGTGCTTCATGTCAGGCAGCAGAAGATGGAGCAAGTCAGGGTATAACCCAGTTATGTGGGACATCTGAAAGACTATATGAATATATTGGAGGCACAATGACTCTTTGGTTTGGGTTTTCTAGGACCCATGCGAGCTGCTGCTTTTTTTTTTTGTTTTGCAATGTACAGAATGAGACAATGCTGGTACCATCGAGGCTTCAACCAAGAGGCAAATATCTCATTTAAAAGTTTATTTTAATGAAGTCACAATAAGGCCTCCAGCTGGAAAGGTTATTTATTAACCTCTTATTTACAAATTGAGCCCTGATTTGAAAATTAAGGCATTGTAATTTAATATTAACCCACATGTCAGAAAATAATGACACAAACTACAGGGAAAATTGCATTCCATATTGCAAAAGACCCATTTTATTTATAATGACCAGGATTAAAAGTCATGCCAACATTGATGGATCATACTTTAAAAATCTTGATAGCTCATTCATTTCTATAATTATATTTATTACAAATTAAATAAGTTGCGGACACCCTTGATATACAAAGAGACAAAATTAATTTGTGAATCAGTATTAATCTGTCATCAAACTAAATGAACTCCCTTTCTGGCAGCCTACTGAATGTAATGTACTGTACCAGACTTTCCGTGATCCTCGGGACATGAAAGCAGTGGAAGTGCAAGTTCAAGCTGTTGAAGGACCATCTCTTCGCTTGCATGTATGTCATTTCTCAGTATGGCTTTTAAAATCAAGAGATGAGACTGCAATAGAAAACTTTCTTGGCCAGTTTCTGGAAATCAAAACAAATTCTAACATTTCCGTGAGCCTGCAAGGGCTCCATAGCCAGGTGCCTCAATGCAGTCAGTTGGTAGAGCTCCATGGGCCTCAGTGCAACTAAGCCCTGCAGCCCAGCCATCCCCCAGCCAGCAAACGAACCCAGCAGTCATGGCTGCTATATGCCACCACTCGGGTCAGTAGCAAAATGCAATGATGTGCAGCTTTTTAGTACTTTTCCTGTGACCCCTATACCTAGATCACACCGTGGAAGCTGAAAAGGCTTGTACGTTACTCCTGTCCTTTCCTGCCAATGCAGGTCCTGAGGCCTTGGGGAGAAACCCTGCTGGGCACTGTGGCAGCAGTGCAATATCTCGTTTGTGAGCGACATCAGCCCGAGCAGTGTGGGTGCTGTTCGCTCCCCTCGGCTGAGGGAGAAGTGAGCGCGGCTGTTCAGATGTTCCTGGATGAGATTACAGACCCTAATGCTCAACAACTGCCACTGTGGTTAGCCGAAATGTGTGCCCATCTGCTTTGGGGTTTTGTGCCTGTAGACAAGGAGTTCTGCCAGCTTCAGGAGGACTCAGGCTTTCCTCCAAAGTAGTAAATTTGGAAAGGGGAAAAAAAAAGAAAAAGGCTCAATGCTGCAGGTTAGAGCACATGGTCCCAGGAGATACAAGCAAAGCGCAGTAAGCCGGGTCGGGGCTGCATGTCCCCTTGCCTCCAGCCTTCCCATCCCAGCATTAGCCCCAGAGTCAGTGCTGACAAGCTAACGGTCAGGCTGTTCCTCCCCTAAATAGGACACGACTCGTCTGAGGCAGCAGAAGTGCTTGCTTGTCTCTTTGCAGAGCAGGGAATCATACCCATGTTTACAGTCATCTTATTTTTAATTTTTTCACCATATTTTCTTTTTTCTTCTTTTCCAACCCCCCACCCCTGAGCACTCCCAGAGGGAGGTGCACAAGCTCATCATCTCAGAGGCAAAATTTCAACTCCAGAATGTTGGACCCCGTCCAAAATCGGCCAAAACACACTGAACTCCCCTGCCATAGTCTGCTGATCTCTCCATGTCATTTAGCAGCTAGGATCAACTAATAAAGTGCAAGATGCAGAAATGTCATTTAGAGTTACCTACCCGTAACTAAATAACTTTGTAATGAATGAAAGGCCATTTTGAGCTGATGCCTTAAAGACTAACTTCATCTCTATAAAGAAAGAAATATGACTCGAACAGAGGCAGCCTGCATGTGGCATTAACAAACCCTCTTTGTGTTTCTGTAGGAAAGACTGACACCAAGTGAGTTGTGCACTTGCATCACCTTCACCTTATTTTGCTTTAATACTGATGACTCCACCTCAAAATATTGCTACAGCTTTAGGTCTACTTGCAGGGAGCTGGTGGGGCCCTTCTCTAGAAAATAGAGAGCTGGAAAGGTGTTTCTGAGCTAAAAATTTTGTATTAGGTTAACTTCAGCTATAGAACAAGAACAGTACCTGGTTTAGTAATATAACAGTAATTAATTCTGACTGTTCATAAAGGAAAACTCGGTATTGCCAGAAGAAATTATTTACACATCTTTATATGACAGTGTTTTTCCATTCACCTTTTTTGGAGCGTTTCCTTCAAAAGACATTAAGCCCATACATTACTATTTAAAGAGCCTAATTCAACCCAGGCAATAATGACCCATAAATATTCATGATTTTGTTTTAACATTAAAATAACATCTGTTTCAAAACATCTGCAATCTGTTTTCAATGCTTCGGTAACATTTAAATTAACTGTAACTAATACAATAAACCACTATTAGGGATAATGATAATGAAAGATGCCCTATTAAGAGACATGAACAACATGGAATTGAATGAAAAACGAAACGAGGGGTGGAGGGGACGAACCCAACAGTCAGATACCAAAGCTCCCTGGAACCTAAATCCACCATTATGGGAGAGTTTCCTGTGTGTAGGACTATTGTTTAACCGTCTCAGCTGCTGTGTCTCAGCTCCTCTTGGGTCTTGCTCAAATTTCCACTGCGAGAGCAGTAATTTATGGCGCAGGCAGTGTGACTACTTTTAACGCGGGAGGGGAGGCTCGTTCTCTCCAGCTGAAGGGGCCTGCAAAGTATTTCTGAGCTGGAAAAGCCAGCCGCAGCGCGCCCAGGGCTCTCCCAGCCAGATGCGGTTAACGAGCCCGTTAACCTCCCCGCCTGCCAGCGAGATGTCCCTGGCGAGAGGCGATTGCCCGGTGGCCGTGCTCACAGGCGCTGCCATGCTCCAGGGCGCGGAGTTAACCGAAACGGTTAACTTCCCCCCCAAAATGGGCTGTTGTTTTCTGCTGTGGTTTCTCCTCTTTTTCTCCCCAGGAAAGATGACATCATGCACATCTGCATATCGTTGCAAGGGTGAAGGTGAAGGCCGGGTGCGTGACGGTGCCGGGGAGGAAGGTTCCCATCCTCTGCCGGCGGCTGCCGGTGGGCTGACACTTGGCACCGGCTGCTGCGAGACCCACACGCACCTCGCGCCCGTGGCCCCCAGCTGGAAAGTTTTACTTTCATGGAAAGTCTTGGTGGGTTCATCAGTCATAAATCAATTTGTTTAAAGATTATATTTAGAGGTTTTGTGGTTTGTTGGGTTTTTTTTAAGCCAGCCCTCCCTCTTTGCTTCTCCCACTCCCCGACAAAAATCCAGGAGTTGTTTTTAATCTCCTGGACCAAATGCAAAATGCCAGAGCAGCAAAAAGCAAGGATTACAGCAGCTGGGTTTGCTCTTGTCTGATGACTTCTTTAAAAAAAAAGTCTATGTTAAAATACATTTTTTCAGTCAAAACAAAGCCAGGACCTGCCACACATCTGTGCAAACTCAATGCAAGAAGAGCAGCTGTTTACACTGCCGGAGTGACACCTTTTTACCCCCAAATCCTCAGGCAATCTGAGGCCATCGCATAGGTACAAATAGCTCCAGGAATAACCCCACGGCTGTTCATCCTTGTCGGCCCGAACACTACACCCCTGGCACAAACGCTGTGCCCTGGCTGCGCTCCCGGCTCCTGGCACGGGGCTGGACCAGGTCCTGGCGGGCCACCACGGAGCCGTGCCTCCACGTCTTTCCAGCAGTGACAGGAGCCCGTGGAAAGCAGAGCATAAATCCAAACCATTTAAAGTGTGATTAAGACTTCCCCTGATTACTGCTCTGCATGATATTGAATGCTTCGGCTGTCGGTGATTTATTGAAGTAATATATAATACGCTGCATTCAGTTAACGGTCCCCATCAAGCACAATCTAGCTGAATAAAAAAAAAGAAAGACACAGAGCAAGAGAGAGAGAGAGTGCTCTAAGAGGAAATCTCCCTGGATTTAAGGGAAATTGAAATATGCTCATGGAAATCTGTGTCCAAAGCTTTTAGCACTTCAAAAAGTGCCAGTTGCTAATACCACTGACTAAAATCAGCATTGCTACGATGGCTAATGGTCCTAATGCCATCCTCACCCACTCCTTCCCTCCACCACTGACAACTGGCTCCTTCACCTGGGCTACTTTGAGACAGACACTTGGCTTTTTTGTTTTTTCAGCTTTTGGGGTTTTTTTCCAGTTTTATTCCAGAGTGAAGTTTCAGTTTCAGGTTCTTTGGCAAAGGGGAGGTTGTGCCTCAGTGTTTTGTGCATCACCACCAGCACCAAATTAGAGCAGAGGAGGTGAAACTGGTGGTAACTATAACCTGAAAGGGAATAAACTGGGGCTGACATTCAAAAAAAAAGGAGAAAAATAGCAATATAAGCACTCAGTATAGTTCCAGTGCTTTTAATGCTTTAGTTTTAATAGCAGAAGTAGCTGTTAGTTATGCAGGGAAGAGGTTTATTTATTTTCATATATGATATTTGATGTATTATCACTCCTTTAGGCTCTGATTCAATGAGATACCTCCACAGTGGGCTAATTTTAAGGCGTCATCTTCAATTAACATTGATCTCAATTACAAGCCTTCCAAAATAAGGTGGCTGGCTTAGAAATGATAAGATTATAAATCAAACATTTTATTTGACATTTGCTTTTGAGGATCCATGCCTCCAAGTTGTTGGGGGGGGGGTGGGGTGTTTCCCCCTGAAGGCATAAGCATTGGAAATAAATAACTTTTTAAAACAGCAACAATGAAAGCAGATGCTCTCACACAAGCACCCCTACTCCACAACCTGGGGCTTTCACAAAACCCAGATGCAATGTCCAGAAATCACAAGCTTTTTCAGTGCAATACTCAAACTTTTCCAGCTCACCAAAAATGGCACCTGAAAACACGCATGGGGGTTTGGTTTCATTTCCTCAGTTTCTAAAACTGGTGAAACTAGACCCAATACCAAACCTGATACCGATGGGAAGGACTTTTCTTCAGCTCTGATGATCTTGCATGAAAGGTGCAGGGTTGTTTTTCTGCACCACAGCCGGTAGCTGACTGACTTACAGTCAGTGTGTGATGGCCATCGGTGCCCATGTGCATTTCTCTCCCAGCGAAGGCACAGTCCAGCAAACAAGGGAACGTTCATGGCATTGCCCTGGCTCAACTGGCAAAGAGTAAGACTTCAGCTTGTGTCTTTAGTTATTCCTCATCCTTCCGGATGCTGGGCAGATGTCCTCCATGGTGACTGCGAGGACACACAGCCCCCAGAACAGAGTCCCTGCTGTCAGCTGAGACCCCAAACACACTGCCACCAGCAGAATTGCAAGAAAAGTCCTAGTTACCCTCCGCAGCCCAGGGATGCAGGCTTGGTCTGGCTGGGAAGGAGGAACATGCACATTTGGGTGGGGGTTGGAGCACTCACTGAGCTCATGGACGTGCAGAGTTTGGCTGCTGAGCTCTAACATCTCTAAAGTACACACTGACAAACAGATTTCCCCCCCCCCCCCCCCCCGCAATTAATGCGAGTGCATTTTGGTGGGAGCAGCAAAAGTGCAGCCCTGACCTGAGGGTAGGCGCATGCCAGCTGTTGAGGTCTTACTCCGAGGTCCAGGAGCCCTAGAGCTTCTCTGGAAAATGTCTGTAAGAATATTTTAGGCTGGGCATCACATTTTCCCTTAATCTCACTCTCAGAAATGACGTCATCATTTTAGCTGAAACTTTCCAAATCAAATTCAGCCTGAGGCACAGACCGTTAAAAGTCTGGCAAAGTTGTAGACTGCTGGGTCTTCAAACGGGAAGACTCAGGCAGCCTCGCAGAGAGGTAGAAGTCCAAGCTCTGCTGACGAGCTGGAACACTGCATGCCTCCTGAAACCCAGAGAAGCATCGCCAGTCCAGAGTCTGGACATTATGAACCTCAGTATTGCAGCAGCAAAACTATCGCTATTTCTCAGCCCAATAAAGCAAAAAATGCATATGCAATAAATTGCCTTTTTTTGTTGTTTTTTCACAGTTTGATTATCCGTCATGATAAGACATTACTTAAAGCAGTGGTGACACTGTCTAATCATTCTTGTGAAATATAGACTTCTCTCTCCACTTCAGACAGAGACGACATTAATACACATTTATGCAAAGCAGAGCTGGAGCTGTCAGGGGCTAATCTTTACAAGTATGATAAATGATGTTTATTTTCAGTGATGGAACGAAACACCCGGGCTGACAATAATTGTAATAAAAAGGACAGATCAACTTCTATAAAGTGATTGAATTACCAGTCTATTGCATTAATGCCTGATCTTGGCTCTGTCATAAACCTGCTTTAGGTTACCAACGACTGCGCATTAGGAAACATCCACCTTCAAATAGACACCCTGCCCTTGACCTGTGGGAATGCAGGGGAGTCACTGCTGGATGCAGGTTTTGGCCATTCTTACTTTCATTTGTTTACAGTAAAGTAATGTTTCCTCTTCTCAGGCTGACAAAGAAGCACCCCGTGTCCCCTGAGCCTTGCAGAAAAGTTGCAAAAGCTCAGCAGCCGCACGTGCCTCCTCCACGCACATGCGATGCCTGAGCTCCCATACACAGGGATGTCAGTCCTGAATTTACTGCTTGTGCCTGCAATGCAGATCGGATTCATGAACATCCACAAGGACCAGCACAAGGACTGTGGATCACCAAAGCCCCCCCCGAAGCAAAAAAATGGAAAGAGGTTAACCTTCCCCACCTACCCAGGCAAATGGCAGCATCCTCCACTGGACAGAGCATGGCGCAGCCCAGAGCTGTTGAGAAAAAGAGACGTGTGTCAGACCACTGGATCAAACACCCACATCCCTCATGCAGCCTGACCAGCCTCTGGCCCAGACTTTGGGCAGGAGAAACCCCCCACATCTCCAGCAAAGACAAGTGTCTAAGATGTAGCCTTGGAGGACAGAGCTCACTTCACCTTGGTCTTTAGTTTTGTGGAGAAGGACATTTTGATAAAATGTGGGCTCCAGAGAGTCCATAATATGTCTTAGCTTTATCTGTGGGTTTTTTCGAGTGGGTGCTACCACCAGATTTTCTGTGGTTGCCCTGTCTGTGACACGAAGGAAAAAAAAAAGAGCTCTTGAAGCCTTTGCCAGGCATCCCGGGGTGGGGGGGGGGCTCACGGGTAGCATGGAGACACACATGTCAAGAAACCCAGCTAAGAACGGGGCTTATGCAGCTTTTCCAGACTGCAGAGTGATTTACTCCAGATTCAGGACTCAGCCACAGCCCACTGAAAAATGGGTGAGACTAGGAGACATCATGCTGCTTGCCTGCCCTGCTCTACAGCTCACCTTAGCATCCACGGTATGACCAAAAAAAATCTCATAAATAACTGGGTCTATTGATTGCTTTGTAAGTAACTCTATCACAGAAAGTAGAAACATTTTCAGTTTTCAGAATGGGACAGATGTTGTGGGAAAAAGAAGGAAAGACAGACAAATAGAACAAAAGAGTGTGCAATTATATCTGTGTGTGTTTATACAAATGTTCATGCATTGATTGCCCTGTGTTTCCCTCCAGCTAGGATTTCTGACATAAGACTAAAAACTGAATAGGAAAGGTAAAAGTGGGGTTCATCAGCAATCCCCCACAAAACAATATTCTGACCTTCGCTTCAGGTCAATTGAAATGTTTGCATTTTGGGATTATTTCTTTTATAGGTTTTCCATTCCATTATGTTTATAGTTAGTGTATATTTCATATTTTGAGTATTCCATGTTTCTATTCCAGTCTAAATTTGTATAGTATTATTCTGTTTCATAATTCTTTTTGCATTATTTCATGTAAGAATTTGTACTATGCTATACATTAATGCACAGTGGTGCCAAAGAGAAGTCATTTCAGACTGAAAACTTGGAATGTCCCATTCTGACAGCTGACTGCTGACTGCTGTGAGTTTATTGAAATGAGTTATTCTGATTTTTTCCCCTAAACTTAAGTTTGTCCAAATTGACACACTCCCATGGGATAGTTCAATTTTAGCAGAGCAGTGTTTTCTGACAGCAGACATTAAGCAGGAAATTTTCAACCTTTCTCAGTCATGTGTTTTTGTCTGCATATGAGCGTGTGTGCAGTGCCACAGGGACTGGGAGCTGATGACCACAGCTGGGCAGCTGGAGATCTGATCACAGCCCAGATGATGGTTTCCAACAGCCCTGGCTCCTGCCCAGCTGATGCTGGAAGGGTCATGGTACTCGGGAAGGTCCTAACAGAGAAAAATCATGATTTTGAAGCAATATAAAGCAATTAAATACTGTTGATCTAGAGAGTTGGTTGACTTTATTGAAGACCATCTCCCACATCAGTTCATTTGTGAAATAAACCTTATTTCTGCTGGATCTGTCTGTTCCCAGCATTGCTGTTACAAGGTTTCAGCCTCTACAGACCTACCTGCAGTCAGAAATGCAACAGACCAACCTGCAGCGTGGCTTCTGTGTGCAGACCTGGGACCATCACCTGGTGTGAAGCCAACAGACGTGGCAGGTTCCTGGGAAGGTCCTTCAGCCATGGGGAGAGAGGAGGAAAATGGGCAGCGGGACCTGCTCATTCAGCTGGGGCTGTGCAGGAGACTCAAGCTTGGAGGCACTTCTGACCAATGGGTCAGGGAAGACAGCTGCATGAGTGCAAATAACCCCTGTCCTACTACTCCAAAGGGCAATGAAAGCTGCTACCCCCAAACCCCTTACTCTCCCTCCCATTTCCTACTCTGAGCACTGAGATTTTCTAAATACTCTGCTGTTTATTAAAAGGGGGATATGTGCATAGGATGTGCATCTCATAAAGAGGGCAGAAACCTCTAAACTACATCATACCCCAATTTTACACATCATGTAATGCTATATGTTCTGCAGGGTGAACTATTGTCAGAGTGAAAATCAACCCCATTGGCAGCTAAAGATTTTTTCCCCAGACAGCAGTGAGAAAAGATCCAGCACAAACTCCTGATCATCCAGCATTGCCTTTGTCTACACTTTGATGGCAGAAGTGCTTGAGGGCTGAGTCAGAACAGCTATAGCTGCTTCTGTCATGTGCCACACATCAAAAAGACAAGCCGGGTCCAATCGTCCCATCATCCAATAATGTCAGCAAGACGCCAGCATCCTCAAAGTACTGCTGACCCCAAACGTGCTGGAACTGGTGGGTCAGCCATGCAAAGTGCACTTGTTTAGCTAAAAGAAAGAAAAGGCAAAGAAAAAAAAAAAAAGATGCATTTCTAAAGTCATGTATTTGAGATTTTTCCTCTATCTGGCTTTAGGACAGTATTTCCAAGTGCACTGAAGAGTGCAGAGAAAGCCCTTGATAGACAAGGGGGCAGCAGTGGCCAGGCATGGGCAGAGCTTTGCAAAAAAAGCAGCAACCTAGGTGGAGGCTGGGGCTAGAGAGCGGCCCTTCTCCCTGCCATCCCCAGGGTCTGGCACTGCCACAGGGCAATGCCAGCTGGGGGGCCCTCTCCTGCCCCTGGCTTCCCCATCCCTCCCCTTCCTCTGGGGCAGGAACAGCCCTGGGCCAGCTGTCACCAGCATGGCTGCATTTCCCTGCCCTGCTTATAGGCCGCCAGGATGCAAAACGAATGTGAAGTGGCAAGAAAACTTGTGGTATTTTCAGAGAAAATGCCTGGCTTGTTTTCTTTGGGCACCAAAGCAGCCACCCTGCATCCCTGTGCTGCTCTGGGCAAGGCGAGGGATGGGGCCAACATTACAAGCCTCCCTGGCACTTCCCAGGAGGAGGGCAGGGAAGTCTAAATACTTTTAATTTCTAAAATAACTTGTTTACTGCCATACTAGTAACCTTCTTGCTTTTGTCTATTTTGTTTATACCAACCAACCTATCATACGGAAAACTAAAAACACCTCCTTGCTTGGTGAGAGCAAAGACAGCCCCCTTACCTAGATGTCTGCAGAGAGAAGAACAGAGCAAAAATCCAAGTAGAGCCCCTGGGTGGTGGGGGGTGATGCAGGGGATGGCAGCAGGGATAAGCTGGGGGCTGCGGCATGCACCCAACAGTGCCCAGCCTTAGTACGGGGCAGCAATTGCCACCGCGATCCTGGGGCACCAGCCTCTGAAGTACATGTCTCTAAAGAGGTGGCAATCCCAAAAAAAGCCTTTGCGGGATGTTGGGATCCCTGCATGAGCACCATCGGGAACTGCTCAAAGGGTGATGGGGAGCAGAAGGACATGTGGGAAAAGGTAATGATATAGCAGGGGCCATCAGTCTGGTCCCCTTAAACCACAGGACTAGATCTCCAAACACAGAGGGCGACACATTTCAACACCAGGTGTTGATGAAACGGGTTGTGGTCCCCAGCTACCATTTTGACCCCTTCAGCAGAAGCTACTGCTCTTCCAGCTCTGCCCAAAACAGCCTGAGCCACGCATGCTCCATATATTACTGGGCTGAACAGAGTTGGGTGGGTTTTGCGTGGGGGAAGGAAGGGACACTCACATGAGCTGCTCCCCCAGCAGCAATGCAACAACCCTGGAAAAGGGGGAGAGCAGGGCCAGGGTATCGGGGCACGGGTACGCTTGCTGACAGGCATTGCACGGTGGAGGGGTCATGCGTGGGGCTTTTGCTGGGACTGCCAGAGAGGTGAAAGAGGTTCTGACACTTGAGAGCGTCAAAAGGCAGCACCATGATAAAAATTGTGCAAACAGCAGGAACATTTCTTTAATAAGTCTCCAGACAGATAAATCACAGCTTAAGGAGAGATTGCAGTGCTATTTATTAGTCATTTGTGCATGATTTGCTCACACCATTGGTAGTGGAATTTCTTTTTCGGGTATTTAATTTTCATCAGAAATGATTTGTGTGCTGCACGGCAGTTCGTACCGACACCTCCGCCCTGCAGTGCACAGGCACCTGTAACCAACCACCTACAGACGGCTCCAGCCTCAAAGAAAAATGTTGCCAGTGACCTCCTAAAGGAGATGCCCTAGCAGTTAAATGCATCAACTTTCACATGTATCTTTCTTATTTTTCAGAGCTGTTAGGTTTCCCTGCATGGCTGAGCAATACCCACCAGGTAGCACGTGGTCCTTTAAGCTGGATTCGTTATTTGCAGCCACTTCCACATCCCAGCTTCACAGAGGGAGACAAAGGGCTGGGTGGTAATGGTTGACAAGGCACAGAATAAGGGAGTTAAAAGGCTAGTGTAAAGGAAAACAAACTGAAATCATTAAACAGACACAAATTACTTTTTAGAAGACTGAGTTAAATGCGACCCCAATTTGTACCTGCTGTTAATCCAAGGGGTTAAGTCAAAGCTGAATTTTGCCCCTGGATGTAACATCCAGCAATACGACAGTTCTAGGACTAAAGTGACATTGCAGAAGCTCCATAGCAATTACTGCTCTACAGGGGAGATCTTGTTATTTGATCCTTCTCAAGAGCAAATATTACCAGCTTTTGGAGAAGTAATTAGCTGTCTTTCAGAGATCTTCATTGGGGGACCTAATGGCTGGTTTGACTGCGTATTCATTGCTGGGCAATTTTCATTTCCACTTGTAAGACATAGCAAAGCAAGACCTTGCAAGGTAGCCAGAAGCTTTCAAGCTCTCCAGGACTAGCAACAGCAAAGGCTACCTACTTGGAATAGTTTAACTTACTTACTTACTTACTTACTTACAAATTAAAAATTATCCCCATCTCTTGTTCTTCTGATAGTTCAAGATAGATACATTCACTTCTTCAGTCAAAGCCCCACTTACCAGAAGCAGCTGTAAACCAAAGGGGCTGGACTTCGGAAGCCATTATCTGCGAAGCATGAGGAATCCCAGCCAAAGGCTCTGCCATCGTGTAAAAACCACTTTTTACCTTATTCAGACACACAGAGAAATTCAGTCCCTAGTCTACTCCCTGCCCAAGTCCTTGAACTTGCAAGAACGCTAGCAGATGTTCATTAGTGCATTGGTAACTAGAGAATTGGAGGCACTTGTCGACTCTGTATGTGATGAATAAATGTCAGAAAGTTTCTGCTGGGGAATAGCACTTTTGGTTTGGGGCCAACTGGATGCACTCAAAAAAAGTGTGTGAGGGGCAGGGGAGTTATGGCCAGCAGTTCCACCTTGTTGTTCCTATTATTATTAATTTTAACTGTAAGTGTGAGCTGCCAAAAACCCGAGGGTATCTACCCCCTACCTAAACATAACAAATAGCAAATATTTGGGTGAGATGATTAATGATTTTTTTGAGGTTTAATAGAGATTTGGCTGCTCGTGGGTATGCGTATGATGCCCTCCTGCTCCCTGGCACCGTAAGAGCCTGGACATCCCAGCCATCTCATAGACCAACGGCTAAGAAAAGCAGAGCTCGCACAGGAGCACTGCAAACATCAACATCACTTGAGGTTGCAACACGCCTCCTAAACTCATCTTCAGGCTTTTACTTACCTGGCAAGTTCAGGATGTTTTCCTTCCCTGCAAATACCCCTCCAGAGCCTGAGTCCACCACCAACCCCTCCAAAATCCAGCAAACATCTCCAACCCCATGGGTAGCTGTCACTTGCACCAACTAGTCTCTTTTAAAAGGAAGGAGGTACTTCCCTCAGCCTTAAACTACATTGTGTGTTTCTGAGGCTGGCCTGGGACTGCAAGCAAGGTAACACTGCAAAGAAAACTCCTGAACTGTGCAAGAGAACAAAGGCTTGGTGGTAGAGAAATTGTTTCACTTTGAAAAACTCAAATGTTTAAGCACTTCTTGTTAAAGTAATTCAAAAATGCAACACTGGCCCAACAGGAGAAAAGCCAATGCTTCTCCCAAGGCAGCTGTCTGGGCTAGAGCTCTCTCTGTATGTGGGATGAGCAGCTCCATTCAGTCTGTTAGCAGAAAAATAACTGAAAGTGATCTGTTGGAAGCTGTCTCCGTATACTCAGGCATGCAGACACACAGACACACACACACAGAGCTTTGTTATGTGGGTCTGACAATTATAGCTGGCGAACACAAAGGTTAGATATGCTTGAGAATGGTGCTTGACAAAACTATACTCTGCAAAGGAGAACTTGGTTTCCCAGAGGGAAATAAAGCAGATAGTGGCCACATCTGGATTTTTTCTCACTCTCACATCACTCTGCATTTCCTGGTTAGAGCTGGGATCTCCCCAAGAGAGGCTTTTCTTGTGGTATTTCTAGCTGGGACTGGACGCACCACAAATCTCATGAGAAGGTCTTTCCTTCCAAGATTCATGAGCTGGAGGCTCATGAAGCACAGATAGTTCGGGAAAGTGACCGACTGCAGATGCTTTCCAAGCTCTCAGCCTTTTGGGGGGTCCAGTAGCACTCACAATGATGTAGGGACCCATTTCGCCCCCTTCCCACCAACATGGACACTTGATGTTACAACTGTCTGGAAAGCTCCTTACTTCAAAAAATTAAAAAGGGAAAAGAGAAGTCCCACTGTGTCAGAGCAGGCAGGGCTTAGAGGTCTGCCTGACTGCTTCAAGGTCATAAAGCAGCCATCTCAAAACTGCTGCTCTAGTTGGTAATACACCAAGAGGAGAGGGATACCCTGAAATCACCCAACTGCTGATTTCCGATTCCAGGGGACAGCGGCTTTCCTCCATGCTGGGAGGTGAGCAATGTCCAGCAGGAGCCTTAGACCTTCTCTTGCAGGAAAAAAAACCCTCAGGCCAACCCAAGCCTTTCACTCCAGTCAGTTCTGGGTCTAATCCATCTCCATAGCACACACCATAAAACCATCCAAGAAAAACAAAGCTTCAGAGCCTTCTCTACCCTGGCTCACACCCCTCTGTGCTTGGTCTCTGGATTTTTCTGAAAAGGTGCAAAACAAGCACTTTGGAAGGCATTTAGCTGATTGTGGGACACCTAGGATCTCAGTCGTCCCCTGCCATGGGTTTTGCTGCCTGACCCTGGGTAATCCCCTTAACTGATCCGTGCCTCAGCTCCCTATCCATACAAACAAGAGGGAGAGAGAAGTAACAGCATTTCCTGGCATCCCTGGGATGTTGTGCAAGATTCTCCAAAGGAAAAGCAAGTTAGAAGGTCAATATAGCACTGAGAAGGAGTGTGTTTTGACACAAGGTTTGTTTATTCCATGTTGTTCCTGTCCAAGGGAGATTTGAAGCTTAAAATTAAAGCAGAATAAATGCATCTCTTTCTGTGCTCCAGAGGGGACTGCTCAGTGCGGGGGCACATAGGAATGCTCTCAGGAGTAGAAGGTTTGGAAACTATTGTGAAACTGTGGTCAAGAAGAAGTGAAAGCTACTGAAACCCCCAAAGAGCCTTTACTGCCAACCACTCAGTGATCTCCTCATGGGCAGAGGCTGGTGGACGCAGACTTCCCTGCTCTTTGACCCAAATGCAAAGCCTGGAGTCACATAGGCTGAAGGGGCTCAGCCACCAGGTGCCGAAGCTGTGCCTCCTCTGCCTGGCTTTATTGTGGCTTCAGGGTAACTCACGTTGAGTCCCCAAAACCCACCAGGCACCGCTGAAAAACCTTGGTACAAACGTCCTCCAGGATTAGAGTTAGAGACCCCTTTGCAATATAATCCCACTCCTGAAGCACACAACCCTCCTTCCTTCCACTTCGTCGTTCAAACCTGAAGGCTTGTAGCTCTGCCTCTCCTGGAGGAAATCTCACTCTAACAGTGTGTTTTGGCACAGTATGCATTGGCCGGGGTCACATCACATGGGGACTGTGGTATCGTTTTTATTTTAGCACAGGACAATGGGGCTTCCAGGACTTTTCCTCTTCACACGAGGCAGCCGCTGTTTAAGAAGCTTGGAGGCAGCTGGGAGCTGAACGCCCTCCAGTTCAGTCTGCAGTGTCATGCTGCAAGTTTGTTTTCCTTCCGGACCCATGAGACACATATTCCTGAGAGGGGACCTTTCTCTCTGGGGAAGTTAATGCTATGTATTCAGGCACCTTCAACTGACAAAAAAGGCCTAAAATTCAGGTCCACCATCTTATTAGGAAATGTCTACCATTATCATGAGCCTATCTGAAGAAAACAGAGCTATTTCTATTTATTTAAGCACTCATCCTGGACATCTAAGCGCAGGACACATTGCCTCTGAATCCGCATGCCATGAAAACCACCAGAGCTGCATGGAACCTCCAAAGTAATTGCAGGTACCTTTAGATTCAAAGACACCGCTGGTACTTCCTCTCAGCTGAGTTAGACCTTTGTCACACCCTATCCCAATCAAGGCTATCGTGCTTAGGAAAGTCACTGCATGGGAAATGTAGGCATCCCAGCCAGCATTATGCATCCCAGCACAGTGCTGGGATCATGAGTGCTCCAGGATGAGACCAGCCCTGACTGCTCAGCTGCACAGCTCCCATTCATCCAGTTTGCCCAGAGGAGCTTGAGAGAGTCCCTGCTTTCATGCCATCACATGTAGCTCATCCATTTAGACTTCAGATAATTCAAAGAAAAAGAGCCAGTGCTCTTCCACCCTCCTCTGAATTACAGAGGTGTACAAATATAAATCCAGGCATGATATTTGAGTGATGGGCTCCTGACATACCCCCAGTCCACAGCACTTGTCACCCTTCCTCCTTTGAACTCTTACTTTAGATGATAGTGCAAAAAATTCCTAAGGCGAAATGTGATATGCCAGAGACAGGGGAGTGTGCGGGGTGCTGAGGCTGGTGCCTCGCTCCCTGCCTGCGCCTCTCACTGGGGGTCCAGCTCTGAACCGCCGCAAAGGAGACTGGCAAGCACAAACTAAAGTGAGCAGGGGCTGAAAATTCAATCCAGTCTTTGGTCTAGCAGGAGTCAAGGGTCCGAGGTGCTGACCCATGATTTCATCTGCCACTTTGCCCAGACCCACTGAGCCTGAACCTCAAGGAAGATTTGGATGATGGGGAAGGGCACATGGAGGATGAGTGCAAGGGATACAGGATAGATCAGGAAATACTGATTTCTGAGGTGTGGAAGTGGGCTTCAGATATGCAATAAACTACAGTTAAAAGGAAAAACACTGTTTTCTTGCCCAGGCTGTATTGCACAAGAAGTCAGGGGCATCAAATGCAGCAAAAAAAGATTCAGGTTAGACAACAAGAAAAATCTCTCTGATGATAAGGGTAATGCAGACTGTGCGGAAGCTGCAGAATTTCCCCATTACAGACCTTTAAGAACTGGTCAGATGAATACATACATGTCAGGCCAGGTATATTTGATCCTGCCTTCAGGTGTGACCTCTTCAGGCCTCTGCCACTCCTCTGATTTTCCAGGGTGCATTGAAGCAGCCCAGGCACACCAGTCACCTGGGGCTGCTGTGAATCCCAGCCCTGGGCTGTCACTGGGAACACTGGAGGTCTCAATGGGAAACGTCACCTTCTTGAGGTGGCAGAGCTCCTCCTGTCAACCTGCTCGTCTCTCCATCCAGGCTGGGTATGAATCCTACCTTGGAACAACTCACATGCACCTGGTTAAAACTGCTATCAATGCAGATGCGTTTGACTTGTGGGAGGGGAAAAAAGGGGAGCTACAAGGAGTTAACATCAGTGGAAAACACTAAAGGTGCTGATGCACGGTTGCACGGACATTGGGCGAAGCTCACCAGCAACTCGACGGGCTGTGGCGACGCTAGGCTCCCTTGCAATCAGCATGAATGCTTTCTCCCCCCACCTCTCTTTCTTTTTAATAGATACAGCCCATTTAAAACCATATTTCCTAAGACCAATGAGTAAAGGGTCATAAAACACCCACAGGTGTCAAAACAAATGTGCTGCCTGTGCCTGGTGCAGCAGGGACGGTGACTAGTGGTGAGTGGGACCCAGCGCTTGCTGGGCTGCTGGCACCCGCACCCCGCTCAGCACCCGGCCCGCTCCCTGCCTCCACACGCCCTGCGTCTCCCCCAGCCCTCTGCAGCAGCACCCCTGGTTTATTTGGGTCTGCTGAAGTCTCGGCTACAACAGAGGCCTTTGGCTTTATATGATCCCCCTTCCCTTATGCTCAGCTGTGAGAAGCAGGAGGATTTTCAGCCAAGCTCTTCTCTACCACCTAGTGGGAAACCAGATTTTTCCCGCCATGGCGAGCGCGGTGCTGAGCACGATCGCTTGCCTGATGCCTGGACAAGCCCTTTGCAGCCCATCTGCCCATACCCACTGGGGACATCCCAACGGCCCCCACAGGCCAGAGCGGCACCGGGGCGATGGGTGCCTTCCTGCCTCTTAGCAGCACCCTGGTTTAGGGGCCAGCAAAACATGGTTGGGAGAAGTTGTCCCCCCAGTACTCAAATATTTCTAGTGCAAATAGGGACTATCCAAGCCTATTTTCCAATCAATCACCAAGCAAAAGGGCACCTAAATTTGCAGCACCTCAATGCCTCTCAATGCAGCAGTGTCGTGTCCCCCCCCCCCAAAAAAAGCTGAATTTCCCACTTGTGCATAAATTCTCCAAGTTTTCCTGCCTCCAATCACGCCAGCCAAGGTTTGGGCATGACCCATGAGGTCCCGAGCTGCCCGCAGCCTCAGGAGCCGTGATGGCCCCGCAGCACCTGAGCGCCGGCCATCAGCGTCCGACCCCGTGGCGGCTCTCAGAGGAAGGGGGCTCTGGCCAAACTCCAGCACAGGTAATTGCAGTCTGTGTACTTAAATTCCCCCTGCAGATACAGCCGCCTTAATTTCCTGTCCTAAACTGTAGGGTAGTGTTGCAGTGTGTTGTTAAACAGCTGCCATGCGCTACCCAGAGGGGCTTGTATTTCGGCGGTGGGTGGGTTCGGCACGCTTCATGTATGGTGCGAAAGTAGGCAAGGAGGGCGCTGGGTTAGGCTGCCGCTTGCCTCCCCGCTTCCCCAGCATGGTTTAGGCATCGCCGACTCTCTACACTCTATCTCACACGGCCAAAATCTGGACACCCCCCTTCCCCTTGCCTGGTAAGCAAGCACCAATGGGGAAAGCTGGTCTTTCCTCTAACTGCTGCTGGAATGGAGGATGCAAAGGGTTAATGGTGCAACTGCCAAGGGGGGGGGGTTCTCCTTGCAAACTGGAGACCCCTGCGAGTTTTATGGGGAAGGCTGGTGGGGGCGGAGGGATGGGGCGGGGGAAGAGAATTTGCTTTATGGCTTTGACAGGAACTCCCATCATGGTATAATTATGGAAGTGAGAAGTCTGCGTGTAATGAAGACCATATGCCGTGTTAAAACACACATGCACAAATATTAGGCCCCCGTGAGGCCTGCGGGGGAGCTGGGGGGGATCAGGAAGGGGCGGTGGACCCAGCCCTCCCCCCCAAAGCTCCTCACAGATTTTCCAGCTCGGCCATGGCCAGGGCAGCGGGGATGAGGGCCAGTTGGGGAGCCCGGCGCAGCCAAACAGGGCCAGTTTGGGGTGAGAAGCATCCGGTTTAAATAACATTGAGTGGAAGGAAGGACCCCAATGCCAAAAAAAAGGGCTTTCACCCTGCATTGCTGCAGACAGGCCCTGAGAGCAGGGTCGCCTTCAGCAGCAGTTTTTCTCCAGGTTGCGCTACAATTTTTCTCTTTCCTTTCAAACTACACCCTCGCTGCTCTTCCCTCGCTGGAAAACATCTGCACGCAGCTGCCTGTGGAGGCGACCAGCCCTCCTCCTCACCCGATCCAGCTGTGCTGGCGGGAGCCGCAGGAGCCACGCGACATCCCCGAGCAGCTCCTGGGCTGGGGAAGATGACTTCAGCGAGTGCCAGGGCCACCCAGCTGGTGTTTGAAGTCCCCATGCCATCCACTCCATCACCCCGCCTGCTCTTTATAATGTGAAGCTTTCTTGGCTACAGTATATTCATCTCTCCTCTCCAGATCTCGCGTGTCTTCTGCTTCACGTCTCCCACTCGCTCTCTTTATGGGTCCTTTTGGCTTCTTTGAGGCTGTTTCTTCCTTTGCAGGTCACATGCTTGCAGGACTGTCTTCTTCCCAGCTCCCTTTCTGGGTCTGTCACCCTGCAAGTCCTTGTGACACCCACACTCCCTCGCCCTCACACCCATTCTGCCAGCCCACCAGCACGCACTCACCCTAGCACACAACTACCCACTGCATCTCTTAGGGACCCGTTCTCCATATTAACCTTCACAGGGATGGACACAAGCTGTCCTTCACCAGTCTTAAACACGTTTACAATGTCCACCCCCTAACTTTGTCTATCCTTTTCCCCTCTGACAAGACAGACTCTGACCTGGAGCAGATGACCCTGTTTTTCCCCACTCTGGACCATTTTCTCCCCGCTGGTGGTGCCTTAGCTAGGAGCCCCAGCTCAAGCTGCCTGGCACAGGCCCATTTTTTTCTTCCAACCATTTTGCCAGCAAAAAATGGAACTTCTGCTGTTGTGTACCAGGGCTGGATGCGAGAGCTGTGCAAGAGTCGCCGTGGGCAGCGATGCTGCTCTCCTTGCCAAGCAGCACCAAGGGCGTCCAGCTGCAGGTCTGGCTGGGGTCAGCAGGGAAATGCAAGGGTATGGGAAAGCAAAACTGATTAGCTCAACATAAGCTCTCCTTACATCTAAGGAGAGAAAAAGGCATCCCCGTGCCTCTGGTGGAAGAGAGGAGACAGAAAATATCCCATTCCCTAGGGAAGAAATACCAAATGCAACAGCAGATTGTTCCAACTGGTTTCACGGGGACTGGCAACATGCAGGAAAGGTGAGCCCATAAATTGTATTATTTGCCTTATCTTTCATACAGCCTCCATATAAAATACTCTTTTTGTTCATTTATACATATAACATTTTGTGTCCTCCTAAACCAAGCTGCTGCTATAGATTCATTACAGACACAGGGTTTGGGAGCACAACTCCCACAGCATTGCAGGGCAGTATTAGAAGAGGGTCACCCAATCCGGACGGGGACAGTCTGCATTTCCCAGGCACACAAAGGGGATCCACCAAGAGTACAGCATAGAAAGTGCCTGGATGAATGCTGCTGCCAAACCCATGCTCATTTTAGGATTTATCTGTCCTCCTCACTTTATCAGTGTAAGTTCCTCCCGCACATTTCCCATCTGCATCTGCTCTCAGGCAAAGTAACAATAAGCATTCATTGTTGGGAGCAAAACTTTTAATTGTTGCTCCAATTAAACGTATTCCTCACCACAGTGGCTAAAAGATGCTAACACTCAGGGCTCATCCTCCCCAATACACACTACCCCCACACTGCAAACCCTCCCCTCTGCTGCCTCCACGCCCGATGAGAAACAGAGACATCCCCAGATGGGCCCATGCAGTCCAGCTGCAACGCGGTGAATTTTGCAGGGCTCCTGCAAACTTTTACAGCGGTTTTTACAGGGGAGAGCTGTCATGCGGAGGTGAATCACAGGTGCAGTGCAAGTGGCCTTCCTCCACCAGGGACAACGGGATGAGGAGCAACCTCTTCTTTTCCCGGTGTCTGCTGCGATCCGCGATTCCCGTCATGCACAGTGTGTCATTTCCCATGAGTACCTGCCTGTTTCTGCCATCTGCCATGATTTATAGAAAATGGGCAGTGATTAATAGCCCAGTCAATGCCGAGTGAAGCCATTTTCTTTCATTTACCTGCTCCCTGACCTCCCCGCACAGTCCCAGACAGGGGCTGGGAAAGTGTATTAATCATGCACTTAAAATATACTTAAAAGGGGAGATTGGCCGGGAGCTCAGTGGTATTTATGGAGTCATTTTCTACAGAGGGTGCAAGCTAATTGCCAGATAAAACAAATGGGCTCTTTGAAATGGAAATGAGTCACTTGGAGGTACTCAGTGTTTGGTACTTAAGTGATGCCCCAAACCCAGCTCCTCCTGGGGCTCCCTGTCACCTACCTGGGACTGAGCCCAGTGGTGGCTGCAGCTCTCAGACACAAAAGATGGGGTACGTCGTAACCAGCTAGAAGTGCGGTCACAGTGCTAAGAGGTCTCTGTCACCGAAGGGGTCTGTGCTCTCACCATACCATGGTGGTGGCACCAGGGCAGGCTGCTGCAGGTGTACAGAGGGCTTGTGCTGGGCTAAAGCCCACTTGAAGAGATCCTGCGGCAGGGGAAGGATATTTGGGGAAAAGACCTTAATTTCTTATGACATGAGCTGTATTCTCAGAGCACGTGAAAGCATTTGGTCCCTGTCTGGAACCACAACATGAAAAGTTGGTAGAAGGGCTCCAGCCCATCTCCCCAGACACAAGGTGGGGTCTCCACATCATTTTTACCAGCTCTGAGTGGCAGGATTGGCCCTGGAGCTCCCCATCCCCCAGGAGGACCAGATAACTTCATGGGGATAAGCATCAGTGTCTCTTGCTTCCCCAATCCCAGAATGGGAGCCCCTGTTCACCTCTGCCCTCTGTGGCACAGAGCCACGATGCCGTCACCTGGAGTGGCACCCCACTTTGCTTCAGCTCAAATCTGACGTTTCCTTTCCTTGTGCTACAGCCCCAGGCCGGCACCACGCGCACCATGTACTGTACGGCTCTGCGCGGCCTCTTGGAAAATGCCGCTCTGCTGTGGGCCTCTAAGGACAGCCAGGGTTGATAGCAATAAAACAAAAATCCCCTGTCAAGCCAAACAAAATTATTGAGTTATTCTCACCCACCGGAGACCAAAGCTTTGTTGACAACTTAATTAACTGTGTTTGTAATGAATTTTTGGCCACATGCAACAGAATAATTATCAAAGCAAACCTTAATCTCTTTCTAGGCACATCAAAGTACTGAGAGCACAAGATATTTACATGAGTCTCAGATAAAATTCGTTGCACTAATTCTAACATAATTAAAATTATGTTGGGGCTAAGGTAATTATGCAAGGTGCTTATATGGCATAACAATGCAATACAAGCCTGTACTTTTTTTTCACCTGTAGTCAATCAGCAAAGTCCTCAAATGTGTGTAACTTCTAGTAAGTGCACTTTCAAATGAGAGAAAACAGCACCACTTTTAAGCTCGGTTAAGGCATTTAAAACTGCCCACTAAGGCCAGATTTGAGATAAGCACCTTTATTATTTGTATTATCTGAGTTTTTCCCAGCAGTAACTAGAAATGAGTAAAATTGGTGAGTTAAATGACCACTGCAGCATTTCCAACTGCCTCTGTGCAACCAGTGATGATTTTCTTTTTCTTTCCTTCAAAGCATTGATGTGAATTTGATGACTGAGAGGTGGAGTGTCAACCCATCCTTTCCTAAAGGATGCCCCTCCCAAGAACAGGTCGCATGATAGGGAGAGAGAGAAGAGTAGGAGAGGGGAAAAGAGACCAGCTTTCTTCCTGGGGTGAGCTGTGGCAGGACACCTCTTGGTTCAAGAGGGGGGGACACTGTGACACAAGGCTGGCACCTCTGCCATGGAGGTGGCAATGCCTGAACACATCCCAAAAGCCCCAGAGAGCAAAGGGGGTCACAGACCATCCCTGTTACTTCTGTATCCTCTGTCTCGCTCTGCGCAAATGTCTGTCTGTCTCGGCCATCCCCATGGCTGTAGGGACTGCCTGGCCACAGCGAGCTCGGTCCTGGCTGCACATGCCACCGGAGAACTGCCTGAGGGCAGAGCACCAGCTAAGCCGGGGCATGAGAAAATGACCAAGAAGCAAGGTCATTCCCAGGTCCCACCTGCCATCTGTGCCAGGAGTCACTTCTGCTGTCACAGGAGGTGACCTAGTTTCAGGGAGCAGGTCCTGGAGATGTCACCCTGCATCCCCCACCACGTCCTCCTGTCCCCGGGACCAACACACCTGCACTGCTGTGACCCAGTGCCTTGTGGTGCGGGCCATGCGGAGAGTCCGTGATGACCCAGAAAATCCTTCAACTGATGAGCTGAGAAGGCAAGTTGCCTGGCTGGAAAAAAACAAACAAACAAAAAAAATAAAACGCTGCCTTAGATCTGCATCACCGAACTGCAGAGACATGGCTCCAGAGGTCCCTGACTTGCTCCATCCCTAATGTAGGACCAAATGTGCTTGTACATGTCTGCCTGCCATCATGATGAGCCTCCAGCACTGGAGATGGACACCTTGTCCCTCCATGCTGGCTCTCCCATTAGAAAGTTTTAAACTCTTCCTCACTGGTGTTCGAGCTTCATGTCCTGCACACCAGCGATGGGCAGAGCTGGAAAATTCCATGGGTGCAGCAGCCTCATTCCTCCCGGATTACCCATCTGGTGCCTGACCTCCATCACGATTCACAATGAGGAGGGTCCCCCTCCATGTGGGTTGTACTAGGCTAGAGCCTTCAGCAGCTGTTAAAACTGCCCTTTCTTGCCAAAACAAAGAGCTCAGCTCCCTCCTTGCCCACCACACCAGCTAAACCAGCAGCAAGGCCATGGGGGCTCACGCTACGCTACCGTACGGTGGCTGCGGCATTGAGGAGTGCCCAGTCCCAACACCATCCCTGCCGCAGATGTCAGGGCATATGTTCCTGTTTTCCCAGCTACTAAAATCAGCTCCTTTCCATGGCCTTTGGAGATATTTGCCAGCGGAAAGGATGGGTTCAAACAGATTTCTGCCTAGGTTTGGCTTCATTAATCAAATCATCTCCTGACACAAAACACTGAGGACTTGCTGGAGGTGTGAGGCTGGAGAGTAGAGCCATGATGAACAGCTCCAAGGGGCTGCCCGGAGACGTTCCCACAGACACGCAGCTTCGAGGAAACTGTTGAGCTTTCAGTTTGATCTGCAGAGCTTAAAAAAATTAACAGGTAAGTTTGGAGCAACGACAACAACTCCTCCCAGCCTTGTTTTCCCCACTATCACTGTCATGCCGGTGGGGTTGCAGTGATGAACCCAGCCCTGACTGGTGGGTTTGCTCCCATCTCTGCAGACAGGGTCACCCCAGAAAAGCACAGGTCTGGGGCAGGACTTGGCAGAAACCCAGGCACATGCAAACACACCCACCCGAGGCACCCCCCCGCTCCTCCCACCTGGGCTGAAACCACCTAAACTCACCCCAAATGACTTGTTCCCTGTGGCTCACAAAGGTTGGGGCACAACCAGGAGTTCTCTTACATTTCAGGCTTTTGCATCAACCACAAACCACTCTGGAGCCAGACCAGAGTTGCATTTTCTGACTGGATCAGACCTCCAATTTCATATTTTCCACCTTTCCTGCCTCCACAAAGGACAGAGCATCAGACTGAATGGAGACCCAGACTCAGAGGCAGATGAATGAGCAGAGAAGAGGCTTTCAGGGGCTAAGAGCTTTGCTGCTTCTCAGTCTTGGCAGGTAGGTTGCTGAGAAGACTTTTTGCTCAGCTTCCCATCATGAGAGATGAAGAACTCCTCATAGGTAGAAAGAGTTCTAGAAACAGCTCTCTTACTGGTACCAGTATCAGCTGGTGTTACTATCCACAAGACAACTAACTTTACACTGAGAAAAAAGAGCAACATCACATCTCAAGGTCCTGGAAAGGTAAATGAGCTATAGAGAGACTATACGGACTTCTTCCATGACAGTGGGGGTTAGCCTAGAGTTACACAGGAGACAAGCCCTACTGTTTGGCCACAAGTAACCAACCAGCTAATTGCCCTGATGTATCTGAGGGATGGGATGGAGGAAAGCCTGGTCATTAAATCTGTGTGCAGGGGAGGGCTGTAAGAGCCCTTCCTCCCCCTGCCTCTCTGGCCGAACAGTTTTGGCATTTGTTCAGCATTTAGGTAGATGAAGTCAAATCCAAACGCTCGGCAGGCTCCTGTGCAGTGCTGCTCCTTAACGCTTGATTACTTAAAAGGCAACTCCCATGTTCCTCAATGAGCAGCTTGGTTTTTTTGTTTTTTGTTTTGGTTTGGGTTTTTTGGTTTTTTTTTTTTAATCCTTAAAGCTCCTGCAGGATTAGGGTTCAGTTTAACCTCTGGCAGAACTGACAGATGCTTTAGGAGCTGCAAAGATTTTAGGACTCTTTGTCCTTGGCCTCTTGGCAGAGGCCAGGACCTTTATATTGCTGCCACCTTCCAGCTGGAGGAGAATTGCTGGGGTGCTCTGTAGTGGCAGCCTGCAGAGAGAGGAGAGGAGAAGTGTGCAGATGTTACTCACAACATCTGTAGCAGCTGAGATAAAACACAGCTGGGGAGGCAGGCAAGCTTTTGAGGTGTGGGAAAAAACAGAAAATGTTAGCTAGGGGAATGGCAGGCTACAGACTGGTAGAATATCCTCTGCCCAGGTTGCTCTTGACTAAAAGGCATAGTATTTTCTATTAGTTGTCAAAAGGAATTTGTGATATCTGTTCAATGCACTGGTTTTTTGCTGCTTGCAAAGGGAATGCTCTGGGTGCTCTTACTGTGGTACCTCAGCATCTTTACATTTTTCTTTTTATCTTGACAAAACTCTTTTGAGATTAGGGGATATTAGCCCCATTTTAGTGACAGGAAACAGAGATGGACAGGGCTAGCCTTAAAGGTGTTTTAGCACTAGCATAGAGGAAGATATTCAGCATTAGTGGAAAAGGTGCATGGAGCACACCTCCGCATTTTAAGAAGTTAAAATAACTCCAAAATCTGGATCAGAGCATGGAGAGAGTTAATTTTAAAAGGTATATTTGTAACCTTTTCATTATTACCTTTTCAAGTTCTGAATAGTAAAGACTGGGAATTAAACAGACTATTGTAATTCTCCCACTATCTAGCAGGGAAGCAATATGAAAAGCTGGAGGGAGAAGGGCTTGTGAGAAAATGAAATGTAAAAAAAAAAAAAAAAAATCCACGAACACTTTCCACTTCATAGCTATGAATACTTTTGGCCTTTTCTCAGAGGAAAATAATAATCCCACATTATTCCCAAATTATCACTCCTTTCACCCTGAAAACCATGGGATTTGTTTATTTGACTAAAAACTACAAGACTGCGCTTTGGGGAGGAAGGAGGTCCGATTCCAGCCTCTACACCAGCCCCTGCCAGCAGCTGCCCCCTTTTGAGGCCATGCATGAAGAAAAGGGGTTAGGGTGGGCTTCCCTCCCAGATGAACCAGCCACTGCATCCCTGGGCCCCAGGCAAATTCCCAGAGCAGCGTCCAGCCATCTGAGGGTGCCCTGGACCTCCTTACCTCCAGCCTTCCTCAGAGCCGCCAGATTGCTGCGGGCATCAGAAGCTGCCGCAGGGCCGTAAGGGAACTTGGTCGGGTGGGAGCGAGAGTTGGGCTTTGCCTTCCAGCTGAATCGAAGCTGAAACATTTTTTCCCTGGTGCAGAACAAAAATGTGAACCTTTATTCACAATTCCTTAAACCCCTTGTGGTGAGCAAACAAATCTAAGCCTAATCCTTATTCCAGGGAGGAAAACACAGCCACTCAGCGCCCTGCAGCCCCACTTTGGGATGCGCACAGCAACAGCAGATGGAGCTGCGAGATCAGGAGTGAGGACCGGCGGTGCCTGGTACAGCTCCTGGCTGCGGGGGGGGGAGAAACGCTTGGGTTTGAAGGGGAGCTGGAAAGTCTCAGCTCAGTGTGGCCTTTTGAAGCTCCCCCTCCCTGCCACAAATTAAGAAAAGGAAATGTTTGTTTCAAATCCGGGAGGAAAGGCTGGGAGAGGGCAGAGCCTGCTGGGTTTTTTGCAGAGAAGACGGATGCTCTGAAGTTGGGACGTGGTGTTCAGCTCCCGGCCCTGCTGCCACCTCAGGCTTCATGTGCAGCCTTGCCTGCATCACTCAGGGAGATACCTGAAATGGCCTTTCACCGTTTTCCAGGGAACTTAAGCAATTGCCAAGCAAATGGACTCTGGAGCATCCCTCAGTCCCTGTCCCTCCCTTCCTCTGGCAGCCCCCCAAGATAGCCTCCATCCTAACGCCTCCTCCAAAAGCTTTCAGAGGTAGCTAACATTGTCCTCTGCTCATAGCCAAAAGGTAGAGCCACGGTTTACCTAGGGGATTTTAGGACTCCTGCAGTTGCCCCCCAGGGCAGAGCTGGTGTTTGCCAGCTCTGAACCTCCTGAACACAGGGCTCTGGTGCTGGCCCCAGCAGGTGCTCCAGCAGCCCCAGAGGTGGTTCTTTACATGTGTTGCTTTGGTAGGTTATAAAACTCCCTTGCAAAGTAAGGGATTACAATTAACTTAAGTTTTATGGATGTGGAGTGCTCTTTGATGGTGTTTGGGTCACGGGAGGGAGTGAGGAGAAAGAGACTGATGCAAGTGTGCCCAGGTCAGCAAGGCCAGGCTGACCTTGTGACAGATGGGGGGCTCATCCATCCCCCCGCCACACGCTCGACAGACCAGTGCCCCAGGTCAAGAGATTTTATAGGAGAAATAAAACAATAACTTCAGTGTAATAAGCTCACACAGAGTCCTCCTTAGCTTAATTTTTAACTGTGAGGGTGACAATCAACCAGCAGAACAACTTCTATGGGGAGTGGGTGGGTTTGTCATTCTCAATGGATCAGATCCATGTCCTCCTGTGGCATTTCTCAGGGGTGGCAAACTCACTTTCTGGGGCAGGCCTGGCTGACGCCACAGCACCTGACAGGGGCATACTCAGAAGATTTTTAAAAGAAAGTCATTTAAAGATAAGCTGTATGCATGCCGTTAGATTTAACTTACTGCTTCTGCAATAACTGCAATGCAGTTACATGTACACTATGCTGAGCTACTATACCATCCTAAAAGTCTGCACCAGTGCTCAGTGCAGGGCTGGATCCCAACCTGAACTATCAGCAGCCCTACAGACCCTGAGAAGTTTGGATGAAACTGTTCTGCAGGCCAGGTCCAGGCTATCCCAATTATCATCTCATTTATGGGCTCAGGGCAGCTGAAACAGGAGGAGGTTTTGGCTCGGGGCACATACATGGGAGCCAACATACAACTGCAATGGCTCCTCCTTGCTTTCACGTCTCTGGAGGGCTTCTGCCACATGGTAACAGTAGGGAACAAGCTATTTGCTCCACAAGCATAACCACAGCCTAACATTGCACGAAACACGTAGGAACAAAAATAAAAGCACGTTCTATCCATGTTGCAGCTATTGTTCTTCAGCAGGATTTTCATCTCACGGCAATTTCTGAGGGAGTTGAAGCCTTTGTGGTTTCTTGCATTTGGGGGGAAGAAAAGAAAAGATCAAAGCACTACACCCTCTGAGATCTGGCCTGGGTGACACTGTCCCCAGATCACTTGGTGGCATGTGACATCACAGCCTGCAAAACAGGCTTTAACAAGGCAAGATGCATGAGTAGCTCGGGGCTGAGCAGCAAGACGAGGTGGGTAATGGCAGCCGAGCCCCCCCATGCAGCATGGTGGATGAGACAGCTGTGTCGTGGGTAAAGCCAGCATGATGTCCTACAAAGCCCATCCTTTGAGACTTCTCCCCCGTTGCATGCCAGTACCATCTGCCCTGGGACATGCAGTCCCTTCACACGCCAGGTCAGCTCCCACTTGCCAAGAAAGAGAGATTAAAAAATTTCCTTGAAGGAAAACAACCTAGGAGCTTGTGGCCTGGCAGAGTGGATGTCCCGCGATGCCCTGCCTGCCTACACAGCCTACACAAGCTGTAGGTATCCAGCACCCATACCTCCAGCACAGGGCAGCAGTGCACAGTGGCCAAGGAGCCTCTCAGCCTTGCGAGGCAGGGAGCATGTCGCACAGGGTCAGCAGAGGAGCTCCGTGCCTCAAGCTACCCCCAGCAAACCCACCTGCCTGCCCAGCTGCTCTGTGTCCACCTACAAGCCTTACAAGCCCTGCACAGCCCTGAGCAACCTGCCTTAAGATCAAAGTGAGCCCTGATTACAGCGGGGAGTTGGACCAGAGACCTCCTGAGGTCCTTCAAGCCTGATTTATTCCATGACGTGCACCATGGGAGGTCATCCCCACCCACCACCATCTCTTCCTATGCACCTCCCGTAGAGGCTAAACCACCCAGTGCTCCAAGCCCTGACACAGAGGTTCTGCAGCCAGATTTCCCCTGGTATTCAGCTTATCCTTTCTGTCAACCCAGGTGGTACAGATCATTGCCTGAGCTGGCACAGGACCTAGAAGAGCCCACATATCACAGCTGACTCAAGCCCAGCCTTCCCAGGATTTCTTCTCCCATTTGCACCGCACCAGCAGAACAAACCCACATCTCCCGCCAACGTTTTGCTACAATTGACCAAGCTGATGCAGAAAGCCCAGGGCTTGACTCCTGAATCCCTGTTAAGTTTGCAAGGCTGGAGCCTGAGGGAATAGACATCGAAACCCTTCACACAGCAGCCTTGAGAGGCAAAGCAGAACTTTCAGCCTGGGAACTTTGATCTCTTTGGTAAATAACAAGGCAGGGATTGGGAGACTGGAGAAGGACTTCTGTAACATCCTGGTCTACCCATAAAATGAAAGAATAGGCTGTACATTTAATAACTTTGCATGTTTTCTGACATTATTGTCTGTAAACCTTCTTAGTTTCCTTAGTAATCAGAAAACTGCTTCCTCTAATAGAAAACATGGTGTACTCGCCACAAGAGCAGAGAATGAAAATTGGTCTCCTATGCAAATAGTTCAATTATAATCAAACACAAGCACTGAAAAAGGTCAGGTTCCCAAAAGGATGTATGTTTACATTATAAATAAGGAACTGGGAAACAGGAACAATATGACAGTTTTACTACTTGGGAGCCGTGACTCGCTAAGGTAAACGGCAGTTTCACAAGGGAGCTCGAGGTGCGGCAAATTCCCAATGGTGGCACTGTGCTGCTTTTTTTTTTGTGGAAAACTGTAAAAAGGCTTATTCTTTTTCACAAAACCATGAGGCTGACCCCCAGGTAAGTCAGCAGGGTTTCCTGTTTGGTGTTTGGCCTGAGTGTTTGCTTACTTGACCTGAAATCAGCACAAACAACTCTGAAGAAAGCAGAATTTGTCAGTTAAACTCTTCACTGAAGATAAAATATTATCTAAGATGGGTCCAGATCCTCAGGGATGAGGAGAAATCAGTTCCTTGTAATTATTTTTGAACTCCTTTTGGTTCCCAGTGATAGCTTGTTAGTACAGTCTAGCTTTAAGACATTGGAGTTTTTTTGGAGTAACAAAATCAAAACCACTAAATATTTTACTATTTATAAGTAATCTGTTACAGGCAAGTAATGGAGTCCTACTATAGCTTTGAATTAATGTATAACTTAAATAATGGCTAGCCTAGTGCTGTTGTGTTGGTTTACATCCGGGAAGGCTTTAGGCAAAAGCGAGGCCTGATGTGGATGGTTGAATAATACAATATAAAGAAAGAGATCCTAATACAAGGAGGAAAACAAGCCCAGTATAGGGAATTATAAATATAAGACAGGAAATATATGAGGAAATATAAATATAAGCAAGCTTGCTATAAGCAAAGACAAAAATTTCCCTCTGTCACCTCCCAGGAGATGCCTCAAGTTTTTAGGGCTGCAGGCTGAGCCTACAACGCACCTCCCGACTCCCACCTGTGGGAATAGGTCAAGGCTGGAGATGATCTGCCACAAATACCATCTAGGTGTGAAACATTCAGCTCAGGAAACATAAAAACAAGGCCAAGAGTGCCCAGCAATGAGCCATGAGTGCTATACCACTCTGAATGCAAGAACGGCACTCTCCTGTAGCCATCTGTGTTTACTCTAATGCACCCACTTGGAGAGGATGCTCCCAGACAGAAAGCAGTACCCATATTCCCCCAGCCCATCAGCTGTGCACAGCTCCTCAAAAAATACTGCTGGAGAGATCTTTCAGGAACGTCTTGCCTTCTCCATTTTAAGCTGGCAAATTGGAAGCTCAAAACCTGAGAAGTTAGCTCTTCTCAAGCCCTGTATTATCGTACCTTGAGACTTACAGTCAACAATCTCCAACGAAAAGGCGTTCAGCAACACATTCAACAGGGTGAAAAGTCACATGCATGTAGTTGTGGCAGAGTTAATTTTGAGACGGCATATACCTACATTCCAGCCATATACTGAGTACTGAAGGCCAGGCAGCAATTTCCCCTCATTTTCAGAGGTGCAGAACAGTTTCAGCTCCCACCGAGGTGCCAAGGACACTTGAGGGAAAGAAACCTACCTTTACAACAAGCCAAACCCAAAGACAGCAAACCAGATTCCCCAAATCTCTGTTGTTTGAGTGCTCCCAACTCACCCCTAGAGTTGCACTGAGCATCAGCAGAGTTTAGATTGGGTTTTCCCTAGTTATAAAATAAAATTTTGTATTTATTTCAACATAATGGATAATTTTTCTATAAGACAGCCAAAGCTACTGAATGCAGGATTTCACCACTTTATTTGCTTTTCTACATCAGCCAAAATCTGGATCACTCTTGCGTCTGCAGCTGAGGACCTCACTACTTCCCTAGCAAAGAGAACTGTAAAACCCAAATAAACAAATTGTTGGACTTGTCAAAATTGATGAGATTTAATTGAAAAGTAAGGTAAAAACCTTGAGTATTGTTAACACCAACCACTCTTGATCATAGTTAGTGACCATTTCCACAGAAAGACCATCATGCCAGCAAAATCAGAACAAAGAGGAGGTGCACCTTTGCTGTTTGAGAGAGATGTTAGCAAGAGTTCATTACACACGAGTAGAGAAAACAGCCCTTTTGATCTGAATAGGACCTTCAACAGGCAAAGGTGGAATGAACTGCAGCTGCAAATACTAACAGAATAATGCTAATCATTTCTTGGGCAGGGAAGAGGGCAGAAATTGTTCTGAAAATCGCTACAAACTTCTAAAAGGGATCTAGAAGTCTCTGAGCTTACAGTGCAAGAAGAGAATTGACCAACAATACCAGAGAGAAGTTGTACCTGTGCTGTCTTGTCCTGAGGAAGGCAGAGGGAGCTGCTGCTGCCCTCCTGCTGGCCCCCACCTCCATGGACACGGGGAACTGTGCAGCAAAACACCTCCCAGGGGACACTGAGATGACCTGCCCAGCCTGCCCCCATCCACCAAGTGGTAGGTTGACAGCTCTTTATGGGTCAATATGCATTGCAAACACGTAGGTATGACACCTGATTTATCAGTGTATTTTCAAAGTGTATTATCGAAGTATTTTCCAAGCACCTTCGCAACCATTTTACAGATGGAAAAACTGAGAGACAGAGAAACCAAGAACCTTCACTTCATTTCTGATACACCAAGTAGGATATATTCACCGATTTCAGAGTTTCTTTGGGAAAAATCCACATGGGGAAAAACTGCTGTACAAATTTATATAACCAGTATCAAGTGACAGAAGGAGACCACGTGAGTCAGTACCTCTAACTCCTGAATCAACTCCCTTACCCGCAATTAATCAGGATAATCAGTAGATTTCCAGTTCATTAAAATCACATTAACTATTGCAAACTTTCCTGAGTGCTCCCAAAGCTGAACATAACTTCCACTTCCAGACAAGTGCAACAAGACGTGCTGTGTCTCCTGCATAAGACCAAGCTACTGACAGTGTTACTCTTCTACCTGCCCTAAATAGTCAGGGTATTTTAGGCTGGAGAAGTTTGGCCCAGATCTGTCTCTGCTCCCAAGTGCATGTTCAGCTTGTAGCTTGGAGTGACTGCAAAGGTAAAAGGACACAGAGAGCCATATGCCAGCGAGGCTCTGCGCCTGCCCCCTCTCCCCTGTTATCACACGCACCACTGAGATTTCGGCTCTCCCATCAGCTGCATCTGACACATCACATCAAACCGGTTCTTTGCCCAGACGCAAATGTCAGGAAGGGAGGGAGCACACATAGGCCAAAACTGATCTATTGGAAAGGGGGGGGGGGGGGGGGGGGGGCAGACCTGCAAATGCAGGAAAACCCAAGCCCTGAAAATACGCAGAGGAAGAAAAGGGATGGCCTGAGGGACTGAGTAATAATGTGCCTTTTCTTCTAAGACTCTAAAGGACAACAAAGTCAGACAGAGATGAACAACCCTGCTCCAGCTGAAAGAGGGATTAGGGACTGCTTCCAAGAGGAAGGACCCACCAATAAATTCAAAGTGAGATTCAGCAAGAATCGCAGAGCAGGATCTAGGTGACAGCAGTTATTTACTATGTGCTCCTACAGACTTCAGTAGGACTCTGTTTACTTCTCCACTTCTACATGTTACCTAACATTGCTGCGCAGCATTTAACAGCTGCAATCCCAGATCCCTAGAGGTGACTGCACACCAGCAGGGTGAATGTCTGCATAAAGCACATTAAACGCATATGTCTCCCAAAACAGTCTCTGTCCATACGTTAACCACTGATCCAGGCTGGCTGCAGACCAGCATCTGTGTGACACTCAGTGCCAGTGCTGCACAACCATTTTAGAAGCTTGAGTGAAGAGAAGCACAGATGTTTTCCAAAATCCTGGAGGACATTTTCACTGTTACCACAGCTGGGCAGGCTTTTGCATGGTAACATCACAGCAGACAGTAACGCAGAAGAAAAGGAAGAGCTGGGGCCTTAGCTGAGCTGCCAGCATTTCAGCAAGAAATGTTATTTATATAAGGACCACAAATGCAGATGCTATTTCTGAGCAGAGCGGAATCCCTCCCCACCAATTCTTCATACGCTGCTTGAATTTTCTACCATCTCTCCATAATAAATGAAGTTATTTGTCCATGTGATTTTTGCTACTGTCATAATATTCTCAGACTTGGGGTTTCAGAAAAAAAAAAGGAATTGCAGGTGTCAGTGCCTCTCGCACCCAGGCTGCCCTGACTGCAGTCACTTGGCCTCCACATGTAGTGGGAGAGCTGTAGCCCATGGTGGGCCCTCTGCCACACAGAGCAGTGGAGGTGCTGGAGTCAGGACCCAACTGGGAAGTCCAGGAAGAGGAACCTGTTGCACATTCATTATAGTCACAGGTGCTCACAAGCAGCAAAGGTATTCTGCAAATGCTAGTGTTTTCACACACTCTGCTTTTCTCCATCACAAAGACAAAGGCTTGCCAAGATCAATGTGTTTGCTGAAATGAATCAAGATCTGAAAAAACTTCCCTCCAGCCACGCAATATCAGCAGAACCAAAGTGACGCCTCTCGACCAGGTCTTCAACATTCAGAGGAATGTGCAATGTTTTGCCACAACATTTGAACAAGTTAGTTTCAAGAGGTGTGCAGAGGAGGGAGGGGCAGTTACTAATGGGCTTAGCTCATTCCATGAAGAGGTGTAATTAAGGAGTGAAAACCAAAGTATATCTCACAGTGCCACATATTAACACAGTATTTTTGAAAGCTCTGTGGTTGTACCCATGGAAAAAAATTACGAGAGGAAGAAATGTACTTTCGGCAGTGTAAACCTATATTGTCACATTACCACAGCCTCTTTCCACCTGAGAAAAAAACATCCTAGCAAGTCAGTGTGGAAGAAAGCCTTTTGTTTGTTTCTTTTTTGTAACTAAGTCCGTCTTGCAAACAGACAACAAAAACTGGAGATTGGCTGGATTTGTGGGAGAGTAACATAGGGAACCCAGAGCTACACAGTGCAGCTGGAAGTCACTCTTTCTCTCTCTGCTTTTGTTTCCTCCTCTACCTCAAGTGCCCTGTCAGGCCCTATACACAGCATCTTAATGCAAATATTCATGGGTTTAGACTATATATTGTGCTAGAACCTAGGAGTCCTCCATCACAGGCAGTGTCCTCACTGGGGTCGGTGCTGTGCAAATGTGGAAGCACAAAGTAGTTCCTGACCACTTTTGAGGTAAAACCTATCCAACATGAAAAGTTCTGGAGGGCCACCCCAGTTCCTGCAGAGCACAGTTGGACACAACCTGTATTCCTTATCTCTAATCCATGAGATGCACAGCCAGAGCACATAGGTCCAGCCAGCAGAGCTGCTTTTCTGGCCACGCCACATCTCTCAGATTTGGTCCACTGTCCAAAGTGCTTCTACTCTCTCTTTTAATTGAGGAAAATGCAGAGAGCGCCTCAGGCTCCATTTGTACCAACCGGCAAAGCAATTTAGTTATAGTTTAACTCCTGCTTGAAAACGAGGTCAAGGGGTGAAGCCTACAAGCCAAGGAGAAGTCCTCCAGCAGGCATGTGGTTATTGGGTGCACCACATAAAATCAGCTACGCCATCTCTAAGCATAACTTTATGATTCATCACGTGCAGAAGCCTTTGGAAACTGTTGAGGACAACTATTGTCCCTGGAAATACCAGCTAAATTGGGTAATAATGTGAAGACTTTTGTTGTATTCATTAGGTGCTTTCTCCCACCAGATGTGGTACTGGGCAGCCCAAATTTTGTACCAAAAGAAGCTGAACTGGCAAGTCAAAGCTTGCAAGAATCTGTATGTCCTCAGCTCAAAGACACCACATGATTTCACTCTGCCAGGGCTTCTGGGACTCTAAAAAGGTTCTCGGTCATTCGATAAAACATTACAGACTGTGACATCCCTCTCCCTGTTCTCTACAAGCAGGGAAAGCCCTGTTGCTTCACACAGGTCCCAGAATGTGCTATTCATCCTGAAATACAATGAAGATAGAAGACAAGTGAGAGCTTAAGCAGTGAAGCGCCTGCTGTGGCGAATCTTGTCTCATTAAAGGGCACCACAAATGACATTTCCTAAAGCAGGGGAATGCCCAGAGAAAAGCACAGTACCCACTACAATACAAGTGACCTGGGTAAAAGTGGGGCAAGCAGATGTGGTAGTACTTCTGCAGGACACCTTCCAGCAAGGGACATGTGCTGTACTTGTTCAGCTATAGCTAACGATGGGACACTGAAATTCCTAAAGTTGTGAGGGTCCAGGCTTCATCTTTTAACTGATCTCACACTCCTGTCACCTTGTTATCTTAGCACAATCTCAAGCTTCTCCAAGTAAACATTTCCACAGAGCAGCAATGGTATGTGCTAACTCTTTCCATTTGCCCTTTGTATTTCCCAGGGTTGCAGGCCATTTCCCATTCAGCAAGGCTGAGGAGGCTTTGCCGCAGAGCTGAGGGGAGGCTCCTCAGCAGATATGACCAAGCATGTTTTTCTCTCCTTTTCCCTGTGGTGATGGTTCTGCCCTGCCCTTCCCTTCCCTCAGCCCAGTTAGACAAGTCAGTCTCCAGTCTGACCTTGCTCTGCCTCCCTTCCCCCCCCACATATTGCCTTCCAGCATTTACCATGGCACAACAAAAATGCACGTCACCAGAAAAACTCTGTGCCTGACCCACACCTGCCCATGGATTGTTCTCAGATCCTTCTCCGTTTTCAGCGTTGCATGTAAGTTTCTCAGAAAGCTTACAGCATTCATGTGGCCTTCACCCATGTCATTGCAGAATGAGTCTACAATCCTTTCTACGTCCTAGGATCCATGGAAAATAATGGGGATTTGACATTTGTATCTGGATGGCTTACAAGATACTTCTGCATCTCTGAAGAACTATTGAGCTTGGGAAGTAATTGTCAATCTAAATTACACATAGCTGGAAGTTTTCTCCATCCACCCTTCTCTGAACATCTGGGCAGACCTTCAGCTGGTGTAAATCAGTGTAGCTGTACTCAGTTACTCCAGCTGAGAATCTGGCACATGTCTTATAGCTCTTCCAATATTAAAAACACACATTCTCTTTTTACGTGAGCTCAAATATTTATATGATATTCTTTGGGCAATTTTACTTTTTTTGGTGCAGATTAGTCTCCCCCAAAGAGATGGGTGTAAGTAAAATGTTGCAGCATTTAGGCTTTACTCAGTCCCTGGTTTCTATGTTTCTGATTGTTGTTTGCATCATTGTTTTGATGACGTGAAGTGTACATGAAAAAAATCAATGTATGGGAAAGGAACTGATGGAGGACCAAAAGCTGTTTACAGATGAAATGCAAAGTACTTAGTGGGGTTAACACCAGCAGAGCCAAATAAGGCCAGTTGAGTTACATGGGTGCCATTCTAGAGTTGAAAAGCAGACTTTGTACTTTTCTAAATCTTATGTACCAGGTCACTTCATTGGAATATATCCATTACCATTGAGATAAAGGGTCTATGCTCATTTACATCAGAGGACAAACTGGCCACTTATCTATATATGGAAATGTATTCATCTCCCTGAGATTACCCCACAAACTTATCTTTAGTCTTAGGCCACATGAAATTGAATTTAAAAGCTCTGTGTCACCATGATACCCCAGTTCCTCTAAAGATAAGATCCAAGCTGTAATGGTCTTCTGCAGCATCCCTGTCCCCATACCCGTGTGCGAGTCTGGGGAATCTTTTTTTCCCAGCTGTGAACTTCTGCATCAGAAGATTTTTCTCCTGACTTTCACTGCTTTTTACATTATTTGATGACCATCCCTTGAGTACTAGGGCAGACTTGCTTGATGGCTTCTGAATCTTGACTGCAGTTCATCACTGGTTTTCACAATGGTTGCTGAAACAGCTCCGTGTTAACTACTACATAAATCTTCTATTTCCCCAAACACAGACAGTTTGGAATCCTCTTCTGTGTGACTATAGAGTTTTTCCTTCCCATCAGTCACACTAGAAAAGTTATTAAAAACACTGTTTTTAATAAACCCCAGAAAGCTATGTATTTCCTGTACATGCCTGGCTAGCAAAAGAGGCTCCTTTTCAAAAGTGCCATATGCAAAGCTTATATCATCTGCCAAGGAAACTATACCTGTACTCAAAGCAGCAGAAGCGAGTGAACTAAAAGAAGAACCTGTGCATATTTCCTTTACCAACCAACCTCCAGCTGGTTCAGAAAAATTACTAGGAATGAGATTTCTACGCATTTTTAAAGCCCACAGGATTCCTCTGTCAGCACTAGAAAAATCCTATTGCAAAAATCCTCTCCGTCTTGTCTTGTCTGCCTACAGAATGAGCTGGCTAAGAAACGCAGTTTACTTGGTCTGTCGCAACATCTGGAAGTCATATTGACACATCCAAGCAAATGAGAGCCGGAGACCAGCAAGTTATGTAAAGAATGAACACGTCTGACCGACCCTCTCCCAGACACCACATTATCATGAGGGGAGATAAATGGACCCCAACAGGGAAATGCAGGTGCAAGAAAAGGATGACATTGGTACACTCACCTTCATCGCATCAAAGGTGTTGCCTTTAATTTGTGTTCAGAAGGACAGCTGAAAGTTCATACTAATCAATACATACATTTCCCTGCAGAAGGTTAAGGGAGATATATAGAAATGCTGTTATAAACAATTAGTGGGGTAATAACTCCTAAGCTTTATATTTAGCTCATCAGCAGAGATAAAGAATGATCCACTCTATAGGGAGACTTTACTACCCTAATAGCTGTGGCTGCACTGAAGCTGCTGGTGACAGCATCATGCCTTGCAAATAAAGCTCTGTTTGTAAATGGCATTTCTTCCATAGTGGCTACTGACTGGCAGAATTTCCGTATTTTCATGCTGCCTCTTTTCCCAGCTCAGCATCACACTGCAAACACACTGAGATGCTCCAACTCGAACTGTCCGGCACCAGCATGAACTGCTTGTTATCAGCAGTTCTCACTTGGTGTTGTCAATTTTACATCTTTTAGGTCACCCAAGAAGTGTTGCTGGGCCTGTCCTATTGTCTGCCTTTGGAGGCCACCAGAGCAGTGCTAATCACAGCTGCCAGGCCTGGGATGCTGGCATGCCCCAGAACATGTTATAAAGTCTGCCGTACCATCTGATACGCAGTTCAATGCACAGATGGCATTGGTGAAATATCTTTTGAATGCACTAAATATTTGTCAGTAGCAAGTCCATGCCTCAGAGCCATCCAACAAATTGGAATACTCTATTGCTTTGTTGACCTTTAATTGGTGTGAAGTTTAATGCCACTTGGTTCCCAAACTCTGTCTGATAACCGCTGAAAGACATGCTGGGTCCGCTACTGCAGTTTCGCAGCTTTTCACTGTGTGCCATTTGCCACTGCCCTGTCACTTAGCTGTGTCTGAGTGACATCTCCAGGGGGTGGGGTGGCTGCTCCAGACGAGGACAGTTGGCAGAGTGAAGGCAGGAAACACTGATCTGGTTACGTATGTCACATCCCCGCTGGTGTGAGGAAAGTGGTGAAGACCTCAAGGGCTTCTACAGCAGGTAGCAATGTTGCTTAGAGTACATTGCCAGGAAAGCGATTGCCTGTGGTTAGGTGGGTGCACAGAGTTATCACCTGGCAGAGGTCAAAACCCGCATCTACAACTGGAAGTCTCTGCCTGGCACCTTGACTCCAAATCAGCCCCTCCAACAGCTCTTACAGAAAATAGCGCAGAGACAAAACCTGAGGCAACAGCTAGGTTTAACATAAATTGCATCCACTGTGGTTCACCATGCCTATGCCCTGCTACCTGCCCTTCCTTGTTCCCAAGCAGTCTCCCGGGAACATAAACTGCTCTGGTGGCAGCAGACTGCTCCCAGCTACTTTTTTGCTGGGGCAAGATAGGAAGGGGCCAGGACCCACATGGGAAAGCCATGAATTTCCCCCCAGGAAGGATCAAGTCACTGGAGTAAGCACTGGGTTGATTGTAGGGCTTTTGGCTTCTGGCTAAACATAGTTTGGGGTTCAAGTTACTTATAAATGGCTTTTAGGGTATTGGAGACATAAATCTGATTGAAATGATGATATGCAAATTTGGGATTAGGGACCAGATCCTGCCCCTGAAATGCCATCTCTGAATCAGAACCGAGAGCAGCATTTGGACAGGGGAGCAGCCATCTCCTGTGCAGAATTTCCTTGGAAAATGTACAACATTAAAATGATTGACTTACAGTGCAAAGTTATTTCTCCATACAGCTGCAGTCACAGAATGGGAAAGCACCTTGTTCCTGTAGGTCTTACAGAAAGCTTATTGTTGTTTACGAAGAGCCTATACACACCAGCTGCTAAGACAGGCAGCAGGCAGGGCAGCCTGGCTCCGGTGCAGACAAGTGGCATTGCCCCTCTGTACATCAGCTGATCCCACATTTGGCTAACACCACTACGTTCTAGTAAGGAATAATTTAAATTTTTCATACCTGGAGGAAGCAAGGAGTTACTTTAAAGGCAGATCTGGGCCCCCAGCACATGGCCTAAAATGCAAATTGCAGGAATTTTAAAGGCATCACTCCGTGGCAGCTACCCATGTCTAGTTATTGTACTGGATTCAATTCAGGTCCCATTTCAGGAGCCCACCTGAAGGTGAATGAGGGCCAGAAATTCAACCTATACCCTGAAGATCAGAGATCAAAGAGCAAGCACTACATAAAATACAATAAATTCCTTCGGTCAGATGAGGAATGGGCTGGTCTTGATTTGACACAAACAGTTGTAGGGCTTTGTTGCAAACGACAACCACGCAGGTATTTCATTTGTTTTTACCCTTGGCTGTTATCATCCCTCCGGAGCTGGCTCAGGCAGAACCAGGTCAGTTGGTTCCAGTCTAACCTTTGAGGGGAGGGGAAGAAGGAGGGACCACTTATTTGCACTGCTAAGCAAAGCCAATCTTTCTATCACCATCTGCCCTGCTCTTTTGCTAGATGGCTTTAAAAAAAAGCATAGCTAGGAAGAAAAAAATAAATACATACCCCACCCAGCCTGCCTCCACTTCATAGCTGCCCTAATCAAAGGTTAAAAATGAACTCGGGCCAATGAGATGGAAATAGAGAATAAACATGCAGAAGCATCTGAGATTTACTACTCAGATAGGACTATTTTCCATAGGATTTGACTAAGAATTCCTGGCAGAGGAATGGAAGGCAAATCTATCTCTGTCCTTTGAATGGAATGGGGATTTTCAGGTCTTTCTCCGGCTGAGTAAGTGCAGGCATGTGCAGCTTTCTGTGGATGTGAGCAGATGTAAATACCGTTTTCAGCAGTCAAAGGTTCAGTGTAAGCTTGCTGCTTTCACAGGATCTGAGGTTTAAACAAAGCCCGTAAAGACAGCAGGAGCCTTCCTTGACTCAAATGCCTGACCCAAAAGCCCAGTGAAGCAGCAGGTCATCCGAGTATGGATGATTTGTTCATTCTGAGTTTTCATTGAAATTTGTTATGAAGTTTGCAAAGAATTTTGCAATAATTAAGGCCAAAACATGCAAATTTCCCTTCTTCCCCTTCATTTCAGCTAAACAGCTCCAGGCCTTAGCAAATTCCAGCTTTGCAGCCCAAACACACAGGAGATCTCTCTCAGCAGTCATAAATGTGTATATGCCAAACCTATTTTTATGCAGGAACTGTTGTCATTAGAGCAATAAGCTTTTCCCAGTCTGGGAACACCACACATCCCTAACTGACATGTGACACAGACAGGACATCCTTAATTAAACCCCATACAATTAACTGCACTTCTCATGCCACTCCAGGCACCTGAGCTGGTATCTCTGCAAAATGCTGTTCTAAGAGACATGGATGTACCTGTCTGCTCCAGGCTAGCTTGGGTACCTCCAAAAACCCTGCACAGCACAGACTGATCTCGTTCCCACACACCTTCAAAGAGAAGAGATGTTCCGTTGACTCAACCAGCCACATATGGTACAAAAGCCCTTATGTTTTCTACGTTCACATGAATAGATCAGTCAATTTATTTAAAAGTTGAGCAGAGAGACAAGAGGAGGATGGCTTCGGACTCAACGTAAATTCTGTGTTAGTGTAAGGTAGAAAAGTGCCTTTTTTCCCATATGATCCCCATAAGGAAGAACACATAACTGTCTGTGAGGACCTGTTGGCACTGTATTGACCTGTTTATTGAAGTCAATCTTACAGGCTTACTTGCTGTTTTATGCTTGTGTATGTGGACTCCCATTCGGGAAGTCCTGATCCCTAATTTCTGTCCGCTGAATGGTGTCTCCAAAATAACCACCCCAACTAGGCCCTGCAGCAGGCATGGCACAAACGCAGAGCAGGAGACAACCTCTGTCAATCTAAGCAGCCCCCACAACCTAAATAAACAAACAGAGGAGTAGAGCCTGTGCATTGCTGGGCACCGCTCTGTCCCCAGCTGGCAAATCATTCACTGCTGGCCTTCATTTAACTTCATGTTCCAGCACTGACATCACTTGAGGAGTACTGGCAGGGGGACAGCTTTCAGTATCCCTTCTTCCCCTAAAATACTGCTTCTAAAGCATCCCTTCTGCTTTCCCCCGTGCCCTTCCACACTCTTACGGTGGCAGAACATGGCTCCTGTGGAGGATGGGGATGCAGGTATTGGGGGAGTGCTGCTCAGGGGGCAATGTCCCTAGCTCACGGGCCAGGGATGAGTGCTGAGAATCCCCCGATTCCCTTCTTCCTCCTGGTTTTGCAGCTCTGCAAACAATACAGGTTACTGTGCTATGCTGGGGGACTGAGGAGAATCACTCCCTCTGGTAAAACCTGGGGACAGAAAAGTCATGTTGCAGTGTAGAGCTGTTTACCCCACAGGGTATTACAAAAAGTATCCGGTGTTGGAGGAAAACCTGTAAAAAGCCAGGAAAGCACTAAATTGCCAAAGGAAGGCTCTGAATTCAAAGCTGACTACATTATCCTTGAAGCACAGAGACCCAGGTCCTCAACTGGTGTTAACTGGTGAGGTCCAGTTACATCATCCATTTATCTTACCAAATTCAGTATATTCTTTGGGACTGCATCGTGCTTGGCAATAGCCTCCTTGTTCTATATGTGCTCTCAACTAGCACAACCCACGTTTGAAGGATGAGATTTCCAGCCAGAGCATTGTTTGAAGTTTGGGATTTGGAGGTGGCTCAGCAAGTGAAACATCCCACATGACTTCAGATCACAGCGGTGGTCAGAAGCAGAGCTGTGCACACTGGCTGTGCCTGAGGAAATCCAGAGCAAACAGAGCAAGCAAGCCAGACCTTGCTGAGATCAGCAAAGGGAAGCTGTGGCTCAGTCTTTTACAGTGCACTTACTACGTGGCCATCTGAGTACATCAAGTAAAGAGAGGGTGGGAGGGAGACAGAGAGAGTGCTTGGATGCTTTTGCTTGAGCCATGAGAAATCTTCCACTGTGTTATCTCCTTCCCTCAATCTATTAAAATTCTTAATATGGTTGGTCCTATCAAATTGCCTAATGGGGTGAAGAAACCTCCTATTTTCAAGACACAGTTGCATCACAGATTCACAGTGTGATCTTGAAACTGTTCAAGGTCCTAATTCTTGTCAGTGCACCCAAATTCCTATTTAGGAACCTAAATATCATTGTGAAATTTAATCCAAATCAACTACTTTTTTTTCAGACCTCCTGAGCCAAACATGGAACTAAATATCCTTTTGAGCCTACATGCAGATGGCTCATCCCTCATTTGCAAAGGATCCATCTAGCTTCTTCAATGGGGCATGCAGGGAAATCCAGGCAGCAGGTCTCGTGTTCCCTACATCTGGGATTCCTGCACAAACAAAAGTCCTCACCTGCAGAAAGCTCAGTTTGGATTTCCCCTGAAAGCATAATGCCATCCGGGTGCCATGCAAACTGAGCTGAGGAACAAGCCTGCTGCACCTCCCATGCCCATCTGCCAGCTTAAGCAGACAACTAACCCATCACTTGCACCTGGCACTTTGCATTAAGCAAAGGTGGGGACGATGGCAGTAGTTTGCTTTTGCCCCACCTTTGCACATGTACTGCAAACCCAGCAAGTTTGCAGCACACACACACCGCTGCCTCCTCCCATCTCCACGAGGTGCTCAAGTTCACGGACTGACTCCAAGCAGGGTTTGATCTGAGAGCAACTGAGATTCAACTCAATGGAAGTTTCAGGACAACATTCACTTTCCATGACCCTTAGCAGGAACCATTCCTCAATTTTCATGTAAGAGACAGCTCTGACTCACTCCAGGGAGCTGACAGGCTAGTTCTGCTCCCTCTCTTCCTGAACACTAGTAGGTCCAGCAGTTCACACCCTGGCTCGAACTAGTTCCATTCTGAACCATGGTCACCTCTTCCAGTTTAACTCAAGTTGATGTTGTGTCACCTACAGCTTTCCTTGGTAATGCAGTTTCCCCACCTTTAGCTCCAGCTTCCTGGAAATGTCCTGCCTTTTTCCCACCTTATTCCTAAATTACAATGAACCAAGAACATTTTCTTGGTTTTCTTGTAAATAAAAAGCTAACCCAGGTTCTGCACATCCTTCCCCAGAATTAGAAGTGTCAGCCAATGAAAAGCTGAACTAAGGAAGCAAGTACAAAATTCAGGAACTAGTTCATTACAAAAATCTGCTAGAATATTTTGACAGAATTTTGGAAATTGTTTTAAACACAAGACAACTACATGAACTTAATATCAATGAGCAAAACCAAGAATTATTTAACGCTAGCGTGGACACGAGACAGCTACAACACAAGCACCAGCCCTTCATTGATCCTGTTGACATCCAGTTTCTGTTCAGGTCTGTGTCCTCAGGGACACCTTTGTGTTGCTCTGTAGTGTGTTTACCCTGAAGTTAGGAGCTTTTGTCCTTATCAGTCTGCTGCGCCGATAATAATCTTCTTGCGGCACTGCTTTCTTTGCAATGTTTATACAGAAATTCAGTATTAGTGGGCATTAATGAAAACAAATGTGAGTGAAAACAAAGATGCAAGAAGCACTAAGGCTACAGCTACTGTAAGGAAGCAATGACCTGAAGAATGTCTCTTTTGATTTTAATGTACAGTAAATCTTTAAATTTGCATGAACATGTAAGTCTTCATATACACCACTCAGCAATGGTTTTGGGTGACACTAGGGCAGGAAGAGTATGGACTTCTTCTGAGGTGTGTCACCTTGTCTACAACAGCTACCCCATGCTCACCCCAAAACATCTATCTATCTGTCCATAATGTCTATCTCCTACTAAGATTGCAAGCTTTTGGATAGACAGAGATCATCCTTTTGCTCCCTGACAGTATTTTCCTTGCCATCAGCCCAGCAGAAGAACCAAAGACATCTTTCTGCATGGCTAGGACTCCTGATGATAGAAGGAAAAAAGCTTTTCAATATATGTCAAAATATCTAATAAAGAAGGTCAGTATCACAGTTCCTGATTGACAGGTAGGAAAAGCTGAGAAAGAGAGGTCATGCCTACCCTGGTTTGAAAGAGCAGGTTTGAGCAGCACAGTCTCCCACTTGCTTGCCTGTGCTACCTGTAGAAACCCCAGCTGGCTTCGCCTGGGGGCACAACAAGCTGCTGTGTGTGCCTGGGTGGATGAGAACATGCATGTCCTGGATGATGCCTCAGGCATGGGTCACTGGCTGGTTGTACAGCAAGTAAGAATGGCCTCGAGGCACACATTGCCAAGCAGATAGATCAAAGACATCTGACAGGCCAGTTTCCAAGCTGAGAGATGGACTTCAGACTCCTGGTCCTGTTCTGCCTGTATCCTTCCATCATCCAGTCCACAGGCAATTAAAATATCCCCCAGCTAACCTAGAGAGATTTCGTTTTCAAGATACCGATATTCAATCTGAGGATAATGGTTCTTTATCAGCGAAGACGTGGATCAGAGTATCCAGTGCCTGGGATAGTGTCATTTTCATCAATATACTGAGTGACATATTGAGTGCAAAGCAGGGGATGGGTGCTAAGAGGGTAAGTATACCCTGCAGAGGGTCTTTCATTCTCTATAAAACCAACCCTCAAGGTATGTGTACTGTGGAACAATGGGATTTAGAAGAACAACTAGGATTTACCAGAAAGGTCTTTTTTTTTTTTTTTTTTTCTCTTGTTTTCTAATTATATCATACCTATCACCGTGGTAAGTGCTATAATACGTGGTGGCAAAACTGGGCCATAGTATAAGATAATGTGCTCCAAGTGCTAAAAGGAGCAAGGACATCTGCAAAAGGTAAAGTCTGACATTTAAACACCAGAAGTTATCATGTAGATATTCTGGTAGGAATTTTACTCATGGTGAAGACAGACAAATAAAGTACTTGTTTCAGCTCTAAGCAATGCTCTCTATATAAGTCCCTGCTGGATATGCTACAAGGAATTGCTCTAATCATAATGACTATGGGCTGGCTGCGGAGGCTTTGAAGGCACATAAGAAATCAGACTTTACCAGACTTCAGTCCTACCTGTGCTAGTGCATGGAACACAGACACCAGTGCTATTAAGAAACTAATGCTACTGTGAAACAGACATTTCATGCAAGTTGCCAGTCCTATTTCCTCGATATTAAGTGCTAGAAATGTGTGTATTACACAGCTGTCAAGTGTTCTACAGTGCTTGAAAGTTCATCGGGTGTGAACAACTCTCATTCCTTGGATGGGTTCTCTCCTTGTCTGAATCACTCTGGACAAAAAGTCCTAATCATCCACCCCAAATCAGATAATGTTCTTCACCTGGCTGCAACCACTTGCAAGCTCTTTCCCACACTGAATTCATCAAACTACCAGTGATTCAACCACTACTGTAACTGGTACAAGTCCAAGTGTAGAGGTTACTCTGAATCAATTCAATGTCCAAGTAAATTAAAGAAAATTATTCCTGAGTTAGAAGGAGAGTTATCAGGACACTATTCACTTAATTAGGACAAAACCATCTAAGTTTTACTGCAGGAAATTAGTCCTGTTGCTCCTTCACCAGTGTGCCCTTCACTATTTCATCTACAAAGATGCTAGCTTTTTATATAACTTTGGGTGAATCTCAAAGGGTTGGGTTAAAAAAATCCCAAACTTGGAACGCTTGTCCAAGCTATTTGACCTTCTTAAGTCTGCAAGGTCTGGTACCAAATACTTAGTCATTTACTTTTCTAGCCAAAAGCAGAAGCACAAAGACCTACACAGATGAAAAACAAGGTGGAGAATGGCATGTGCTGGTCACTGGAATTGATTACCATGCTGACTGTATAGAACCACAGAAGTCAACAGCCACCATTACTTCTCATGTGACAATCAAAGTGAGATTTGCCTGCTAGAAGATATGGGTGTGACTGCTACCAAAGTCAAAGGGCTTTTCCAATTGGTTTCTGCCCCAGCTTTTTTTTCCAAGCCAGCTCCATCTTTTTCGGAAATTGCTCACAACTTTCTTTAAGGATTCCTTTGGGAGATGAAGTTTTCTAGGCTAAGATTCAACCCAAAAGGTTTTAATTTTAGCCAAATTCATTTGACCATTTTTGAGTGGTGAAGGAATGGAAGAAAATACTTTCCCCATATGTTCCAGTCAGAGGAGTGTGTTTGTCGAGAAGAAAGAATCCTTGAGGAGACAGAGGGGGAGAGGGGGTAAAAATCATTAAAGGATAAAAATATTCCCAGACACAACACCACCATGAGCTAAGCCCTAACCTTGCGTCAAAGAACACAGCAGCAATGGCATTTGCGTTTACACCAGCTGAGTATCTGGCCCATAGGAATAGAGAAGAAAGCTTTCTATTAAAATTTTGGATAGGATGCATCAGAATCTAAACAACATGGAAAAAGCCTCATATGTTAACCCCCTTCTTGGTCTTTCTCAAGACTGAAAAACAGCATATTGTAATGCATAGAGAAGACAATCTGTTGCAAGCCTGGACATGATGAGTCCCTGCAGTAAGACATCTCTGCCCAGACCTTCAGCAAGACTCAGAACCCCCAAGGATCTCGGCTCATTAACCACTGTGTTCCTGGCAGCTCAGCTGCTCAACCTCTCTGGGTCAGACCAAGCTTCCTATATCTCTACCTGTTGCCTCTTAGTTAAAGCGAGAAAATATGAAGTCCAGGAAGAAAATTAACAAAGTCAGTGGTGAACAGTACTGAAAATTAGAGTTGCCGAAATCTTAGCAGTTCCAGTACAAGGGAAAGACAAACCTTAAAACTTACAGCTTCCAGTCCTGACCGTGGAAGCCCATGGATCTATACTGCAAGACAACACACACTGCAGTGTTACTTTAGGCAGAATTCATAAGGCTTGAGGCATCCCATGTGAGATAAGAAAGCCAGGTCTCACAAGAACCCAGCTGCACCACATGAAGCTCAGAAATTAAAAAAAGTTTATTTCTTAACTTACTCTCAATAGAGCCTCCAAGGTTTTCCAGATTCTTGGTGTCACATGCCAAGCCCAACACACTCCAGTTTCTTCAGCTTCCAAGGAGGTTTTCATCATGAAATTGCCATGGAGCTGTGGATAAAAGACACTCTGGAGTCATGAGCAGTACACTCATTTTTATTTAATAACATCATTATTAAATACCCATGACATAGGTACCTCATCGAGATTGCTAGGTATTATGCAAAAGTGTGAATTCTCTGTCTCAGAGAGTTCGTGATCTATAAAGATGAACAGCAAATAAAGGAAGAACTAGGCAAGGACATAAGCAGACATATAATTCAACATCAGCTTGCAGTGTGAAAATGCATACTAGTATACTAACTAGTACCTGTGAATGAACTCCTTCAGTACCTCCCCTTGGCTGTTGCTAGTCTATTGGTTCTTTACATCAGTATTTATTACAGATGCAAACCTTAGAGAGAAAATAACTGGGTTGGTGCTCTGTTTCTTACAGTCTTCTTTGAAGGCCTACCATCAATCTCTGCTGGACACAGGCTCCTTATAAGTGTATGAGCACAGCTGGAGGACACTGAGAATGCTTGTAAGTATTTGATAGGACACAGGTGAGTAGGAGGTAGAGGTAATGAAGAAAAAAAAAAAGAAAAAAGGTCTGAAAGGCAAGCCTGAGAGTCTCACACTTGGTATAGGTAGATAGAGAGAAGCAATAATGGAAAAGTGCAAATGGTTGTAATACCAACATCATAAATCAGCAGATCTTCCTAGTGATGATCCAGCTTCCCTACCTTTAGCAGTAGTAGTCTGTGGGAGGTTAGATGAGAAAAGAAAAGCTAGCAGGAGGCTGGGAAGGAAGAGAAAGATGAGAAAAGGAGGAGGGAAAGCACTTTGAACATAATAAAAATAATAAAAATGTTGATATAGGTTATATGTATGTAGCAGAAAAGACAAAAGAGTCACATAAGCTGAGCAGTAGCCATTTAGTAGCCAGGAAGATGGTAGAAAACCAATAGGTTGGTATTTTAATTCCCAGAAAAGTTTAACTGTAGATGGTCAATGATGATTAATAACCCATTTATATTCCACGCCATGGACTCCTGGAGACATGAGTGTCTGTAGGAAGATAAGACTAGTCTATTCTAAAAATATCTCTGATGTAACTATATCAGCATGAAGAAACAAGTGCAGACAGCTTACAGAAAAGCCCTCTTGCTGAGACAGTTTAGCCTGAGTGATAGAACCCATCCAAACAAAAGGCTTTTTTACCATCTTGCTTTTTACATAGGAACATTTGCCAGCACAGATCCACTGGATGTGAACATATCTAACTGTTGCTGGTCCATAGCAGAGGTAGGTTCTTGCAAAATACACCTATCTCAGGTCCCAACCCTGCAACAGGATCAGCGAAATTACATTCTAGGAAAGGTTTCCTGTATTGCAACCTGCTAATTTACCTGCTGTTATCAAATCTCAATGATTAAAGACATGAGTCATACCCCCTAAAAGCTGTATGTTTAGGTTAAACATGATGGGGTTTAAAAAAAATGTTAGGTAATAAACACCAGGCTTCTTTTTAACTGCCTTTTGTTTAGTGTTGTCTGTTGTGCAGGTTAGAACTTTGATTACAAATAAAGCTGATTTTTTTCACCCTGGGATCTGCAGCTGGAGCCAGGTGTGTAGGATTAACTCAGTGTATTCCTAGAGCAGAGCAGCACTGCAGTGTACACCCATGGCAGCACCTACAGCTTGCTTGACCAGCCACCCCTCCAGGTCCAGCCACCAGTGGGGACAGTGGCATTGGCCACACAAGGGAGAGACCCTGAATCTGAATGTGGTACAGCCCTCTTTTCCAAACAATCAGAGGATTCCCATGTCTGGGTCACAGGGTCATGACCCTAGAGAGGACCTGGAGCTCACTATGTGGCCTTGGCTCCTTATAGGACCCTATATGAACTTAGTGTTGTGTCCCTGTGTCCAAGTTCCCTGTCCATCAAAGGGGACAATAATCCTATGCAGGTCCCCACTGGTCTCTTTCAACTATTCAGAGCAGCTGAATAGTATGTAAAACAGATTAACGTAAGAGCTTCACCTGCAAACACAATTCAGTCATGGTTATGAATGCTCTTTCATTTAATTCAATGGTATGTTTAATTTTGGTCCAGAATAAGCACACTGACTTGCAGACAAGCACCCAGGTACTGAGGTGTGATGGGCAGTACTTTGCTGCTTCAAAAGTTCTTGACTCTCGTGAGACATAACCTGTGTCTATATCAAATTCAGCTACACTGCTGAAAAATAGGGCAGTTCTGTGCCCTTACTGAGAGGTCTGGGCTGTTGGGTTAGTGGGGAAGTCCCTGAGTTTAAACATTAGGAATAGAGTAACCAGGCAAAGGAAGTGGCATGAAAAGCAAGCCCCAAGCAGGGGAGAAGAAATCAGTAAGTTGTTGCAGCATTGCAATAACTGTGACACTTCAGCACATATCCTCTGAGGACCTCAAAAGTCTCTAGAAGATACTGGCTACCATGAAACTTTGTGGGTTCCCCCCTGAAAAGGAAAGAGAAATGGAACCCGTGAATGGTTCCACTTACTTGCTGATGGGGCACACTCACCCCCACCCTTCATTTCCTATACCACTATGCATCACGGATTGTGTTGACCATAGAGTAATCCTGATATCAAACCGAGATGTGGAAAAAATCTTCTCTGGTTTGGATTTCAAGACTTCACCAGAAGGGAGCAGGAGAGACCTGCAGAAGAGCTCCAAGTAACACAAGCACTGTGGACAGTGTTGTCCTGCATAGAGCCTGGCTTTGCTGCAGGTGTGTCGCAGCCAGGCTCCCAACAGATAGGACAACTGCAAGATTAAGAAATCTCACCAACATCATCTTGTAGCCTGGGAAATTGTAGCTTGCAGTTTTGTCTACATGTGCAAGTTGTATGCCTATAACCATGCCAGTCCATGAAGACAGTAAAAGTTGTCTCTTTCCTTTTCCACTGCCAATATACTTCCAGTTTATAAATACAGGTACACCAGAAGAGTTCAATCCTATGTAAAAAGAACATAAACTAAGTCCAGTTTCAAATACTTTTCTAAAAATGTAACTGTATCTATGCTTACTAGTAGGACAGGTTAAGACCAAAACAGAAATCTCCCCTTCCCTACTGACTTGGATATAGAATCATAGGATCATTTAGGTTGGAAAAGACCTTCAAGATCATTGAGTCCAACCATCAGCCATGCCCGCTAAACCATGTTCTGAAGTGCCTTATCTACACGCTTTTTGAATACCTCCAGGGATGGTGACTCAACCACTTCCCTGGGCAGCCCATTCCAATGCCTGACAACCCTTTCAGTAAAGAAATTTTTCCTAATACCCAACCTAAACCTCCCCTGCTGCAACTTGAAGCCATTTCCTCTCATCCTATCTCCAGCCGCCTGACAGAAGAGACCAGCACCCACCTCACTACAACCCCCCTTCAGGTAGTTGTAGAGAGCGATAAGGTCTCCCCTCAGCCTCCTTTTCTCCAGGCTAAACAGCCCCAGTTCCCTCAGCCGCTCCTCATAAGACTTGTGCTCCAGGCCCCTCACCAACTTGAATCATAGAATCATAGAATCATTTAGGTTGGAAAAGACCTTCAAGATCATTGAGTCCAACCATCAGCCATGCCCGCTAAACCATGTTCTGAAGTGCCTTATCTACACGCTTTTTGAATACCTCCAGGGATGGTGACTCAACCACTTCCCTGGGCAGCCCATTCCAATGTTTGACAACCCTCTCAGTAAAAAAATTTTTCCTAATATCTAACCTAAGTCTCCCTTGCCGCAACTTGAGGCCATTTCCTCTCGTCCTATCTCCAGCCGCCTGACAGAAGAGACCAACACCCACCTCACTACAACCCCCCTTCAGGTAGTTGTAGAGAGCGATAAGGTCTCCCCTCAGCCCCCTCTTCTCTAGACTAAACAGCCCCAGCTCCCTCAGCCGCTCCTCATAAGACTTGTGCTCCAGGCCCCTCACCAGCTCCGTTGCCCTTCTCTGGACACGCTCCAGCACCCCAATGTCTTTCCTGTAGTGAAGGGCCCAAAACTGAACACAGTACTCGAGGTGCGGCCTCACCAGTGCCGAGTACAGGGGAACAATCACCTCCCTGCTCCTGCTGGCCACACTATTTCTGATACAGGCCAGGATGCTGTTGGCCTTCTTGGCCACCTGGGCACACTGCTGGCTCCTATTCAGGCGGCTGTCAACCAGCACCCTCAGGTCTTTTTCTGCCAGACAGCTTTCCAGCCGCTCTTCCCCAAGCGTGTAGCGCTGCATGGGGTTGTTGTGACCGAAGTGCAGGACCCAGCACTTGGCCTTGTTGAACCTCATACAATTGGCCTCAGCCCATTGATCCAGCCTGTCTAGATCTCTTTGTAGAGCATTCCTACCCTCGAGCAGATCAACCCTCCCTCCCGATATACATATTGGTCCCCATATCAACTTTGCAGTCAAGAATTGAGAAATCAAGCCTTAACCGAGCACCATGAAAAGAATAGCAAGAAGGAATCTAGTTTAAATCATGTCTGGTTAGGAACAATATTTCAGAACAGGTTTCACAATAAAACAGAACAGTAAGTATAGAAAACCAAGCTTTTGCCTGGTGCAGAAGAGTTTCCTAGACAGCAGTTCACGAGCCTCTGTCCTGGACACAAGGCTTCAGCTGCTGTCTGGCACACAGTTGCAGAAGCAGCCCTGCAGCAAGTTTTACAACTGGTTTCTTGGAAGACCAACATTAGCAAAACATTCAAAGTAAATATGCCAACCTTTAACAGCCTGGAGACCTGCTCTTACCTATCTTCATTTGACAGCAGCTCCCCTCAGAGCATGGGTCAGAGCCCTCTATACCACCACTGCAGAGTCAGTGCCTTACACGTGACTTTGACAAATTTGTATCGCAGGAAAGAAAGGTCTGGTATTTCACATCTGGCCCAAATTCAGGGTCATAGTCTTTGGGAAGGCTTAGGACTATGGGCTTTTCTTAAAATTCTCATATCACCTATGCTAGTCACTAGTGGATGTAGTAGCTGAGAAACCTTGGACACCCAACACAAGCAGTCTGATTGCACAGAGTCCCCCTGCAGCTGCGGGAAGCCTGACACAATGGACATGGGGAGTGCACTAAAAGCCCCTCATCTCCATGGGTGAGGGTTCAGATTTAGGAGCTATCATGAATGATTAGATTTAAGACCAGGGTTTGAATGGTATTTGCTCATTACCTGCAAGCTGATTAAGGAGTTAAGCAGAAGAAGTGGCTAACCTGCATGCAGGTTCCCTCTCATGTCCAAAAGCAACCATCCCTGTTGGGTCTAGCAGGAGCAGCCATGGACATTGTCCTGGTTTTGGCTGGGATAGAGTTAATTTTCTTCCTAGTAGCTGGTATAGTGTTATGTTTTGGATTTAGTGTGAGAATAATGTTGATAACACACTGATTTTTTTCAGTTGTTGCCAAGTAGTAGTTTAGACTAAGCCAAGGATTTTTCAGCTTCTGATGCCCAGCCAGCAAGAAGGCTGGAGGGGCACAAGGGCTGGGAGGGGACACAGCCAGGGCAGCCGACCCAAACTGGCCAAAGGGGTATTCCATACCTTGTGACATCATGCCCAGAATATAAACTGGGGGGAGTTGGCCTGGTGGGGTGCAGATCACTGCTTGGGTACTAACTGGGCATCGGTCAGTCAGTGGTGAGCAATTGCATTGTGCATCACTTGTTTTGTATATTCCAATTCTATTACTGTTATTATTATCATTACTATTTTCTTCCTTTCTGTCCTATTAAATTGTCTTTATCTCAACCCACATGTTTTACTTCTTTTTTTTCCCGATCCTCTCCCCCATCCCACTGGTGGCAGGGAAGTGAGCAAGCAGCTGCGTGGTGCCTAGTTGCTGGCTGGGGTTAAATGACAACAGACATTTACTGTCCATCTGCCTGTCTTCACTCCCCAGCTCAGTGTTAGTGCTGCCAGAGTTTACCTGGAGCACATGGGCACTCCCTAAGCTGCCCAGTGCAAGACCAACCAGCTCAGGGCACACCATTTCCACCAGATTAAACAGACAGACGATCCCTTCAGAGAGGAGCGGTTGACACTTCCAGGTGCATGTTACTGTCCGTCTGCCAAAGAGCACTGTGACCACTCACTTGGATTAAACAGTTTCAGTGACGGCTCCGACTTAACCCAGCTGATTTTGCCCAGTGTGAAGGAGGGCAGAATCACATCCGCTGCCAAGGTGGAAGAAAACAGTAACTCAACAGATGGTGGTAGGGTGGTGGTGACCAGAGGAGGCAGATATCTGTCCAAAACCGAGAACCAACCTTGCACCAAAGTGGCCAAGGAGCGCCCACAAGGTCCAGGGTCTGGTGGGGCAATGGAGTCCGCCCCCAGCAGAGTTGTGGGTCAGCCAGGCACAGCTAATGCCCAAAACCTGCCTGGACGGCTTCGGGAGCATGGACAGGAACCCTGTGGGCTGAGCAATGGATCCTCTTTATCCCCTAAACTCAAAGCAGAGTTAAAACTCATCAAGCTTTCCTAGCAGCTGGGTTATATACACAGAAAACTGGGTGTTGATGTTTACAGGACCCAGAGCTCATTTCTGTTTGTTTCTATGCACAAAGAACAAAACATTTAGGTACTTTCCACCTAAAATAACATTGCTCTTGTTCTTTTGCCTCAACTGTCCAAGAATGAGGGCTGTGTATGACCAGGAGAAGGGAAATGCTTAGAATCCTTCTCATTCGACTGCTGCTGTTCCTTGCTGACATTTAGCGCAGACAATATGAGCACCACCCTCAGTTACACCCAGCTGGGCTCAGTGACTTCACTGGGAAGCCATGGTGTGGCACAGCTGTAACCGACAGCAGAAGAAGCCCAAATATTTCTGTGTGGAGCATGAGATTGTTTGCTAGACTGAATTTTTCTTTGCTCGCTATATTTTGGGTGCAACGTAAGTTGCTTTAAACTTGCTCCACCATTCCGGGTCCCAGGGTAACAGCGCAGTGCAGAAGAGATGGGAACACAGATTCCCCCTCCAGGCTCTGCCCCAGGGACAGCTCTCACCTCTGCTCCTACATTCCCATTAGGGGGAAGGAGCAATCCCCACACTGCTTTGCAGGACCCTGCAAGATAGAGATGAATGTGCAGGCTGAAAAGCTGTCTATTGTAGTTGCTATCTCTCACACCTTCCAAAATACCCACTGCAAATTGTGATGGTGAGTCGCAGAGGAGCGCTTAGGGGGGGACATCGTAGACCCCACGCAAAGGGAGCAGGGACTCAGACTGCCACTCTGCTGATCAAGCCACATTGTTTCAGTGCTGCAAATCTGCAAGTCTCTGAAATTAATCTGTGTGGCTGAAATACCGACCCAAACCAAGACATGCCCCAGCTGAACAGCAAAATGCAGCCCCAGGTGGGGGATGAAGGCAGAAACGGTGGGCATCAAGGCAGAAACGGTGGGCATCGACCCACCAGCCACCTCCAGCTAGGAGTGAGCTGGGACCAGCTCAGCACTTGCTTAAAAGAGAGCTCTGAGCCACAGTGCGAGCGCCACAAACCCGCATGCTGGAGGGACAAAACCCCATCCACACCTCTAGCCCTGTGACTGTATGCCTCCCCACACTGCCCCAGCCCTGGTGTTTCTCCAGGGATCCTCACACTGTGATGGGGCTTTGGTTCTTGTTGTGACAACCTGACTCTCCACATGCAGATGCCCAAGTCCTGGCCCTGGCCATGGGTGACCCCCATTGCCTTCGCTTAGCCCATCGCAAGGGCGGCTCTTCGTGCCGATCCAGCACGCTGCTGCGTGGAGCAGCTCCCAGCCAGGACCTTCAGACAGCAAAGCCAGAGCTCCTTATGAGTAACAGCTGGTTTTGCACACTTGGTCACTGGAAATTCTGCTTTCAATTCTGGCTAGCCTTGCACCGCTCAGCTTTGCGTACACGGGGCGGCTTGCATCGCAAGCAGAAGGCAAGGATTAGCCTGCAGTGCACGCCTGAGCGCCAGATCTCTGCATGTGTTTCAGCCCGCCCTGTCCAACGAGTGCCTCCCCTCGCAAAATCCAGAAATAAATAAAAAATTTAACAGCCAGAATGTCCCAGTTAATGATTAAGCAGGGACAGTTGCACAACTTCCCCTGGAATGTCTATGTTGATGGCTGCGGTACACTGACGGGCAGGAATGGCAAATACAGTCCGACAGCGAGGAGAGGACGGGGCCCGGGTGTCGCAGAAGCTGCAGCAAGACTCAGCAGGAGATGGGCTGTCCTCCCACAGCAGGAGGCTGGTCCCCCCGTTAGCGTGTCTCAGCCCGAAGCTTCAGAGGTTTGGGGCGCAGGGCTGGTGGCAGCTAGCCTCAGCAGGGTGTGAGAGTCCTACCATCACGGTGAGCAGGAAAATACAGCGTCACTGCGTGTTTTATACAACTGGTTCACTTGCAGGCATGGGTCAGAGCAAAGCAAATGTAAACCTCATGCCTCAATGTCCTTATATATGTGTTTAAAAGCACACAGTATGCTCATAAAAGGGCTGAGTCTCCAGGGCTAACTTATAAGTGCCAGACAAAAATCCATCAAGATTGATGAGGCTTTTTTTTTTTTACAGCGTTCGGCATGTCCGACATTATACTAGACTTTGAAAACCCCTGCAGGAGCAAGGGCCGTTAAATATCTAGAATAAATACAGTCAAATAGAAGTTCAGACACCCAACTGTTCGTTTGCATGGGCATGTCCTATACTTGGAAATGCAGTAAGCTTTCAAGTCAAATTCCTGGAAAGATTAGCCTAATGCATGACTCCCAGATCCCACAGCTCATTAGGAAGAGACTCTAATGCAACACCTTCCGAGCAGTCCATGTGCACACTGCAAGGCAGCTTCTTGCACACAGCTGTTGGAGACAAAAAACTGTTTGGCTGGTCATTGGGTCATTTTGGCTTCAGAGACATCACCCAGCCACAGACAGCCTTCACCCGGCACTTCAGGGTGACAAGGAACAGGGAAACCTAATGCTGCCACTCAAAAATGGGTTAGTGAATTGATTCATCTGTGGGAATAATGCGCTTCATGACACACCTTTTACTGGGTTCAACAGAGGGCATGAGGGCACAAGTGTAACGGCCAACACAGCACATGGGTTATTTAATGACATGTCCCACAAAGAAAACCCTCCATTGCCAACTTACTTCATTATTTTGAAAAAAATAAATGAAATTCCCTGACCACAGCCAGCATGAAGGCATCTGGAGGTGAACCAGGTCATTTCCAGTATTAACAATTTGTTCTTCTAATAAATTTCAGGAGGGGGATCTCTGTAGAGGCTGCTGAAAAGCAAGCTCACAGCTGAGGCAGAGTGAGGGAGGGAGGTGGTCCCACTGGGAATGGTCAAGAAGGAGCATTTTCAAGCAGGCTCCAACCTGCGAGCTCAGAAACCACCCCATTTCTCTCATGCTGAAGAAAAGACGGGTCTGTGGACGGACATTTGTTGCAAATAATCCATCTGCACCACACAGATGCCTGACTCACCTTTCAACGAGCAAACTTCTCAGTCTTGAGACCAGTTCTGCCCCTCAGCCATGCCTTGGCCACCCACTGGCCCCAGCCTGGTTGAGACTGCAGAAATGCTTCATAACTAACAGCAATTACCATTCTGGTTTCGTCATTGCTTTTCCAAGTGGCTTCTGCCTCTGCTGTTTGGAAACAATGCTCAAGGCTACCAGCACCAGATCAATAACTCATCTGGGAACAAACAACTGAGATGAAGGAAGATGGTCAAGGGAGGACCTTTTTGCCGAGGGAAGGTTTTCCACCCCATGATAAGAACCAGAAATGGTCGTGGGAACTTGGGCACAGAGAGCAGAGCATCAAGAAGGGAGGCCAGACACGGTGCAAAGGGAGAGCGTTGGAGAGCATTGCCACATTTTGCTGACATGAGTGCTCCTCATCAACTTGGGCTGCAGTCAGCTGAGAACACAAGATCCTTGTAGCCATGGGGGCATCATATGTTAATCCCAAAGTGCCAGAAAGAAAGCTGATGCAATTTTTAAAAAAGAAGCCCTGCTCTAAAAGTTCATGGGCTGGGATCCCAGGGTTGTGTGAGACAATTTGCGGGGGGGTTAAGAAATGCATTTATTGGAGACCACAGAAGAGCTGGGGTTCCCTTCAGCTTGTCACAGGGAGACAGGAGTTCTGTATGCATGCAGCAGCTGCCGAGAGAGAGGGAGGGGGCCAGACACGACACTGTGTTCAGGCACAGATGGTATTAGGGGTGCACATGTTTCTCGCTGTGTTTCCCAGCCCTGTGCTATCACTGCTTTTCCAGCAGCATGGCTATATTCATCTGTGTTTGTGGCCTGCATGTGCAGCACTGGCAGTTGTTTGAGTACTCTCACTGCTCTGGGCGTGCCTGCCCTCTTTCCATGGAGTTTACTTACCAATATAAATTAGTTATTTACACCTCTGCTGAAAATGCTTCTCAAGATACTGTTCATAAAGTATTTAGTTTTCTGATTTTCTGAGCCTGATCCACTGATGCCGTTTTAAGTCTTCACATCAATTCCCTCTTACAGTGAAACTCTTTCTCCTACCCAAGTGTCCAGTAAGGGGTTTCAGAAATCAGAGCAGAGGAGCAGGATCCTGGAAAAACCCATCTTTGCAGATGCATCAGTTTTGCATGCACCACCTTCCTTTAAAACTCGGGAGAGCATCGCTTTTAATGGCAGCACAGCTGTTCATGCTGGGAGCCCCAGCTATTAGCCACTTGTACAGGGCAGAGCCAGCCTGCAATACTACACACCTCATCCGTTTCCATGTGTATTCACAGGGATGAAGTCTGTGCTAACCTTGCAAGGGCTGGTAGGTGTTAATGTCCACTGAGAGAGCCGGTAGCACATGTTCCCTATATTCCACCTCAGGACTGAGCTCTTTCACTTCCTCACTTCAGTTACAGACAATCTTGCTTGGCGCATCTGGGAAGGTAAGCAGTACGTGCCATTTGCATATAATAAAAAGTTACCTCTTCAACTCAGGAATACCTGAGAATGATCAAAATTAGGATTTTGTTTCCATTCTTGTGAGTTCAGGGTTTGCAGTACTTTGTAATAATGTACACTCGTACGTTATCACAGATTAATTAATGTACACTCATACACCACTCATCCAAATGTTTCCAAAGTACTTTTCACACGTTCTCGTTTCTTTCCCATGTTCTGAGTATTAAGAAAAAGGTTTTCCCTTGTCATTTTTTCCTACCAGAACATATGTGGATTTTTTACCAAATGGAGGACTAATAAGTGTGTTTGCCAAGAGGTGGAGTACAAAATTCTGTACGTCTGTAACACTGTTACCCGCAGACACAGCTTTTGACAAATATTCAGCCCAGTATTTGCGCTGGGCTGATGGCTCATAGAAAGCTCAGGGTGGGTTTCGCCATCACACACCCCCATCCTCACTGCAAGGCACACCCCTCTTCAAAGCTTTAAAAAAGGGGGGAAACAAAGCAAAACACACATAGGTACCTCCCTCCCCAGAAAGGATCAAAGGGACCATCATGGAGAGAAATGCTCAGGTATTATGAAGAATGTAATGGCATAAAACCTGCTGAATATAGCAGAAAGGAATAAACATCAAGCATCAAACGTCAAGCATCTGGCCCAGTACATGCTTGGGTCTTTTTCCAGGACTGAACACTGAGGATGGTATATTGAATTTCATGCATGGCATGGCTGAAAAAAACTCTAATACCTTGATAACTCAGAGAAGTTAAAGCCAAAAGGAACCATCTTGTTTGTCAGTTCTCTTTCTATTTATTGAAATGGCTTTTTCTGCTTAAAATAGTACCTTGGTATGACTAAAACATACCTTTCAGCAGGGACCCCATTCAGTAGTTACCAAGAGGCAAATAATCAACCACATCCCATAGCAATTTGGTTAATCGCCTTCCCATTAAAAGTTATGCTTTATTTTTAAGTTCCAGCATCTCTCTTCAGCTGGCTGCAAACACTTCATGTTACTGCTTTTTCCAGAAGAAATGGCATGCTGCTCTCGTTCCTGCTAGAACTTAGCGTGATAAAGCCAGCCTGCCCTGCGGTAAGTTAGAAAGACAGAGGGAGTTTCTTACATCTCTTACTGTAAAAAGAGGCTTCTACAATCCCAGTGCCCTTTGGGGGGCACTTTTTCTGTGCACCATTCATTTTTTTATTTCTTTAAAAATCTCTAGAGGTGAAGGTACTATGCCAGTATCAATCTCACCAATACCCAATGAAAGCAGCATAATCCAGCTGAACAGACAAATGAATGAAAGAATTAAAAGCTGCAAATCTACTGAAATTTTAGTAACATACTAGACACTTCACCACCACTGAAATGCAGCCAACTTCCAAAAGGACTACTGGCGCTTTAAAACTACAAGTACACACCAGTTGCTTTGGCCATGATGAAAAGAGCACTACAAATAGCATAGTAGAATATAACATAGCATAATACAATATAATTACTAGAATTGCAGAGATTAGTATCCCCACATTTAGAAGTGCCTTTTTCAATCTTTGAGGGCCATATCTTAAATCCTTTAACAACCCCTTAACTTTATTGTAGTGCCACTATGTCTCTGCTGCTGCACGTGATTCAGTCTCTCATACAGCCATGTACAAGAGATTATGTTTTGGTTATATTTTAACTGAAGTAAAAATACAAGTCATGCAGCTGCTTCATACATGGTAGAATCTCATTTGTGTAATGTAATCAAAGTGCCCTCTGAGAGCTCATATGCCTGTTAAAGATGTCTTTGGTGAGTAGAATTGGACTACTGAAAATGAATCATTTTTTTAAGTGATTGTGGATGTCTATAGCACAAGCCACATTAGATGACAAAACCCCAAAAACAATCTTTTGTAGGTCACAGATAAATATATTTGAAATGACTGTTGGTTCTACCCTCAAAAATCTTTGCAAATTCCTTAAGTATCTCATAAAATCTGCATTTCTCAGACTGCTCTGGCAGGGATTTCAAGTTTGCACTTCATATCATCACTGAGGAGTTCATAAAAAGCATACTTCCAAACCAGGCATGCTTTTTCACTCTCAGCCACATGGTATATGATCCTAAATGCACTGCAGTTTTTCCATGAGTCTGCTGTAAGAACCAAATCAAATAACTCACAGCGCTTGTAGCTAGATTAGAAATTAAAGGTGAGCAGGAGCAACAACCAGACTGACAACACACTAATCCAAATAAGATGATCTGATTATATTACAGAGAAGGTTCTTCTGAAAGCTCCTGCATGAACAAGGGAGTTCATCACTATTTCAGAAATTCTGCAGAAACACCAGCCTTTGGCTATGCTTGTAATTGTCCCTAAGTGTAAAAATTGCTGTCAGCACACATAAGTGATGGGGCAAAGTTGAGAACTCAAACTGCAGACCACCTTTGTTAGGGGAACTGATGTTGTCTTATACAGCCCATGTAAGGAGGAGCCTGTATGAGTGTGGGCACATGTGTGCAAATCATGGAGCTGTCTGAAAACACAACTGGTCAGCTCTATAGCCAATTATTATTCATGGCTTCTTGGAAGAACAACTTAGAATCTCTTTAAATGTGGCACATATGAAGTTCTGTTCATGTGTGCTTAAAAACTTAAAACTAGGACAGAGGAAATCTGTGCTTCATAGAGGAAGTCAGTGCTCTGATAGGAATTGTATATTGCTGAATATATTGATTTTCAAATATAGATACTCTGAAATTTTTCAGAAATGAGTGGCAGCCCATTGTACAACAGGCACTGCGATAAAGGAAAGAAGACAATGTTTTTCAGACAGTGTCAGCATCTGCACACTGCATATCCTGACTCTAAAAATAAAACAAACAGAATTACAGCAATAAACTTCCAATTACCATATCTCTGTGTGAATAATTTCCATCTTGTCACTGAAAGAGTAAAAATGGATATAATACTGAACAAATGATCAAACCAGCATTAAAATATGATATTTCTGTAGGTATTTGTTTGACTCTTGAAAAATGAGTTAAGATTATTTACAGAGAGTTATGTAAATGAAAGTATTACCTACATGTATGCACACACACATATGCATGCATTATGTTCATTATGCAAAAACATACCCAAAATTTCTTCAGCCACGTTGGTTTGAATGTATGCCATTCCCTTCTCAACATCCTTTCTGAAGAGCATTCCTTGGTTTCAAAATAGTAATGTGTTTTATGGAAAGCTGGCTACAACCAGTTCAAACAGGTCAAAATTTATGTCCTTTCTATCAGCAATCAGTCTCTTGCAAGGAAAGCTAAAGGGAAATGATCCTTGAAACACCACTCCGGGTGGCTATGGAAATCCTTTTAATTGTACACTACTCCCAACAGTGACAATAAGTAGATACTATTTGCCAATAACATTGATTACCATCAGTCTGGGGTCACTATACTTTCACACATATAAACTGCATCTCAGATAACCCATATATAAAAGTAGGAGCAGTTGTAACCGTGTCCTCAGTTCACCTCAGCATCAACTACCTCCCACAAAGCCAGAGGTGGAGGCAAGCACAAGTCGAGGTGGGACAGGTAGGTGGGGTTTGGGCAGTGCGGCGATGCATCTTCCCCTCAGGTCACGCTTACGTGCATGTGGTCCCTCCTACTGCTAAATCACAGGGACTTTTCTACAGGTGACGTGTGGATTTATATGTTGCTACTTTAAAATACCGGTAGGAGAAGAAGGAGGGTGCCCGATGGCATATCTCAAGCTGGGCACGCAAAATCACTTGTCACTTTAGACAGTTTCAGACAAGTAGTCACACACCAGAGGAGAAAAGGAAGACGCAGGAGTGAAAACATACTGGTTTAGATGGTCACAGCAGTGCCCTCTTGTAGCCACCTGGCAGGGATGGCTGCACCATGCCACAGGCAGGGAGCACAGCAAGCTGCAGTGACGTGCTGAAATGTCACACCAGACATTTCCAGCAAACCCTAATTCCCCACAGAGTAGTCCAAAGCCTGATACCAGTGCTACCAGGACTTTTTCCAAAGGAAAATCTTATATGCATGCATGTTTACAAGAACATCACTACCTGAAGTTAGAAACTAGGGACCCACTAAGTCATTCAGTCCAGCCCCCACTGTTTCTGGCAACTGTAGGCAAGTCTCTTTCAGAAATGAAACTAAGGGGACAGAGAAGTCATGTCCACTCCCATCCTTTGCCAATTTACTTTGTTTAATACAGCAACAACGTACAAACAAGCCATGTTCCTTCACCTTCCTTGTGCAATACAGCCCTTTTGTTATTCTGATTGTCATGGGCGTGCTCCTCTGTCTCTCTTCTGGTTTTAGTTCATTTTCCTTGACTGGAAGTAAGAGATGTAAACCAGCACTGGAGAGGAATTGCTCCATGCTAGCTGAGCATAACACCAGCCAGGAGGTATGGGTATTCAGCATTTATGTCCCAGAAAAAGGAAAGGAAACCTAACTCTACCCTAGTTATGAAGCACAAGAATAAACTTCCCTCAGAGATGGTGTGTTCCCTGGGTCCTTCCCCACCACCATGAAGACCTCCTGCCTTCTGCAAATAACTGCTGCATTTGTCCAGAGGCCAGTGCCTGCACCCCTGCACAGCCGCTGCTGCTGCTGCCACCAGCCATTTTCAGCAGCAAAGGGTCCTGCAGCAATGTAACAAAATATGGAGGACTGGTCATAACAAGCCACAGATGTAGCTCACAGCCAGCTGTCTCTTGAATTAAACCGATAGTAGATTTTGGATTCCGTAGTGTACTCTTCACAGGTAATATATTTTTGTATAATGCCTCATTAATATGTTTTTGAATTGCCCAGCAGCAAAGAAGCCACATGTTGGCATGCAACCTGGACAAGTACCCATGTCTTGAGACTAGTCTTTCTGGGCATGGCCAGCTGGGCAGCGTTCAGAGAGAGATGGGGTTATTCCTGTCTGAGACAGAGAGGACGACCAGCAGGTCCCGTGCCAGGGTGTAACTTCGTCTGCTAGCATGGACGTACACAGACGCCGGTCTGCATGGGGCTGGAGGACCAGAAGGTGGTTTGTCGTGGCTGAGGTGCTGCCCATAGACCTGCCAGCCCCTGCCCACACAGGCAGCCCGCACTTGGTGCTCAAACGCCATGGGAATTGAAGCTGCCCACACGCTGGGCTGCAGCACATACCGAGGAGGCACCCGTGGTTCTCACTGGTGACTCAGCTGCCACCCAGGGATGGCTCTGCTGTGCAAGAGGCACCAAGCATGGAGGCACACTCTGTACCTGCATGTTAATCCTTGGCAGAAACCATCGTGTCTAACCAGAGGTTTTACTGGAGAACGCTTCTGTTTATGAGGCAATAACCATCTTCTGTCCCCAGTAAATTTGATAACTGCAGGCAGAGGAGACTAATGGAAAATGGTATTCCTGAGCAAACAGAGAGCACCTCGGGTCATCGTGGCTACAGCTGGCTACTAAAAATATCTTCTGTTCTGGCCTCAAACCATCCATGCACATGAGTCAGGGGGGAAAAAGCTCCAATAAACAAAAGAGCCACTGACACTTCCAGGTATCAGGAACCTGTAAGTGTTTTCCCAATTGCTGGAGGATGGGGGAGGCACGCAGTACAAAGACAACTTCTGCTCAGCAGAGGCACTGCTCCAGGATCTGCCCTGACATCTGTGCAGCCACCTCAGATGTTTCTCAGCCTCTCCTTCCCAGATGAGGACGAGTATGGACATGGCTCGCTGAGGTGTGCCCCCACCTGCCACAGGCAGTTGCTTGGCTCATGCTCAACATTTGATGTGCTTCACCAGAAGCCATTGAATAATGTTTATAGGGAGTTTCTTTTGATTCTAGCTTGATTTAAAGAAAAGCCATCAGAATTTGGAGGATATGGGGAGTTTTGCAAAGAATACCCACGGCCAAAGCAAAGCTTGCAGAAAGAAACTAGAGTGACATGATAATTTCAAGGTAAACCCCAGGGAGAGGGAAATTAGCATGGGATGGGACACAGTTCGATTGCAACCAGGATAATCTGCATGGTATCGTCTGCATAACATGCCCACTACAACAGGTAAAGGGGAATATGAGGACTCCTGAAGGTGACAAGTGATGCAGAGAAACTGTGTGCCCAGAAGGGAAACTGAAATCTATTTTGCAAGTGTCCAGCAGCCTGAGTAGACAAATCTTAAGAAAGAGTTGGAGACAGTTCGCTAACCACCAGCCCTGCAGTAGTACACAGGAACATAAAACTAAGATGTTTCCAGACACATGAAAATGAGACACTGGTTCAGTCCCCTTAGAGAGGCAGCAAAAGCGGAGAGACAAGTAGCTTGTGTATTCGCACTAATAACAGCAGTGCTAATGTGCTGAAACAGGGAAAGCAGCTTTGGCTTAGGGGTAAAAAACTATTGCATCCTCATGTACCATACAATCCCCTATTGATGTATATTGCCAAATATCGCCCCCAGTTCAGAACTATAGAGATTATGCACTCTGCAAATTGAATACAAATGTGGGATAGAGTGAGGGACTGAAGAAAGGGTTTGACAAAAGCAGAGAGGAGCAGAGACCACAGAGACTATGCATATGACAGTTCTGTCAAGAAAAAAACCTGTCTGATCTCAGAACAAATGGTGAACACAATTGCCAAAGTACCTGCTGAGAATTAGACACTAATTAAAGCACAGTCGCATCAGGATAGCATTTTCGCATCAGTTCAAGGTGGAGGTTGCAGTAAACAGGCAAGATTTTGTTGAAAAGGACCGACAAGGTGTTCAATAACACATTAAAGAAAAATATTGGTGAAAGAATCTAAAAAGGTTATTTAAGAATTAGAAATTAAAGAGAAAGTCCCAAACCATTTTCACTAGCCTTAAATGAGCAGTGACATGGAGGACATTGGTCAAGTTAGCAGCATGGGCAAAGGTCTCATGCTGCTGGAATAAGAAAATGTGTCCTTCCTAGGGCAATCCATGTGCAGTTCTTTAAATTGAATGAGAAATTAATCTATATTTTTATTCTCACTTCCTTGAGCTGGGGATAACACTGCCAAAGTGACAATTTTGTGTGTCAGGTGTATTTTCGCTGGACATGGTTCATCTGACACAGGGATGGCAGTCACATAGGTTATAGTTCTGTTTTAAAGACCTTAAGGTGTTGTTTAGGCAAATAATTGCTTGGCCTCACTGCTAGCAAACAAACAAGCCACTTGAAAACATTTTTAAAATAATAAAATAACTCCTAAAAGGTTTTTGAAGTTTGACTGATGCATGTTTAGCACTGTTAAGGTGCACAGCAGTCCCATTAAAACCTGCAGACATTTTGTGTAACAGAAAACTGAAAATAAAAATGCCTGGAATGGCAGAAACCGAGATCAGAGGAAGTCAGGATTTGTAAGCATATTAAGAAACAGGTAACATCAGGCTAAACAAGAAGCCTGTCAGAAGTGAGGCCACAGGAATGCTCCCACTTCACCAGCATCATACTGACCCATCTGTGCAATGAGCACAACCAGGTAGAGAAGCCCACAGCCTTTGCATGGGGAGACCTCGAGAGAAGATTGAGGGCAATTCTCCACCTTCCAGAAAAGAGACAGATAGATACACTTAGGGAGGATTGGGCTCAACTAATTCAATCATCTCCAGCATTCAAAAGTTAGTCACCAGTGTAAGCTGGTCACCTAGGCTCCTTCTGCATATCAATGGGTGAAGAGGATTCGCCCCAAATTGATGCAGAGACCTGAAGCTGGCTGGAGGAGTTGCTCCACGCTAGCTGACCATAGTGGCATATGATACCATTAGCTTAGACAAGATACTGGACTTTTGGATGGCTAAAGATGACTCCTAAGCACAGTTTGCCATTCTACCTGGAAAGGCCTCAGTGCCAGGCAGCAGGCAGCACAGAGCAGCCACAGGACCTAGCACGGCCTGATCTACTGAGTTTATTTCCTCCGAAGAGTGGCAGAACTGAAGAAGACCTTCAAATCCAAGCTGCCACAGAGAAAGGTGAGCATTGCTAGCACACGCTTCTGAGTCCAGAAGTGCCAAATTTCCTTGATCCTGTGAGCAAAAACCTTCATAGAGACAAGAGCCATGAAACTTGTTTGGGGTCCTGGCCCGAAGGCTGGTGAATAAAAGAGGCCATATGGCTCTGCTGGCCTTGTGCCCCTGCAGCTAAGCCCTCTCTCCCACCGTGGTGGGACTGGGGGCAGACTGTCTCCTGGGAGCAGTCCTCAGTGGAGGAGAGCATGCAAACTGCCTCAGCCTTTGCCTGGGGGGGTGACACCAGGTGTGGCCTGACACCATGCCAGGGAGCGTGCTCGAGATTAAACAGCATGGACAACAGTGAGGCAGAGCCCGAGACCAGGTTTTGGTGCTGTTTCATCTACCAGGTCTCGTTTTTCTTTGCTGGATAATGCCATAGGTCCCTACAGGCCAACGTATCCAGGTCTTCTTTGCGTGGAAACCCAGCCCATGCATGTCAAGATCTTGCCTCTGCCAGGCATTCAGACACAACAGGATCAGGCACTGGGTCTGGCAGTCACGGTAAAACTACATTTGGTCCCATGCTGTTCCAGAGCCACTGCCTATTTTAAGCATTTCAGTTTCTCAGGCAATGGAGACAGCATTTTTCTGGAAGGCAGAGCGCCATGCGGAGCTGTGTTACTGAATACAGAGGGTTTCTTTCAACCACGTCTGCCCAGAGCGACTCCTGAGCCCCATTCAACTTAGCTAAAGTTATCATCTGACTACGTCCAAAATATCTTAAATTCACCCTCAAGGAAAGATTTGTTCTGACCACTGACAGTCTCTGTCTAATAAATGTCTTCTAGAAAAGGCAGAGTATAGCAAATAGTATCATAAAAAAATAGGAGTTATGGACATTTAACAAGCCTGGATCCTGAGAAAAATGCCCAGTTAAATCAGCATGCTTGGTAACAGCATTACACTGCTAAATCCCAGCAGATATCATTATCCACCAAAAGCCATGCCTGTATTATTGAGTCAAACAACTGGCATGTATTTCTCTGAAGGCACGAGTCTAGTGTCTCATTCCTCCCATCAGCCACTAATGTCTTCCTTAATATTAGAAGGCATCTTATTCCCCTTGTGCACATCAAGCTATTCCCCCTTATTTTCCCCTCAGGGAGGCTTCACTCCTTCTGTCTGTTGAGCTACTTTCCCTCCTTGATTTTCATTAATGACAAAATCACGTCACTAGATACTGTCATGCTAACCCAGATCACTGTTATACCTGGTTATACATTGCTACAACATCTAGTTTCAGTGCTCAGATCCTATGATCAGCTTCACTGCTGGTAGACTTTCCTTCCCCATTCCTTGTGTGTTTATGACCTCCTCTAATTTCATTGCTCTCTGGAAGAAGTGGGATTTCTGGGTCAATAATTTTCCATCTTTGGAACCTCTCCAACTAATATTTTGCTATTTCTTGTGCTGTCCTTGTGACTATGTTGAGCTGCTATTCCTAAAACAGTTTTAGACTATTTTATTCTTCCCCTCCTGGGATGTGAACACACACTCCTAGTTCACATTGTCTTGAAATCAGTCTTCACAGCACTACACATATTTTCAGCAGTTTCCTTCATTGTAGCTCATTTGCATTGTCCAAGGATACACTATGCATTTTCCTTGCCTTTGTCAGTGGCTGCAGTTAACCTGCAAGCCCAGAAGAGGCATGGTAACTCTTGCTTACCATACAGAGAGACAATTTATTACCCTAATGCATTTAACATTCTGCAGCAGAAGTTTTACATCTTCTGCCGTGCCTGGTGCACTGGGTTTGCAGCTCAGATGACATACCAGATCTGAATGGCACAGCACATTCTCAGATCTAAACAAAGACCTTCTCTAAGCCCCCCAAAAGGGAGCTGTCAGAGGACATGAATTGTCATGGCTCATGGAAGTCAGTGGTATAGTTTCACCAGCTGGCATTCAAGCTAACTTCATCAATTGATGAGGCAACTAATCCATGAAGTCATCTTTCTTTCTGAATTAGTTCTATCAGTTTTGGGTTTTTTTTTTAATTTCTGTCTACACTTCTGGTCCTAATGTCAGTCTTGAAGCTGTCAGCTGAACTGCTCTCACTTGTTTCAATATCACTGACAAACCATTTTTGGTAACACTAATGATTTTTGTCTGCTGGTCTAGGTACTTGACTTATGCCCTTTCACTATTACCAAATTTAGCTTTACTGTTATGTTGCAATTGGTGGCTAATGCCATATGTTAACATTCCTTTCTAATTAGCGTCTCCTTTAAACACATGTGACAAAGAGAAACCTTTTATTTTCTAAGCACATACTGCCAGCAAAATTAACATACAGCATGGTCTTTGTGTCTTAAATGAGAGTGGTGTGTTTATGGCCAAAATGCCAACAAAGTTGTGACAACACAATCCAGAAGATTACAACATGAAAGCTGCTTGCTGATGCCACAGGTTGCAATTTTTTCTAGCTTAGAATTCACCCCCCTCCCCGAACCCAGGCAAAACAAAACAAAAAACAGAGAGAAAAGCAAAGATAAATGCAAAGACAGGAGAAGAAGAGACAAAGGAAAGGAAGGTGTTCTGCTACAACCCAGCATAGGTAAAGCCACTGGTCCTGCCCATTCTCCTCCTTTGTTTAGAAATATAATGAGATTGAGGGTCAAGGATCTCCCTTCCAACAGTCAGACTTGATGAGCCAGCATCAGATGTGCCAGCAAGAACCATACTGAAGATGGCTCATACATGTTGCTAAAGACCAGGTCGCACCCAGCTCCCCGGCCTCATCCGACTCCAACACAGCAGACTATGAGAAAAGACACAGCATCATAAAGAAAACTTCCTTCTCCACCCTCTTTTAAGCTCTGGAGCCCTGTAAATTTACTTTGACCATTTATAGTAGAAAAGCCTTAAAAAAAAAAAAAAAAAAAAAAGTCTTTCCTCTAGAACATCAGGGCTTTCATATAACTACAAAATGTTTACTTTTGCGTGATTAATTTGTGCATCTTTGAATTGGATCCCCCTGTCCCAGAATAAGTCATGGCTGACCATAACTCTTTTCATGGATATAAGATCCTGTAAATGAGGAAATTGTTCAGAGGCCATCAGGATAAGTTATAATACACCCAAGTACTTTGCGCATGTATGCTTCCCAAAACAGAGCACCATACATAACAGTTGAGCACCACCATGACTGCTTTTAATCAAACTCAGTGTTCAAAAGAATTAGACATGGTTTGAGCATATACAGGAACCAGTGTGCCTTTCAGATGCATGCCCCTTTTCTCCACCCCAAACAGCATGAGGAGGGAGAAAGTCATTTGAGCAGGTGACTCAGCCAGGTCTGAGCATTTTTGGCATCATGTAAAAGATTTTCCTCAGTTTGGGAGCTTAGAGCATCTCAAACAATTACAGAAATAAGATGAGACATTATGATTCACTATCATGATAAACCTGACCAGCTACATCCCACCCAAACTACATTTAAGACCCTTGAATGCTTTGTTGATTGCTTTCCTAAGTCTCCTGTCCCCTAATACAATGACACTTTACAGAGATGAGAGTTGAGCTTTCAGACTGCAGAACTGGGGTTTAGCAGCAGCCATACACGTAACCTGTGGAGCAACAGGTCAATGCAAATTTTTAGTTTGCTTTATGGAACCTCTTGTGTAAGTAGTTGTTCATGACAATAAGAATTTAACATTTAAATCGCCATAAAACTAAAGGAAGGGATTTGCACAATGAGTAAAAGTTCTCCCCCTTACAACTAAAGCAATGAGACATCTTGATTCTTTGTGAACAGTTACCAAATGTCAGAAGGCATTCAATACAAGCCTTGTTGTTTTGCTACATGATCCTGTAACTGTCAGTGAGAAAGAGGCAGCTGACCTTCTCTCTGAATTTCAGTGTTCAGCTTAACTTGAGCAACCTTACAGTCATCAGTATTATCTGGTGTGCTTTGTCATATCTGTAAGACCTGTTAGCTAGGGACTCCCAGGAACCAGGCAGGATTCCATCTGGGTGGAGAAGGACTGGAGCCATGAAATCTGGATGCAATCCCATGCAGTAAATGTCTCTCATGGATATATATGTCTTTTATTAAGAGTCACATAAGGTGGCTAGATGAGACAGTCTGATTCCCACCTTTTTCATGTCCTGCAATAACTTCTTTGAGGCCTCCTCACTGTTGCCTCTTGCACAACTCACCCTTTACTTGCTTCTCTTTTCATGTATAGGACCAGGCAGTCCTTAAACAGTGCCCTTCACATGGCTCTGGTTTGCAGCCTGCAGGTGGAGACTATGCAAGTGGTGGATGCCAGGCTCTGCCCACCATGTGAGCCCCAGCAGCGTGGCAGGGCCAGGGCAATGGAGCAGCCCCATCCACCTCCAGCCCACCTCGAGGCTCCAAGCCCTGGCAGGCAGGAGAGGGTCTGGAGCGTGACAGCCATGGGAAGCGATCTCTCCCACAAGGGGAGCAGGCAGCACCCGGAGTCACTCCAAGCCTTCTCCGAAATGCTGCAGTGATGAGAACATGATGACCAGGTTAGACAGAAGGAAGAGAAAACAACTGGTCCAATGCATATGGCAAAAGTCTGCAACACCAGCACTGATGCATGAACCAGAGCCAGTTGGAAACATGAGCAAATGCTTGCAGGAAGGCAGACAAGCACTTTAACACCACTGCTAATAAAGGGTGAAGCAGAGGCAGGGAGGTTAAGCAGTTTACTTAAGCTATGGAGCAGAGCCTAGTTAGGCATCCTGGAGCTGGGCTCAAGCCACTGTTTAGACCAGCAGATTTCAAATAATCATTCCCACAAACTTCTTCTGTGGTGATATTTCTGAACAATACCAGGGAACATTCCATCATAAATTGTGCTGTGTTCCAGTTTCCACATTATAGCTATGATGTAACTCAGTAACACTTTGTCCCATCAAGCCCAACAACAATAGATTTAATCAGAACATTTGTCTCAGAGAGACAATGGGGAGTTCTGATTAATCTGGCACCAAACTCTGGCAGTTGCCTACGAGGGTTTGTTTTTTTTTTTCTAAATTCTTGCCCTTGGCTGCTCTTCAGCATGCAATATGCCAAGCCTGTGGGCTGCCAGGAGAGCTGGGAAAACGTCCCATGCCATTTGACATGCAAAGAACATACTTCATTTCAGAAATGTAGCATTTCTGCAGAAGCACAAGGAGGAAGACACTGTTCCCCAGACATCCCACCAGCCAACCACATGAGCATCGAGGACATCAGACCACAGTCAGATGCAAAGGGTCAGTCCTGCGAGACCTCACTGGTGGAAACCAAACTGCAGCCACTGAGCACCCAAAAGAGGGGAGTGGACAAGGGTAGCACTGCACCACTTCTCTGCAATGGGTTGGTTGGTTCCTTTTGCACCTCTGCTACTTTTCAAGCAGCTCATACCAAAAAAACTCTATGGGTTGCTGCAGACTGGAGAGGCCCATTCACATAGGGTAGGTGCAGATGGGAACCCAGGTGAGAAGTCAAAGTGCAGGTTTACTCGAATATGGTGATTGACAGACATCACAGTCAGTCATCAAAGAAAGGTACAGGAGCACAAGCTATAGCCCAGTGTGATCGCAAACACAATTCTGCTTCCCTGCATATTTCTGCAAAGATTGGGGTTGCGGTAGGACAGTGTAACCAAGATGACAAGCAGTCCTAACAACTTGCATGGCTCTTGATAACACTGGCAATAAGCCTCACTGCCACATCCGAGCAGCAAGTAACACCAAGCAGTCCCCTCAGGCCTGCAGGGCAGGATAAAGTATTTTTCGATTTGGCCTTAGGGGATATCCTGCATAGTCCTCTCCCGCAGCCCTCCCTGCTCACAGGCTCGCAGGCAGAGAGCCTCCCCACGTCTCCCATCCATCCACCCGTCCCATGCACGGTGCAAGCCACCAGTCCTGCTCGCATCCCACAGTGAGGCTGGTTCCCTGCATGCAGCTGCCTGCCTCCCCAGCACTGCAGTCCCAAAAAACCTTTCCATAAGGGGCCAGGATATAGCAAGGCCAAGGCTCAGACTTGTTGAAGTGGATTGCTGCTGGGCAGTAATGCTTAGGAGTTGAAAATTTAATGGGAGTGTCTATCTCAAACTAGCCCTTGGCATTTGCAATCTAACAAAGTTTGACGTAGGTTGGGGGGATATAAAAAAAGAAAACAATGAATAAGAAAGAAGAAATGTAGTAAGCAAAGCCTACAACAAGGTCCCAAAGCAACTACCAGCCTCTGGCTCTTGCTCCGTCCTTCTTCCTCCTGCTCAGCTTTGCTGTCACTGCTTTCACTGCAGTAGCATAAAGGAAAGGGGCCGGTTCTGCTAGAGGAGATTTGGGTCCAGAGAAAGAAAGGGGGCTTCCTCAGTGCTCCCCATCACAGGAACTATAAATAGCACATTAGCATGGCATCTTCCGCAAATTCTTTTTCCACAAAAAAATATCAAGACAGCTTCTCCAATATTTGAGGCCAGACAAAATTCCAGGTTGCCTTGTTTTCACCAACACCCTCTTCCACTCTCATCCTTTTGCCTTCTTCAGGCTTGGCACGAGAGGTTCTTCTGCAGTAACAAAAGCTTTTCTGTGTGTTGGTGATGGAGTTGAAGAAGCTTTCTCTGGATGGATCTAGTCAGCCTTGAGGATTGTTACAAGCATATTACTCATTACTCATCTTGGCCAGCCCCCGCCTCCCATTCATTTCAATGAAATATGTTTGTTTTGTTATAAATCTTGATTTGATTTTGGGGAAGTGAAATGCCCACCCCTGCCAAGAAGAAATGGTACATGCTACATGTCACCACTACGCCCTCCTCTTCTTAAGAGCTTGATGCTGTAGAATAAAAAAATCAGTTTATATTAAGGCCAGATTTTTATCAGGTCAAGGCTTGTAACAGAAGGACTCTGTGTATGGAAAATATATTAAAAATTACTTGAGAGTGACTAAAAAAAGCCAGTCACTGTTCAGAGCATGTAAGCCACTACCTTGTTTACTAAATAATTTATCCAAAAATCCCTAACATTCTCATGACAGTTATATTATTATTTCATCCACCACTGAAATACCATCTTGACCCTGAGAATCCATTTCAATAGCTCTCAAATCATACAGGCATATCGCTAAGTATACAGCCAGGAATGAAAAAAAAAAAAAAAAAAGAGTGAAAAACACCTTCTCTTGAGCTTTCTTAGAGGGCTTTAAGATACCAAGTAGAAACCTCTTTGGTTTCTTAAAAGCCTGGTTCATTACAGGAATTATATTCCTGCCTTGGAGATGTACAAATATTTCCAGTCTGGAGTTTTTGGAGCAATGCAATAATTAGAGGTTTTCCTCCAAGTTCGTTGGGCACCAGAAACTTGTGGAGATACCCAGGTTACAAAAAAAAAAAAAAAAAAAAAATCTTGTCTCCACATGGTTGCAAAGAGTTTTTGACAAGCAGATAGAGAAGACCCAGCTGTGCAGACAATTATCTTCTGCTATTATTTGGAAGCCATTCAGGAGCTAGTAATAGTGTGTATACACCTTGGTTTTGCTCCCCCAGCGTCAGCAGACTAATTCATATGCAATTACGTTCCCAACAAGCATTATGCGCATTCGTAACTCATGGCATTTCAAGCACATTCCTAACTCACGGCATTTCAAGCAGACTAATGTCACACTTAGCCTCTTCATTACTAACCATATGGATATTTTAAAACCATCCCTTCAGTTGCTCAGTATCTTCATTAGAGATGGTTTCAAACTAGATTTCTAATGCCCCAGCTTTGTGATCATTCACTATGTAGACCTTGGGTCCGTATCTTCTAATGAGCAAGACCTACAGAAATGGTGTTCAAGTTAGAGCAGCCTTTCATGCAGGGGCTCTTTACACCTACAAGTTTGGTTCAGGCCTGAGCATAGTTTTTTCCATGTCGTTGAGCAAGGGACATATACCACAAATAAACTATGAGATGAAAACGATGCCCGCAGCTGTGAGGAACCAAGCCCTTCCCAATGGATAGGGCAAAGACCTGGAAAGAGGAACAAATTGGCATGGTCTAAAACACAGTCCCATTGACCAGTCAAGAAGGGTTTACATGGTGCTTCTCTAAACAGATATTGCTCCCAGAAACTGTTCACATCAGTAGCCATACCCACAGTTAGCCAGTGCTCATCAGAGGCTTGCAAATAGCCATCAGCTACAGAAAACCAGGGCCCAAAGCCAGTGATCCCCAGGTTAGTTGATCTTGATATGTTAATTATTCACTCTCTTTAATATAAGATATTTGAAGTTCTACCTCCAGATTTTTCCTTCCCATATGCATTTCTTTTGGAGTCTAGTAGGTTTAATTATTTCCAGACCTTGCAGCAAAAAGAAGAATGCTGAAAGAAACCTAAAACATATTAGAACATTTTTTTCTTAAAACACGATGAATAATCCATTACAATTATTTATGTCTTTGGATTGAGTCAAAGTAAGAAAACAAGTATGTCATAAATGACATCTTGATGTATTTTGGTATACCACTGAACTGCGTCAATGAAATGACTTTTAACTTGTTCGGTTTAGGTTCCTGAGAAATCTTATCAGGATTATTGCTGAACACAAGCCAAAGTTGATATTGTTTGTATTTTGAGTTGCAAATTAAGGGAAACACAAGAAGTGTTTTGGGTAACTCTTGAAGACAACTAAAAGAATGAATGTTTTGAGAAAACAGCAGTGGTTGTGACAGTCTAAGGGCACAGGTAGGGCAATGCCTATAAGGAGAAGACAGTATTTCTGAAAGTGTTCTTTTGTGCCTGAAAACCTACCTACTTCTTTCAACTGTAATAGACAGTTTAACAAAAGGTGTAGTCTCTACCTACAAACTCTGCCCAAACCACTTCTACCCCACCCTCTGCCTACAGACCTTGCCATGACTACCTCTACCCTACCCTCTACCCACAAATATTCCCATCCCTTCAGGGAATCCAATTGCTTTAGATTAAGTGGGATATGAGCAAAATTCAAGTGATGACCTATCGTGGATTAAGATGCATGGTCTAACAATAGTCGCAGCATATATAAACAACTTCAGATTTGTGGTGAAGAACATCACAAATCATAGCATGTGCCTGCATCCCTTTCATAGCCAGAAGTCACTGAATTGACTTGTCTTGTCTTGCCTTCAACTTTGAGTTTGCCATCATAGGATAACTCAATCCACTCTTTCTTCTTTACTGGAAAGCTTGATGATATAGCACACTCTACTAGCAAAAACTGGTTGCTGATCAATTCTCATTCATTACTCCTCCAGGAAAATACTCATTATGTTCAGCAAGCAATACTCATGCTTAAAACAAGATCAGGGTAAATTTTTCTGAAAGGCAATTTCCCAAAGCTGGTGTGATTAGCAGTTTTCTCCTTCACTTCTGAAAATCTAGTTTCTCTATCACTGCCCTTATTTTGTTTAGAATTTACAAGGATGAACTTCCTGCCCCCGCAATCAGCATTTGGGTTTAAAAAGGCCTGTGAGCAGGCTAAAGCAAGCTAGTGCATTCATTCATCAGAAATGGTCAGCACACTAAGGAAAACTTGCACCTCACTGAGTTCAAAGCAATGAAGTGAGTCTATCTTCCCACACATCAGCCACGTCTCCTGAAGGAAGCAGCAGGCTGGTGGCTTCCCATTTTGCTGCACAAAACAGACAGCAAGTGGGAATGCAGAAATTGGGATTAAATAAAAATGACAATCCATGCTGCCTTGCAGAATGACAGGCACTCTGGGTTTGGGGTTTTTCCAGCTAATACCTCCAAAAAATACTGCAGTGGAAGGATTTGGTCTATGAACCAATTTTTTTGCTTTTGCCAAGTCACCACATCTCCCAGTTTGTATTTGTGCACCGCCAAATCCCATGTGAAAGTAGTTTTGCCACAGCAGGGCTACCTGTGATGATTAACAAGCGCATGCACTGAGTCTCCTTTGCGGTCACGCCGTCTTGCTAGAACTTCATGCAGTTATAACTCATCTTGAAAGAGCAGTTCTGATTCAAACCTTATGGTAGAAGTCACACATAAGAAGTTAAGCAAAACTGGTGGTGCTGGCATTTATGTGTCATTGCAGGTAGATCTTAAGACTTCAATGCACTCTATGAACTTTACTAAAATGACACATCTTGAATTCTTTAACGCATTGGTTTTGGTTAAAAGAAAAACCCACATCAAGCTGTTTTGCAGCTTTATTCTTAAAAACCAATGACACAATGTCTGTTGTTGCAGATAAAAACGAGAGCTCTTTGTGTGAGGTTTCCTGGTTTGAGCAATCCTAAAGCTTTACATAGTATGACGTTTCAAGGGCTCTCACAAAGCCATCGAGAGACACTGAGGGCTTTGGTTGTTTTCCAGCTTTCTCTCAAGGGAAAACAAAAGAAAAAGTGTGGATTTGCTTGTCTTTTAAGGAGCTGTACTTAGTGGAATCATGAAAACAGGGAGAGCTCCACTGGGTAACTAAATAATAGTTCATAGCAAGTAATAACACTGCTCACATTGCTTTTTTAAAGTAAGTGCAAGAGGTAAGGAGCTGGGGCTGCACCTCCCCACACCGTGTGCTGCACCGTACTTGCAGCAGGAAGCCCCAAGCAGTTCTGGATCCACTGCTGCCTGCTCCCTCAGTAGACTTTTGTTCTGTTTCTCTATGGGCTTGTGTTTTTTTTAAGCTACCCTTACTAGTTAATTGCTTCATCCCTAGCTGAAAACCTCAGTCAGATCCACAAGCAGCTTCCAGAGCCCATGTTCAAATTCCCTACAGAGAAGCAAAGAGTCGGGGTTAAGAAGGGAGCAGCAGACAGCATGGGTGGTCATGGCCTCTTGCCCTTCGGCCACAAATGCCTGCAACAGCACAGGAGAGTGCCAAAAGGACCACCTCCACCCTTGCAGCTCTGCTGTTTGAGAGGTCAGGCACCTCAGTCCTGTGATCCTTTTGACACAGCCACCCTCGACACAGGCTGTCCCCATCCCCAGCATCGCCCTGCCCCACTGGTGGCAGCTTCTGCCACAAGCAGCCTTGGCCATTGCAGGGCCATGGCCAAGCCATACACCCCAGCCCTTCCTGCTGATGGGCTTCAGCAGCCTCAGATTAAGAATCAGATCAGGCAACTGACACTGCTTAAAAAAAATAAAGAGACACTTTTCTTTAAGTGCACAGTTCACCCACCCCTTTCACAAGGTAGCTTCACCACCACCTGTGCCAGAGACACCCTGGGCCATAAGAAGAGATGGGGGGGACTCAGAGAGCAGTCACAGCCCTGTTGTTGCAATGCGGTGGGAGGGGGTGAAGTTAAACCATCACAGGGGTTACTTCTGGAGGCTGAGGGAGATGCTGATACATGGAAATCTGGCCCCTCATTCAAACTCCACCGGAAAAAGGAGCCAGCTCCCCAGGGTGTTGCTGACCTCTCTGGTATTGTCTGCAGGAGGACAAGATACACACTTTTCATTCAAGGCTGCTACCGTTATACTTGAATATGCATTTCTTTCCCCAGCCACCTCAAACACCCTGTCTTGGGCCAATATAACCATTGTTGTAGCTATGGGATGAATCAGATCAGGAAGTTCTCCCAAGTGAAAACCAGTCATTTATTTCTAACCTAGAATAGTCACTGTGCACACGCTGGACACGGCGCAGGCAGCATACCACAGCCCAGGCAGAAGTGGGATGTGGGGCAGGAACATACCGTGGGTCAGTGTGGCAGCCAAACACCTCCTGTTGCGAGAGTCCATCCCCAGGCAACTCACAGACATCTCATCCTGAGACAAGCAGTGCAGGATTGACAGTAGGAGTAGGGCAAATTACATGTAGGAAAGCTGAATGGAGAAGAAAATGGGAGAAAAAAAGCTGCGGAAGAGAAAGCCATGTGGCAAGCTTTCTCTGGTCTTACCTGTAAGTGTGTAGTGAGGTGTTGCATCAATGGCAGATGTTGGACAATACAAAAGCTTGGTCATTAATATGCATATCGATCCCTGGGACTGTCTGGCCACACCACACCCTAACCCAGGCAGCATGCAAGACTAGGGAGGAGGAAGTGTTTAGTTTGATGTGCTAAGCAGTGAAGAGCAGGCTCATTGTAACGTCTACATGAGGATTTTACCTCTTGGTAGTTCACAAAGTCTCCGAAGACATGCGAGGCACAGGCTGGAAATGTCACCAGCAGGTGCTTTTATTGCCCATGACTCCTACCTTACCTGCGCAGCAAGATGAAATACTGCTCCTGCCTGCACAGGGCAGGGAGTCCCACCTCTGAGCCCTAAATCTCTGGTGACAGTGGGAACTGGTGCAGCCGTGGCTCCCTGCCTTTTGTCCCAGGAACATCCCTGGCTATGTTTTCCCCATGTGGAGGGCCTGGTCTGTACGGTGTGATATGCTGTAACTGCTTGGTGCTGATCCAGCACTTGTATGGCTTCTCTGAGAGGGCACTAAACTCCATGCATGACCGTCATCCAAATACACTCCCTTTCCACCACACTTTTATCTCCCCAGTTGGTAATTGCACCAAAGAAGGCTCTTGGATAAATATCAGTAGTAACACTTTCTCCCTCACTTGTCATTGTTCTTCTACGATTCAAACAGCTTCAGATGACAGGTTTGAAAAATGGCCAGGGCTTGTGAAGTGTGGGAATGGAAAGTTTCTGAATGCTGGCAAGTGCTTATCAACCCCTGCATTGTAATATCGGCAACCAAGTGGCAACAGAGCTGTGCCAAATTAGGTGGAAAAGGAGCACACACAAAGAAAGATCAATAGATTTAAAGGCAGAATTGCTATGAGCATGAGTACTCCTGAATAATTTCACCCACTATTTGCTGCAGCAGGAGTTTCTCTTCAGTAGCGTCTCTAAGTGTTGTTCCAGTGACCCTCAAGGAAGCTGACAGAAACATCCAAGTCTTCCATCTGCAGGACAACATATAACTCACCCAATTTTGCAGCTTTTAAGCAAAACCAATCCAATAGCTCAGTCATAGTTGGGGAAAATATTTTAACCCATGAACTCTTTGTATCTGCTTAAGAATATCAGAGCGCTCAGGCAGCCCTTCAAAGAGAAAAGTTACTGGGTATCAAGTGTTACATGATGCTACAGAAAGTTCCTTGCTCAAGAATATATAGAGAATATGTTGTTCTGTGTGGTGGGATATGCTCCCTGACCAGTTATGTAACAGTGTTATTTCAGTGACCACCATTGAAATGACGCCCTTGGTTACAGTACATAGGAACCTCAAACACCGAGCAATCATACACTGCACACCTTCTCCCTGTGGTAAAGAGAGCTTAGCCATGCTTCACTAGTGCAGATATTGTCACAGGATTCTGCCAGAGCAAAGCTATTTTGACACTATAGAATCTCCTTTTTCAGAAAGCTTCTGTGGGAAAAAAGACCTTCACTCCCCCCAAAGTCCATCTAAATATTACCAAAGTGCAAAAAAATAATTTCTGCCCTTTCTCCAGCAACTTTTGCAAGAACTAGAGCATCTTCACCAAGCATGGCTGCCTTGCACACTGAGAAAACCCACCCTTGACAATGTTAAATTCCCCCCCAAACCAGACATCATGTCCTCCTAAGCTCTCTCAAAGGCAATTAATTAAAAATATATAAAGAAATAAAATGTCACAGACTGGTTAGTAAAGGTTGGACTTAAACCTAATGCTAAGTTCCTATTAACCCTACAGATCTCAACTGAGCTGCTCCCCTGGATGCTGCAACCATAGCCAGGAGGCATTCAGGTTTATCCAGAGTAATGCCTTCTTCCGTGGGTCTTGTGGATGCCCCTGCCCAATGCCGGGCACAGCTACAGCAGAAGTCCAGGTTATGCAAGGGCAGCCCTGCACACTTGTCTCATTCCTCCTGAAAGGAAAATTCTTAAAAAGTTGATCCAAGGCTGGGTTTTAAAAAGTCCTTTCTACTTATGCCATATGTGCAATACCCATATCTTATGCCACTGACTTCTGTTGTGTATTTAAAGCAGGAGTCGTCAAGACTTGTGACTATTGCCATGGAAATCAGGAACTGCTGACCCTGGTAGACAGACCTACCCTGAAGTGCAGGCAATCACTGGGACTATGGACCAAATCTCTAATCTGCCACAGCCTTCAGCCCACTGGTAAGTCATTTCTCCGCAAGTCCACAATAGCATCCAGGCACCAAATGGTGTGGAGGTGGGTCAGGTGCCCAAGTAATTTAGACGCTCTAAGTCTAAACCTCTTTGGTTTAGTTTCCCCTCACTGACCAAGAAGAGCACCTCCTGGCCTCCCCAGGCTCTTGAGAAGAACCTGGGAGATTGGGAAAGATCACACAGCAGTCCATCAGTAGAGCAGCTAATAAGCTATTTAGCTATGAGGGACATGTGGGGATCCAAGGGGCAAGAATGCTAGACAAGCCAGTTTGCCCAAAGTTCAAGTAATAAAATGAGTGATGCTCTTTAGGTTTTTTGTACTCTTTCTTAGCTGAAGGCACAAGGGACATCACACTCATGCTATCTAAAAACACATCATTCCTAGGCCAGGACTTGCAACATGCACAACTGCAATATGCCAGGAGGTGCTTTGACCAAGCCACTAGGTCAGGTACCTTTTCAGAAGACGGTTTGCATACTCAAAGCAGTGAGAACAATGCGTACAGGCTAAATAACTTAATAAACGAAAATGTACCTTAGGCAACTGGTGTTCTACCCTGCTCTGCTACCCTTCATTTACTGAGGTGAACAATGAATTAAATTACGCTTTGCCAAGAAAAGAAAAAAAGTCTGTTGAATTGTGTCAGAAGATCCCATTTTGGAAATGAGGCAGCAGTATTTTTGAATGGCAAAACCTAAATTTACTGTTTGTTGAATCACAGTTTTGAAGTGGTATTTTCACCCTAAATATAGATTACTCAAAAAAAAAAAAATTACCAGCTATGAAACAGAAAGAAGTCTTCTCTTTCTGAAAAGCCATATCACACACAGGTGGACTGTTTGAGGTAAGTTTAAAATGAAATTCCACAAAACCATTTATTACTGAACAGACCATGGTAACCACAGATCCTCAGTAATGTTGGCAGGGACCACTCGCTGCAGCAAATGTGTCAGGTAAAATTTGAAATGGGGAAAACCCCAGAATATATAACTGGTTTTATTATTATCATCAGATTATGCTGTTATCCACATTTTAGGTCTTTCAAAGGTCAAGGCCTTCCTAGGGTGTGTCCCAGGTCCATCATGAGAGTATTGCATTTAGGACTGGGCTCTTCAGTGTGGAGCCCATGGTCACGACTCAGATGATTAAGGAAATTGCCAAAGCACTTCCTGGAATTCCCCCCTTTTTGAAGGAAAGCAAGACAATCATGCTTTCCTTCAAAGGAAAGGCATGAAGGCACCATGTAATGCTTCTCATGCTTATAGCCTATGAGCCAGACTCAGCTTGTAAGACATGGCAGAAAGTCCTGCCAATTGTAGCCTCTCCATTCAACTTAAAAAGCACTGAAAGGAAGACAACTTGCATCTTCATTTACTTTAAGCCTGTAACTTAAGGATAAGCATCTCCTATCCACCAACTCCACAGCCATTTCTCCTCTTGGTTATGTATTCTTTTACCATATAGAAAAAGAAGCTGAGTTAATGCACCCTCTCACACCTAGGTTACACAGGATACCAGAGCAAGCAAGCAGAGCTGGGAATTTGCAGCACACACAGCCAATTGCACAAGATCCTAGTTTGGAGATTTAATGCATTCACAGCACAGGTACCTGCTCAAAAGGCAGGGCATGCTGCCTTGCACCACAGCATATGTAGAGCAAGAGGGCATCCACACAGTATGGAGTAGCGCATCCAATGCGGTTTTGCCCCATCTTAAAGCCCACTGGACCCCTCGCACTGCTAATCTCACCTGTCACTGTGAAGCAATACTGTTAGCAAGGAAAACCGTAAATTTTTAGTTGCAATTAATATGTGTTCAGTTCCATTGTGACAAGTTATAAGGTTAGCTGGCAACCAGATCTCCACAAGAACTGCCAGACAGTAGAAAGTGGTTGCCAAGTTATATTCTTTCTATTTGCTGGGAAAAATTATTAAGTAAACAAATATATCCCAATTTAATATTTAAATAGTCATTCTTAAGGGATGAACTGAAAGATAATTATGGCTTGGCACACCTGTGTTATTTTACTTTTCTCCCACCCAACACTGGAAAGATAAAAGCTTTTCTTAGTGAATGTATTCATAGATTATCTGATGCAAAAATGGGGCATTATGATCTCTAGTCGGATGCCCCGGGTAGCACTGGCCATGGGCTTCCCCGCTGTTGACCCCGCACAACAAAAAGCAGCCTCTGGACTGGCCTTGCTTTAAGCAAGGTCTGGGCCAGCTGACTTTTGAAGACTCCTTCCACCCTAAATTATTTTATGAGCCTATGAATTTACAGCCTTTGTCACAATCACAGGCTGACGTCAATCACACTTTCTGGCAAGATGGTGAAACCTGATATTAAGGCTGGGAGCAAGTTTCATCCATACTGCCAGTTTTCAAGAGTAATTATCTCATTGAGTGCAAAATCACCAGCCTGTAATTAGTTTAATTGCATCCTTCTGCAGCTCCCACCAATGCCAAGCACTACACAACCAGCACTGGGCTGGTAATAGATTAAACACCCACAGGTGAGCCACACGAGAAGAGTTCAGCACAGTTTACAGTAGCAGGCAATATTGTTGGCTACCCCAAGACTTTGGCTGCATGGTTTGGGGTCTGAAAGCTACTTGCCTGTGTGCCCATTTTTACCCTTTAGACGGCTTAGATGAATTTTGCTCTGAGTTTCTCAGGAGTTCTCATTCACATGACTGGATAGGCAAAACCTCAAGCCACACAGACCCTTAAGGAACAAGACAGAAAGAGCAGATGGAGCATCACTCACTAGAAAAAGACTATCAGGATCACTAGAGGTTCCCATCACAAAACTTTGCCAAACTATGCCATTAGTAGCACCCATTGCTATAATGACAAAGCCTTGTAGCACAGCTGGCAGGGACCAGGCACTGCCAGCGCCCAAGGAAATGAGGGAGAAGGACAGAGAGGTGGGGAAAATACTGCTAAGGGGGGCAAAGAGGAAAGCAACAGGGATTTTCACACCTGGGACAGACCTTTAAGGAGCATAATAAAGCCCAGCAAGAAGTGCAGTACACACTAGTGGTTAACAACACACAAGTCCAGCCTCTTCAGCCACTCACCTGGGATGGGTCCCCTCCTCCTGCCCCAGCACTGCATCCCCTGCAGCCACCTAGGAAGGGAAGTGACTGGGTTTATAAAGCCAGGTCTCCTGACCTCGTGCAGCGAGGGTTCCTTGTCTCTATGGTAGTAAGGCTGACCCCATCATGGACCAGTCTGGGAACTCCCAGGAACACCTGCTGGCTTGTTTGCATCTCCCAGGAATATTCTCCCAGTTTTGGTGGAAAGGGGATTTCCAGTCTTGGCTTCTTTTCAAGACCGCCCCAAAAAGTCAAATGTGTAGGTAAGAAAGTGTCATTCTTAATTAAGGGCCATCATTTTCTTCCCCAGCACTTACTATTAAGAAGCTTCCTTGCCCTCAACCCATCTGGCACCCTGCTGAAGGTGGCAGGCAAAACAGCTGAGAAAAGACCCCAGGGGTGCAACTGAGAGCCTTGGGGGGTTCAGCGTTCTGCCGGGATGGGGTTTAGTGTCTTGTACTCACACCTACCAAAATGGCCTGTTAATTTTTTACTTAATGGCTTATCCTGGCTGCAGCTATAAATCCCTACAGAAAGAATCGAGTTAAAGATTGTCTTATGCTTAGTGATACGCCCTAAACAGACACTACAGACAACACACATACTGTCACAACGGATCTCTATATTTAGGTCGATTATTAACTGAGTGATGCACATGACGTTTAAGTTCTTAGTGTTCTTCCAATGCTTAGTGGGTGCTATGTAAAATTTAATTTCTTTTTTTAATGTATGCATTTTATATTTATTACCTTATTCTACCTGAAATCACCTCCACGCATATTCTCATATTCATTCAACCAGGATTGGTGGCAACTGCTCAGAACTTTATCAGGAGTCTGATGGTTTGGGGTTTTCCGAGTTCCACAGTGCTGTAATGTTACAAGGATTTCATTTTAAAAGCAAGTTTAAAAGGGTGCCTGATGGCCCTTCTCTCCAGCCGATGGACCATTCCCCTCCCACAAGGCCTGGTGGACCTCGGCAGTTGGGCTAGTTCTTTTCCACAGCCAGCAAGCCCTGATGAACTTGTACATCTCTTTGGCCCAGGTTCTCAGCTCGGGCTCCTGGTCCTGCTCTTTGCACTGCTAAGGGCTCAGAGGCTTTGCACTTAACTGTAATTTTTAAGGACTTCCTCACTGAGAGAGACATCACCTGTGGATGTGAGAGCCTGAAAGGCAACAGATTAAAGCTACTTGATGACATTCAGGAGAGGAAAAATTGTTTCATTGTTTTAAAGTGGGAGTCTCCAAGAATCAAAAGGCTCATTTTCTCAATTTCTTTGCATGCGTAGCTGGCCAGTAGGTGACCGTAATCGTCACCACAATTAGATGGAAAATTCAACCGTTCGACAGAGAATTGAAAAGTGCAAAATAAAACCACCCAAAACTGAGTACAAAATTGCATCATTCACATTAAACAGCAGGACCCTCTTCACCATGCAGACATGCTCAGCTGTGCACATTGGGCAGGATTGTGGTGGTCCCCCTCCTGCCATAGTGAGCCACCAATGCTCGCTCGAGGCCAGTGCATATCATGTCCAGCTCTTGGCACTTGTGCCAAACAGCTCTCTGTGGTTTCTGAGCTGCACAAAGGGCATGGTGCTACCTCAGAAATAACATGGGAGGGTGGATGCTCCTTTTCTCACAGGTTGCTTAGTAAGCCATTTGCCACCAGCCAGCTGAGTTTCAGAGTGAGTCAACGGTGTGATGCCACTTTGGCCTCATGGTGTTAAAAGTGATTCATGCTAGATTTGAAGTGAAAGCCAAGTTGCTTCCTTGCCTTAGTCACCATCAGCTAATGGTGGCGGGTTTGCTTGAATTCCCCTTGGCAGATGGGCTGGAGACCATTTCTTCAGCTGGGATTCAGCTCCATTCCAAGCAGGGACACACAAAACAGGAATAAAACATGCCAGCCCTGTTCCAACTGCTGCAGTAACACGGATGGGCTTCACCCTGCTTGTCCCCACCCTCCATCACAGACAGCCTTTAAGGTCAAGTCAGACAATTATCCACCAAGAATGACGTGGGTGGTGTTGATAGACAGCCCCCCCACCCCCTGACTATTTGGGGACACAATGGCTACCATGATGAATCAGAATGGCTACTCTGTCATGATTTCACATAAGCGAGGACATCCTTCCACCAGCAGTTGGCTTAACCCCCTCCCCAAACAATCCTGAAATAGCACATGCGGTTATTAGTTACTTGGGGGAAGATAGGAGTAAAAAAGCAGCAATCAAACAATTAACATAATTTCTGATTATAATCTTAACTACATGGCAGTGAACTAAATTTTCTGATGACAAACCAGAAACCCAACCATACATAACCTACTTTAAATATGAAGAGCCACTATTCCTTAAAAAGGTGCCCAAAGATGAGAGTCTAGGGGACAATCCCACCACCCAGTTTCAGCTGTTGCTTAAGGCTGGTATCACAAAACACCCAGTATCATCCATGGAGAGACACAGTGACCTCCAGAAACTGGTAAGAACAGCCTGACTAGAAGCTCAGGTTCCCTTTTTCCAGGCACCCAAACCAAGTGGTGAAAGCTGGTAGTGCAAAACCCTCCTCCCCGCCTTCATTACAAAATTTGCAGACTCACTTTGTTTAAACAACTATGAAGAGAGGTGTCCTCCTGAGCAGGATGTTAGCAGGTTGCATTTCTGAGCAATGTGTTCAGGAGGTGGATGCACGTTTAAACCAGCAACAAGGCTGCATGCATATTTGTCTGGGACCAGGCACTCCTCTTCTGCAGGCACGGTGGGGATGCTGCAAAGCCATCAGCAGGGACTGGCAGAGCCAGAAGGGAGCTAAAGCTTTTGAAAAAGCAAAGCAGAATGCCTCTCCTTTTTTTTCCCACTGATTACTCCAGTGATGCCCAAATTTATCCCCATGTTCTCACTTGGACTTTATTTCTTTCAGGCCATGCATGAGACAGTAAATAACTATGGCTGTTCAGGAAACAAAAGTTGCGGCCTCATAGGCAGCGCCGTGAAATGAGGTAAATCTGTCGGACGAGGGAAACTGTGGGCGGTTCTGGAATAATTTTGCCTGGGACAATGTTCTTTGTCCTGAGCACAGCTGTGCCGAAGCACGCACTTGGCTTAACGTATGTGGCCTCCATGCTTTTGCGCTGAGCTTTTCTTTCCTGGGCTGCTCCAGCCATGCAGCCTTAGCCACATTTTTCTTTCTGCATGAAGTCATGTTCTCTTTTTTTTTCACTTAACTCTTCCCTGATTTTACTACCACAGTTTAAACTGTTAGGTGATGTCATGGAGATCTTAATTCCCAAAGTGGTGCCAACCATCCAGGAACTCTTTCTTCTGGGAGATGCTAAGCTTTGAAAATGTTTTCATGAAGAAATTCCTCCTAGCGTTGCATCTGCTTGAGTCTATTCAACATAATATTTCTAGCACGTTTCCTCTCTAAAGCATAGTCTTAACTTCAGCATTTGAATTTTCACCCTCGGAAAATTATTTCTCAGTGCACTACTGTGCTCATCTAATTTTGGATTCCTGCTAGTCAATCTTTTTCCAGCTATATCATACTTGCTTATTACTTAATATCAGTGAAATCAGAACTGAGGTTTTCCTAGGCTGCAAAATGGATAGCAGCACTGCTTGCAGCAGTCAAAACCAGAAGATTTTAGGATTAAAAAAATATATAGCAAAAGAAAAACGTAAGTGTATATGTTTATATAATGAGCAGTGCTTTTAACATATCTATCAGGCACCCTCAGAGGAAAAAGGACAAATCGGGGTCATGTGCCTCCACATCCACAGTAGGAAGCAGGCAGATGCTGGTCTACAAGTCCCAGCATAAGGACATAGTTGATCTGGTACTCGAAGTTCACTCATTACCTGCGTGGGGACTTTATCCAGGGTGGTGGCGTACCATCTTTTACTGCTTCATTTTGTTTTACTTAAAACATTATTTTCTTCCAGCATTCTGTTTGTTGTCCTTACTCAAAAGGCTCCAGAGTGGGTTTTATTTGTTGTTTTAACCTACCAGCATAGCACAACATTGTGTAGAGCCTGATTTGCATCACTACTCTCCAAGAAATGGGAAGAAGGATGTTTTTTTCTGTGATGAGCCAAGACAGGCACTACAGCCTATTGTGCTCTCCTAGGCAGACTCATAGCACTTGGCACCTTAGTTCCCTCCTGAAATGTGAGAGGCTGGTGCATCCCAAAACCCAGCGACTGCCCTCCTCCCTAGGTCACGCATCTCTGGGGAGCAGAGCAGTCTACACTTGTCTGAAACTCCAGTTTGATTGGGACAACCAGCCTCTGCTGTAACATATTAAAAAAAAAATCAGATTATTGCAGTGTCAAACCTTTCCTACCCAGGTAAGCCTGGAAGCATGTAGCTTTACAGAAAGAGTATGAGGGATGTTATTTCCCTGCCTGCTCCATAGTTGTGACTAATCATTTTAACTGAAAGACTGCATTGTTTTGTAAATTGGAAAATTAATTTTAAAATGTTTGCTTGCTGTTGAGGATTTAGATAAGACTAAGCCAACTCTTTGGCTAAGCAGCTCCAGTCTTAGGTCTTGGCTTTCCTCACTCGTGAAAAGCTCTTTTCAGCTCCTGTCCAGTCTTAATTACAGATGCTGCTGTCTTCTGATGTGTTCCCTAGGAGGTCTTTTCTTCATAAGCTTCTCTATTGGTGTGTTTCCCATAGAAATTAAATTGTGCAGCATTACCCCTTTCCCTGTCTTTGAACCCCTTTTGCTAGGCAATTTTAGGTAAAAACCTTCCTGGTATTCCTTTTTGCATTTACCAACCCCTGCCAACACATGGGTCAGGCTTACAGAAGAGGGATCATTTTGCATGGAGCTTAGTGGGAACCATCCATGCATGCAATGCAATGCATCCCACACTTTGGGGGGCTCATGGAGGGATTCACCTCCATCCTCCTGAAAGCCCCAGGGACGGCCCCTGCAGCTGGCAGGGCTCATACAGCCACCAAGAACTTGCTGCCGGTGGCTTCACACACTCAGCACCCTCCAGCCAGTCCTGGAGAGCCCAAATACCAGCCTTGGACCCTCAAATGCCTACCAGCATCCTGCCGTCATGGCACGACCCAGCCAGCTCCCCTGCTGCTGCCTGCAAATGGATTTGAACCTATGCTGAAGCTGAAGAAGCTGTATTGAATCCCAGCAGCCCTGTGAGACACGATGCTGCCTAATCACGCACAGAGCAGTTAAACACTTCAACAATATCAGGCTTCAGATAGCTGGACTGCTACCTCTGGAGAAACTTCAAGCTAACAAATTAGGGTAGACAGTCCCTTTCCTCTTCTCAAGGATGCCTAAGTCACCAGTACGGAAAAATAGTCAATTCTAATCTACCTTCCTCTGGGAACATGGTCTGTGCCCTTATACCTTGCATATGAACTGATATATACAGAGACACATACTGCATTTTCTAGTTTTGTGATTCAAATACTTCTTCAGCAAAAGAGCCAAAATTGCTCGAGGTCAATTTAGACTAAGCAGCACGCTTACACGGTGGTACATCCATTCCCTCTCCTTTGCCTTAACATGAAGTTTGGCTGCTGGAAGATACTATTTGCAAACTGGGCTCCATCTTCTCCAACTGGAAAATGACACTGAACATCGGTCAATCTTCTGACATGCATGTTATTAGACCGATGGCTTAACCCTTAGAGGATACTGAAGTTCTTCCAGCCAAACCATGGTGAATGCTTCATGTCCAAACCTCACTGCCTCTTCCCCAGCATGTGTCTAGCAGCTGCTAAATGGGACAGAACATTGCTACTAGGAAGGACTTTTTGCTCATCTCTGATGTCACCGAAGACCAGGCTCTGAAATGCCTGTGTCCTCTGAGCACTCTAAGACCAAAGCCAGCTGTCATCTAACACAGCTTGTGCTCCCACTAAAGCATAGGCCCATTGTCATGGCTTCTGCAAGAATTAGGCATTTCTCCTCATGCTTTGACCTGGATTGAGTACGAACTGGTCATTGCATTGTGCTGCGGAGAAATTAAGTCAGTCCCAACACGAAGAAAACACTGCAGGACGTTTGGCTACAGCTGACATTCTCTCACCAGCACTTTGCAAACTCCCCTCCCGCTGATTTTGAGAGGGTGCCCAGCACCTTACAGCTGCGTGCTGAGGAGGAGCCGATGCCAAGGCTCTCCTGCGCCCATTCACGCCAAGCAAAGCAGAGACGAAACCCGTGCTTCTTACAAACAGGTTTATTTGCATTTTGACTGGAGCACAGATTCTAGATACAGATTTCTTCTGCACAACAGTACAAGAGCCAGTGCAAAATATGCTTTTTATTTATTTATTTATTCATGTACAAAAAAAACCAAAAACCAACAAATGAAAAGACAAAGAGTGTGGCAGTATTTACTCACAACTGGTATGCCTCAGCCTCCAATCGACCCACCTCCACTTGCCCTCGCCCATCACACCGACTTTGTAATCGGCACCGCCTGTCTTGAATGGCTGCATTGTCAGTGAAGAGAGGTAACCCCCCTAGCCCTCTGAAAGATAAACACTCACCCCAAGCAAACTGGGACAACAGCAGGCTACTGAAAAAAGTTGGACACACCAGCTGATCACCAATGTGTCCCTCCCGCAGGGAGAAGAATTTTGTGGGACTGGCAAAAAAAAAAAGGTACCAATCAGAAATACACAAAGAATTGGGCACCAGCTTAACCCATTTGTTAAAGAAAGGCAAGGATGTTAAGATACACCTCCAGTCTGCCTTCTCGTATTCACCCACAGCAGTGATGATCAAGGCCAAATACTCCCCGCTTTGAGTACCCTGTGCTGTCAAACAGATTATAATCTTAAGAAAATATTTCTATTAGTACCATAAAGTTAAACCATTTCATAACTGGAGGAGAAAGAGAAGCTACAGTCTGAATACAAGCATTTCTTTGAGAACAGTCAAAAACAAAACCAGAAACAGACAAAAAAAAAAACCTGTCCCAGTCATCCACCAGATGATTGTTAGAATTACAGCCAATGCTTAAGCAATACAACATTGAGCTAGGAAAGTCATCGTATGGTTGTTCTGCTTAGGGAGTAGCTCTTACTAGTTTACAAAGCGTTGGGCAATCTATTTCTCTTTAACTAATTTTCAGAAGCTGCAATATAGAACTGCAGTGTTAGTGCAAGAATATGCCCATCTTCACCAAGGTCTGGGATTTACATTGCAGAAATTAATCAAATTTACATCACTCCAAGTGTACCATGTCCAAATCACCTAGAGTCACTATTATGGACTTTTATATTTCTACCCAAGGAACGGCTGGGTTTCAAAGCTTGATCAACCAGAGTCTTTTACATTGAATTGCAATTAAACAAAGCAGAGTACCAGTTAAAGCCAAAGAACACAAGTACTCAGCACGCATATGTGTTGATACAGTACAGTATGTATGTGTGTATATATATATACGCATAAATATGTATATGTTACATTATAAGGAGAGTGCCATTCAGGACTTCTGAACTGCAAGAATCCTTTTACCACATCCAAGTCTCAAAACTTCAGCCCATTAAATTTCACACCAAGACAATGAGAACTCCAATATTTTCCAGATTGAATTATTATTTCTATTTTAGCCAATTAACCAAGCAGGGCCAGCTGAAAGAACAGGAGCTTTAATTTTAATAACACCAGTCCTGCCACCTCAGGCAGATGGCACAAATTTCTATCACCAGATTATTTGCCCCTTCCCTGCCCTGCAGTTGTGTATCATGGGCATTTCTATGAGTTCTCAGACCATCACCAGAGTCGTACTACCTGATCTGTATCAACTTACTCAGTTGTCAGAGAAAATGCTGCAATTTATGAAATAGTTTCAAACAGCCAGTACAGATCTGACAAGAACCCAGGTTTATACTTTGCAGTGCTGGCTGGAGTCATACTGGTTTTAATCATGTAGTCTTTTCATCCCCAGCAAGCCCACTTCAACTCATAGTGGCTGCCATCATACATACAACCTCAGAGCTGGACCGTTTGGGATACCATACTATTCATTGTAATCCTAAACCCCAGACCTTATAAAGGTCTGCTGTACAAATTTCACATATAGAGCTGAAAAATGTCTCATTTAAATCACTTTGAGCAGGAGGTTTCATTTGTTACTTTTTAAAAAAGAAACAGGAGCAACAAAAAGTAAAAAAAGGCAAGAATAAATGTAACAGGCACTTAAGAGCAAAGCAAATGCAAAACCCTTTTGGATATTTAGATGAGGGCGAGCTACTCATCTCCCTTGCCTTTAGCCTATCTAGAATTAAGACATCTAGCCCAGACTAATCATTTGTGCTTCCTCCAGTCTTGAGGAAACAAAAGCTTCCTTCTGGAGGCTGTCACATCCTCAAACAGGGCAAATGAGTCTCTCCAGGGATGGCAGACCCTCTGTAACCACAGGGAGAGTCTAAGATTACCTGCCACTTACACAGGTGAGACAATTCTCTCTCACTCCTCACATAAGCCACTAACATAAATCCTGAAGGCTTTGCTTGGTTCCTGCATGGACAAACTCGCCAACTTCAACAGGGCAAGGGTTTGTTTTTATGTCTTTGGGAGGCAGAGGGGGAGGTTCATCAGCAGTCCAATCTCACACCAACGTTGCTCGACCACTTGTACTGGCCGCTCAGCCACGATCGTTCATGGCCAGTTTGCCCAGGTACAACAACCGGTTGGTTGCGCAGCATCATGCAATAAGGGCAAAGGGTGCAACACGTTTTCCTAACACCCAGAGATGCATTGCGGTCTACAGCTTCCTCAAGGTGGGCAGTGGAGGGAGAGGTGCTGATCTCCTCTCTCTGGTGACCAGCGATAGGACATGAGGGAGTGGAATGAAGCTGCGTCAGGGCAAGTTCAGACTGGACATTAGGAAAAGGTTCTTCACCGAGAGAGTGGTCAGTCACTGGAACAGGCTCCCCAGGGAAGTGGTCACAGCACCAAGCCTGTCAGAGTTCAAGGAGCGTCTGGATGACGCTCTTAGTCATATGGTTTAGTTTTAGGTATTCCAGCGAGGAGCAGGGATTTGGACTCAATGATCCTTATGAGTCCCTTCCAAGTCAAGATATTCTATGATTCTAAGCTGAAGTAACTTGACATTCTCTTAGACACCAAACTAGCTGTGCTGTGTCTTCATGGGTGTGTATGTTACTTGACCACAATCCTCCAAATTTCTGCTGGGACTACAGAGGCTCAACAAGGACTAGAACTACTCTGTCAAGTAAGTGTAGGCCTTACACACACATTAAAGTTATACAGCTTTACAAACAGGCTAACATAGATAAAACAGTAGAGCCCACCCAGTAGGACAATATTCATAATCTATGGGATTGTTTACTCTTGTATACCTTCTTACAGCATGGAAAGGAGAACAAGATACATTGTCAAATTCACTCTCATATCAGTATAAAATTATTTTATTTTAGAAAATCTAAATATAACAAGGCCCTAACGGAGAGTTATTTTTGTTCAAAATTAATCAAGCAAGTGCTACTGAAACACTATGAAGACTTTTGCATATAATTCCTTATGGGCAAGATTTCTTTTTTAAATAATCAAGAACAAGTTACATTTTTTTTAAATAAGCGAACAGTTCTCAGTCCCTAACTCTGGGTGCAAAGCTACGTCTATCCTTTCTTCACACTGCTATGTTTCAGTATTGCTGTGTCCCCTGAATTACAGGGCTATCACATGTGAGTAGATACGGTACAGGCTACACTCCTGGCAACTCCAAGGTCTTTTTTAAACCCTTCTCATCGGGTCAGATTCACCTCTCTGACTTGCATGCCAACAACAGCCATGCCATACATTGGGCCTGTATTACAAAACAGGATGAAAAAGCACAACCAATGTACACCTTCCAAAGCACTTTCCACAAAAGGAACCAAACAACTCCTGGTACGCAGGGGCACATTGGTCCCACATACTCGCAAAACCAGCTGGAATTTATTCCCTGTTTTGGAAGGCAGCTGTAACTGCATGGCCACAATCTGGATGACTCAGTGCCCAGGGCCAGGGGCTCCCCAGCTGCCCCCCTCCACACGCATGGCAGCACAGAGCAGGCTGCAAAGCCAGGGAGATGACACCGGCACAAGGCAGGGTCAAGCTTGACATGGCATCACCTTCCTCTCAAAAAGATGGCATTTCCCATCCTCTGCAAAGGCATTTCTTCCCCCAAAGCTCCCCCTGGCCTCTCTGTCTGACCTCCCCTCTCTGTCGGGAGACCACTTACAACCTCCTCACCTACGCAACCTGGTCCTCAACCAAGAAGCCTCAAACTCCTTCACTCCGGGGGGAGGAATCGCCATGTCCCAAAGACTGGGCGTCCTTTTTGGAGAAACGCTACAATTCATGGAGCATCCAGGACAGCCAATTGAGCAAGATCGTGCCTAAGTAGGCACAGTTACTCAATTAGCTGAGCTGGCTGAAGGTTTTCCCATTGTAACTCGATTTTTCTATTCTAGTATTATTTTTGGTGTAAAAAAATTCAGTGGGGATGGGTGGGTTTTTTTGCACAAAACTTGATGCTTTTAATGAAAAAAAGGTTGCTTTTCCCAATATTTTGCTGCTTATTTCTGTTGGGAAAACTTGAAACACATCGTTTTTGTCAGAAAAATATCAGTCCATGTCTGTCCGAATTCCTCCGGTGTCAGCTGGGAGCTGTAATTCATGGGCTCCATGTCCCCCTCTTTCCCAGAAGGCTGGGCTCCTGGGCACCCCTCCAGCCTTCATGACGCATTCCCCCTTTGACTAACCCACAGTAAGAGCATCATAGGATCTGTAACCCAGCCAAAGAGCTCAGCCCCAAGGGAGACACGGCACACAAGGCACTTGAATGGTAATTTCTGAGGTCTGCAACAGTAGCTCAAACTGATGCTGCTTTAAGGGCCAAATGGATTTAATTAAATGTTTCCATTTCAAAAGGCTAGAACATTTTATTCAGCATTTTCCAGCTGACAATTTCTCATTTTTTGAAAAATTTCCATTCCAGGAAAATTTTTGGTATTTCAGCTTTCCATCTCAATTCAGGATGAAATTCAATGTTCAAGTATGAGAATTTGATGCTACATGGACACTCGGTTTGGGAAACAGCCTTATTAACTAGCTGCCAAAAGTGAAACGACTCCATCCATGCAAGAGGGGTGTGATCCAGTTTGCCTTTGACATCAGTGGAAGCCACTTTTTCAGCTCAGTGGAGCCTGGATGGCGTCCCAAAAGACCAAGGGAGGGTGGAGTTGACCATAGTTTCAGATATTGGAAACAGGAGTCGAGTGAAATAGCAAGAACATAAGAACCAGCAACTAAGATGATCTGTTACCTGGACTCAATCAAAACTCAGTTTTACTTACTTTAGCAAGTAACAGGAAGAAAAATCATTAAGATTATAAAACCTAATTCCCAGTTACAGTAAAGATACCAGTTAATCAAACCTTTGTAGAGTAGAATAAATCCATGCTATGAATTTGTAATGAGCTCTATAACTTTCAATGTTCAAAACATTTCCTCAGAAAACCTTCATATACTCCAATCAGGGAGACTACTCTGAAGCTAAAGATACAATATGGTACTGAACTGCTTGCCTCAGGTTGTCTGTCCTCCCTTGAACCCACAAAATTGTTCTATTGGATGGGTATTACAGAAGTTCTGTCAGGAGGGACTACGGTCTCTGGACTTTAAGCACATCTACAGGTGGAGAACAGCTAAGAGCAGCCTTCCAGGGTTGACGCTCTGGGTGAGGACTGGGCATCAAATCCATCCTCTGCATTGCCCAGTCTGTTTTTGGATGTAGCCCCAAGACTTCCACCTCAAAGAGTAAAAAAGAAGCCCCAGGGAGCCTATGTCCATCAGCAACAGGGGGTGTGTTGAAAGCAAGAGAGCACTCAGAACAGTAAATAAATCAATTCACCCAACCATGAGGGGTCTAGAGAATTGGTTTTTGTTTATCTTTCATTTCCCTTTAGTACAAGGCAGATGTTTCTAAGTAATAAGCAGAAACCTCGACAATTTTTAAGACTGAAGAGGAAGGGAGGGAGGAAGAAACATGTACAAGCTTTGAGGATGTTCTCAGCTCCAGCTTAAAAAAAAAAAAAAAACCCAAAACAAAACTACACACCACCAAAAATGTATATCTGTAAAAGCAAGTTTTTCCTTAAGCTGTTTGGTAATTCTTAGTTCATAGGAGCATTTTATCCAGAAGGTTCTTCATGTTTCCAGTCTAGGTTGTAGCAATCTCAGTGAGGCACTAAATTTTAGGCTGTTAAAGTCTTTCTGTGCAGCACGGTCATTTTAAAATGATGTGGTAGCCGTCATTGCTTTCAGCTGTAACAAAGAAATGCAAAGCATTTTTTCATTCCTTTTAGAAAACAGCACAGATACAGAACTCCAGATTTTCTCCTTAGGTAGTTTGCAATAGTTTGTACTCTTGTTCCACAACCCACTCATGAAAACCAATGTTGAACATGTAGGTTAAAGCATTTACATAAAAAAATACGACATACTAACTGTCACCTTTTATCATTTTACTGGAAAGTTTTCTTCTCGTTTATGTCAGTGGTATCAATGGATTTATGAAAGTTTTACAACAGTGTAACTGAGAGGAAAGCATAGATCAATCAGTCTACCGTATGTAAGTTGATGCAACACCTTGACTTACACTATATTAGGTTACTTATCTTTTCAGGATAACAGCACTGAGTTTGTGATAACGTTTAGTGCAATTGAAAGGAGGAATTATCTTTAGAGCCACATGTAATAGCAGCAGCAATACATACCTTTTAATGTGCTGATAACAAAACAAGATTCATCTTGAAAGTTTTGCACCATCTGAAGGGCAGAAGGAAAAAAGCCAACACAAAATATTTTTAGCAATTAAATTCAAGTTTCTTTCAGTGCCAGTATAGAGTTTAGAGGAGAGGTATCAAACTGTCCTGAGTCCTGTCCTACACTGTCCTAAGTAACCCTGCCTGTAAGATTATTAAAGTACATGACTGATTAATTAAGCTCCTTGCAGCTGCTAATGTGCTTAAGAGAAGCTCATACTAAAGTGCTTGCCTGGAACTGATCTAGCTTGTTCAGCATTTTACCATCCTCTTTGCAGCTCTTGATCCTGCAAGTTCTTATACCGCTCCAGTTAGTCTATTAAAGACTGTGCTCTTAATCGCCTTCAGTGAAGCTGTAGTTGTTTAGACTGGATGAAGGCAGTCCCTCTCCTAAAATCTAACAACGGTAATACACATTCAGCTGAACGAGGAGGCTCAGTTGAGCTTACATTAGCATCCGAAATAATATCTAGAGGTGGTCAGCCCTGAAAAATGGACTCCTTGCTGAATAAAGGAATATTGCTACTGAAAAGCCATCTCAGCAGCATCCACCTGGTTATTTTGACCAGACATTAGTATAGATGCTGTGCTTGCAGGAATCATTTACCTGCTTGTATTTTGTTGAGGCACAGGAATCTTAATGAAACTGCTATGAGAGGCAAGGCAGACCACGGGAAACAAGATTAGTATCTAAAGCTATTTGAGTTATTCATGAGATACAACTAGATTTTCAGAACATGTGCAGGTTCTAGTGAGGCCCCTAAGTAAAGAGGCAAGTTAAGAGATTCAGCTGATTTCAGATCCAGTCTGAAATGCTCATTTAAGCTTCATCCTTAGTCAATGCTTCCTCCCATCTTAGAGTAGCTGTGTGGGACAGAGGAGGTGAATTACCCTCAGGAGGTGTCTCATACAGTTGAAGCAGATGCTGGACACCTAACTTCAGAAGGGAGCTGACCAGAACCTCTCTGATCAGCTCAGAAAATCCAGCTTTAAGCAAAAGCCTTCTCCTAGCTATTGAATATCATTCAAGTAGAGCACTTTCCAGCTGTAAGTCCTCACACCAAATATCCTTTTCAACTTAGACTAATCTCCCTATTCTCTTCTGGGTTTAACATCCACCCCCCGCTCCCGCAAATCAAACTTCACTGGCCAGTCTGTGTGTCTGTGCCTAATGATGCGTGAAGTACATTCATAGAGTGCCTCACTCTTGCCACTATAGTACTAGAACAAGAAAAAAATTATTAAAAAAAGCAATAGACATTGTTAATAATTGACTTAAATAAATACTTAAAGCCTTATACCCAAGCTGGTTCAGGCAATTCCCCTACCAAGAGTTGCCTCCAAGCACTTTACATCTATAAAGCATCAAGGTTTCAGATTTAATCAGGCTGAAATAGCAAGGAGGAATAAGCATTTCAGCCTTCGATTTAGGCTCCAGTTGAGACCTATGCTCTGCTTCATTTGTTTTAACAATGTTTCTTAAAAATGAAGCTCCTTAAGTGATTCTGGTGCATGAATGAGTAAGTAATTTAGTGGGGGGAAAAGAGGAAGAAGGGCAACTCACTATTAACCTGCAAGTTAATGGAATGGACTAAATTAAGCCATCATATAATGGGACACAAACAGCGAGCAGAGGTCCATTAATTTACGGTGTGCACTTACACAGCACTGACTCTGACCCAGTGGTTGTGATCACTAGCCAAGATGTAAGATTAATTGCCCTACAGACTTTCAAACTTGCCTTTTTTAGGAAACATTCCTACTTAAAGATTCTCACTTTAGATCCTCACTTCAAAATTTGTTTAAGTAGCCAGCATAAAAAGGAAATGACTGATTTTGTTCTGTTTTGTTCTGTTTTCAAAAAAAGACTCTTTTACAAAGCAAAGATCTTAAAATCACACCAAAATCAATGGTATGCATGAATGATTTGCTTAAGTATTTGCTTTAACTTGTTGGGATTAGTAACCTTGCAAAGCTTCCTTGAAGATTCATTCCATAATTTAAAAGGTCATTCTAACTTCAAGCAGTCAGACAACCGTTACAGCTCTGACAGAGTTTGCACTAACCCCTTACCTCATTGCTCACTAATACATGGATTCCTGTGGGTCCCTGCCGATAGATTCGATTTATCTGCTGTGGAGAAATGCTGTACAAGTTTGCAATCTTCTCGATTAATTCCAGCGTGGTCAATTCTTCCAAGAAGATTGCATGATATACTGCAACAAGTTGAAAGTCATTACAGAATTATAGAGTAATTACAGAATAGCAACTACAGATTACACTAAGATGCCCGATACCAACAACCAAATGGGTTTAAGATCAAGGTTAAAATCTTGACAGTAGGTAAACAAGCTTAGTACCTTTAAAGCAGTACCCAAATATCCAGCTTGATGATTTGTAGAAAAACGCCCAGTATTTGGATACAGTGGGCAAATAAAGCATACGTCACTTTTGCCCAGAGGAAAACACGGGGACTAATGACAACATGTATCATGGGGCAGTAAAAAAGTCCTCTCATAAAGACGTTAACATTTTTGGATAATGTACTTTTACTGATTTTGACATTTTAAAGTAGATCCAATTAACAGTAAACCACATGATATTATGTTACACAAAAGTAGTATTTTATTAGATGTTATCCCACTGATTCCATAGGCACAAACTAAAGACTACAATGTATCAGATAACTGCAGATGACAGTATTATTTTTTAAATCCAATCCAAATGGTAGAAACAACCAAGTAGACAAGCTGTGCCTGGTTAATACTATGTGCAAGAACTAAGGACAATTTCTATTCTCATTTGATCGTACATCATGTCATGACGGATAGTTAAGAGCAGTGAGTCCCCAAAAGCTTCAAACTTCCAAGAATTAGAACCTCACTTTAAGACATACCAACCTTCCATTTCCCAGGATATTTTCAAACAAGCCATAATCTAAAGCAAATCGTGGATGGGAAGGTAGTTTTTAATGCTATGGTCCCTATTAAGAACTGAATAGAGAATTTGCCGCAGCATTCTGCAGATAGCTTGTAAGTTGGGTCTGTTCCCCAGGCAGATGGTACCAGTTGGAATGTGTAGCCCTGAAACTAACCAAAGCGGCAGAACTAGGATAAATAGGACCTCTTTAAATACTCAGGACACCAAGCTGTCCCATGCAGGAGCTCAGGCAGCATTCTCACCAGATAAGTGTTTAACAAAATCCGTACATAAAAACTTACCACAAAGACTGCCATCTCCGTTTTCTCGTTTTTGGTGGAGATGGGACCTGTTTTGCTCCGGTTCTTGACAGACATAAATTGTCATCTTGGGCCTTACATTTCTAAGGATTATTGAAAAAACAGTATTGAGTTGTTTAGTAGATCTAAAATTGTTCCAGTCAGCTACCAAACAATGACAGATGGAATCATTCAGGCTGTGCATAAATAACCGACTAAGGGACAGTCTTGATGCTGGTGACTAGATGTCTTGGGAGGTCTATAAGAGCCCCCTGGGAGGTGGTGATACAGTGCAGAGCACCTTAACCTCTTCAGGATCAGATAAGAATAAACAGTTTACAGCATTTGCCAAGCAGCTCATCATACCTGCTTTTACTGATTTGAATCCTGCCCAGCTGTAAAATTTATGATGTTATTGCAATAAAAGTAAGTTTAAGAGTCATTTGAGGCTCCAGGGGTTGGTTGGTTGGTTTGTTGTTTGTTACCAGTGATGGAGATGCAAGACAGGGTATTGTAGGCCGTGTCTCACATGAAGTGGATGGAACCTATCAGCTGGTAGCAAACAAACCACTGGGGATCCATATTATGCTGCTTCATTTCGGCAACATTTCTGAGCTGTGCTTAGATTTGAATACCATTGTGATCTCCAGCCTCTGAGATGACCTCTCTGAAGTGTTGAAAGGAAGTCTAAATGCTACAGCTCCAGGATTAACTTCTAGTTAACACTGAAATTACCAAGGGATGCTGCCATAACAAAAAAATAGGAAGGAAGAAGTACAAACCTTCCTTTGATTGCATTAAAGAGCCGAATTCCATCAGCAGGGCCACAGATTTGAACAAAATCTTCTTTGGACATCTTCAGTAAGTCAGCACCTACATATTTCAAATTGATTTTTTTTCAGAAGTTAAGCAAATCTTAGCTTCCAAATTGTGTGTATGGGCAGCAGGAAAGGGCAGGGGGAGAGAATCCACAAAGCTAAATCAGACAGATTTGCCTAGAGAAGTTGCAAACTCAGAGAGGTGTATGCTGCAAATCAATCATCGTGAAACAGAGCTAGAAGCTGCCAAAAGAGCAGTGTTACACTGGAAGATACTCTAGCCAGCTCAGAGACAAGCTAGATATTTAACATTGGCCATTAAATGGCCCAATTTTCTCTAACTCCCACGTTCACCAGGTTATTTAATCATGTTGCAAGTCAGAGAGAGGCTCCTCAATGTTTCAATATCTTTAACAATTCCCCCTTCCACCAACTTACTGCCGTGTACAACTACCTAATGGGAGGGTACAGTGAAGATGGAGCTGCAGATGGAGCCAGACTCTTCTCAAAGGTGCACAGGGACAGGATGAGAGGCAGCAGACAGAAGATGCAAGATGGGAAGCACTGATTAGGTATAAGGAAAAACCTTTTCACTGTGAGAGTAGTGAAGTATTTGAAGAGGTTGCTTAGAGACACTGTGGAATTTCCAACCTTGGGGATACTCAAATGCAACTGCACAAGGCCCTGGACTTGCTTCAAGCAGGGGGTTGCACCTAATGAACTCAAGAAGTCCCTTCCATCTTAACTTACTCTCTTCCATCTTTACTTATTCTATATTTCTACAAACTGTTTCGGCAAATGCTGACTAATCTAAGAACAAAAGAACAACCACACTGGATCAGACCAGTGATCCCATCAACAGTGGCCAGCAGCAGATGCTATTGGTATGAAGCATGAGCTGCAATCACAAAAGAGAATAAAGACAAAATAATTAGACTGTTTAAACTCACCCGAAAAACTTGAGAAGAGTCTACAGAATGGAGAGAACCTATTACGATGAAGCCACTGCTGGGCATCTTGAATAGAAGCAGAAGGAAGGAGATGCTACATTGCAAAAAGAATAAGAAGGTCTTGAAATGAACTGTTCACCAGTGTCCTAAAAAAGAAAAGCACCACATTAACATGATCTCAAGTACTTACATCATTGCTGGGAGGCAGGAGCTCCACTTGGTGGGTTGGAGAACTGTTGCTAAAAAAAATTATGTAAAGTTGGAAGAGAAAAAAAACATTATTTTAAATTTTACATTGCAGTGTCCCTCCTCTTCCCCCTCCTCCATTTGACTCAACTGTCACAAGTTATATACCAACTTGGCTCTTCTCTCTATCATTTTAGAAAAGGTGTCCAAAATCTGGACCAAGAAAAGAAAAAAAAAAGAAAAAAAGAAATCTCTATTTGAGCGTTTTGTTGGTCAGTTGAGGTCCTACTCAACACTGAGAGAAAAACTCAGTCTACTGACCTCATTCAAGCTTTTCCATATGGGTGACTCACTAACGTGACACCATCTAAGCAAGGAAGTTGTGACCAACAGAGTGGCTGAACTCAAAATTTCTACAAGCCAGAAATCCCCTAAATCCACTGTCTAATAATGATTCTTCACAAAAATTCAATAAAGGACCTTATAATTCAACCCTGGTGTTATCTTAAACATAGTAAATTGCAGTTTAACTCTCACTCAAAACTACATTTCTACTAAACCCTCCTAAAACAGACAGGACTTTAACATGTCAAGGATTTTCCCAAAGAGTTAATAATCTACCACTGGAAGAAAATGCTCAACAGATCTCTCTACTAACACCAATTTTTGTCATTTCAGTGTTTGTCCTTATTCATAGGTTGAGGTCACTCATTGAAAATTTGTGATACAACATTGATTAATTAATAAGCTGTGTGGGAAGGTGACAAGGCTGCAGAGTCCTAGAGAAGGAAAAGAAAGGCCTACGTCAAATTCCTAGGGGAAAGTACGTTGCAGGGAGGACTCAGAAGTACTGAGGGACCCTGCTGTATATTTCTGTCATCAGCTGTCATCTTGGGTGTTTCAGGACCACTAAAACTGTTTCTTTATGACAGCTATATTGATGAATTAAACATGCCTCCTGTTAGCCCTTTGTTCTGGAACGGCTTCTCAAAACCCAGGCTGTTTTGCCCCAGACAGGATTTCTTCCCATTCAACTGGGAATTCAACACCCCAAACCACCTCAGGACAGAAAGGAAGGAAGAAATACCAACTCTGAAGAGGTGCTGAAGGCTGAAAGCCCCTAACGTTCCTGTCAGAAGATACTGGGAATTGCTGGTACGGGGCATGGTGTGTTCTCTGACCCCCACAGAAGAGTAAGAGAAGAAATTCATGGCAGGAATTGCCCTGGTGGTCCTCTGATGTTCACCTCCCAGCCACCACATAAGCAGAGGACATACAAAGAGTACTCTGCGTTACAGGGAATTCCTGGATGGAAGGTCTTAAAAGGCTTTGTGGGAAATATTCTCCCCTTTCTGGGAAGGGTGGTCCTTGACCTCTTCTTCCAGGGTATGAAATGCATGGACACACAAAACACATGCACACAAAGGCTACCGTATCAACAGGAAAGATAAAGCATTTATTTGTTACATACCCATCTCCAAGGTTGAAGCTGTTGGGTGAACTGTTGTAGCTTGGAGATGGAGCATTGTTCATTTGATAAGGCACATCTGGCCAGGGAGAGCACTGTTGGAAGAAAGGCAGCAGGGATACTTTCATAAGGATGGAAATAAAGGATTCAATTCTCCTCTCATACCACATTCATGCTGTTGCCACGCCACTAACTTCAGCTCATCACTCCTGCTGGGAGGAGGAGACAGGCCATGGATTTTCTACGCTGCTCTCCAAGCGGGCTGTCAGGGGGCCAGATTGATTCCAGTTGTGCATTCCACATTTCTCCCATTTCACAAAGCCTGTCCCCAAATAACACTGGGCCAAAGTGTGCACAGCTGTAAGTCAGAGCAACGCCAGTAAGTCAACTCAGACTGAAGGCAGCAACGATACAGAAATACCCCTGGTCTCAATTATAAATCCCTAATTAAATCCAGGCAAGAGTGACAAATACGCTCCAGTGGCATTGCTTCAGGTTTATACCAGTGAAAGAGCAGAATTTGAACCAGCCTGCTAAAACCTCTGGCTATTAGTCAAAGAGCTTGAGTTATAAATGGGCATTACATGGAGAAAATGTAAGATAGACAGACAGACACAAAGCTACTAAAAGCCTTCACAAATGTAGGTCAAACTCCATATTCCATTACAGTAGTGTAAAACCAGAGTAACCCAGCTAGAATTGGTGACTCTGTTCTGAATATAAGCCACCGTAATCTGTAGGAGAAGTCTAGCCCTGTGAAACCTCTCACCACCAAGAGCTCAAGAAAATGCTCTGTAGTATCCTTGCTTGCAACAATTAAAAAAAAAAAAAAGACAAGTGTAGCTTTGGAGTTTTATCATCTTCACAAAGACTAGCAAATATTTTATCATCTCCACAAGCACTAGCAAATATTTAACTCTTTGGCAACCCACATTTCCCCATGCAATATGTCAAAGTGCATCAGAGCTCATAGGGAGAGTTTGGGATCTGCCAACTCAGTAGAATTAGGTCTGTGTATACAAAAGCCTCATTAACCACCACCACGTTGAATTAGAAAACATGCTGGTCACTCCTGGCAATGTAAGGAAAATTGAGTGGGAGGGACTGGATCTCACAAACAGGAAGTTTATTTAAATTAAGAAAAAACCCTCATTTTTAGAAGTCCAGCAAGCCACTTCAGAAAAACAAGAACTAAATCAAACAACAAGACATTCCCACAGGGAGTCCTGTTGCTTAGTAATCCTGCAGCCTGGGGTAAGCTTATATGTACATTTTAGTAATGGCATGGAGGGGTAGAAACACATACATCTCTACACCAGATGCATCAGAATAGAAGACATTCAAGATATTCCTAGAGTACAAGCCAGAATCTTCTGAGACCTTGTATGTAATAGTAGCTTCATAAGGACATTCACAGAAAACCAGATGAACAGATTAATAGGCTGTCTGATTAAATTATTAAAGTGCCCCATCTCCAACATGAGCTTTTGCCAGGCAGTTCTGAAGAAAATACCTCATACAGCTGGCATCTAAGTGTCATGACAAATGTCTGGGAGCACGGCAGAAGATGGAGAAAACATTTCTTTTAAATCTAGGCTGCTAAAGGTTGGTTTATACCCTGAAACATAAGAAACTTTGGCATCTTTTATAAACTTCAACAGTGAGAGACATTTTATAATTTCACTCTGCTCTCAATTTCAATCAGATTTGGGCATACGTGTCTCCACAAGACAATCTCCAGGGCTCAGTTAGACTGAATTTTCTCCTAAATCTATCTCCCAACATGTTGAAGTAGTATGACATGTCTAAAACACTTTACCTCTGTGAGAATAGTTGTCTCATAGGAAGGCTGATACTTCTCCTTCTCTTGGGTGGTCTTCTTCTCCATTTTTTCCCTGTCAGTCTTCTGTTTTCTGTCTGCTCCTTTAGGCTATAAGCACAAGCACAAGCTTTCCCTTATGCGAAGTATTACAAGTTTGGAGACAGAGGCCAACAGATTTTTTTTCTAATCTGTTCACAAAAGTCTCCTTAAGATTTATGGGAACTCTACATATGGAACAAGATCAGATCTGCATTTTCCGGACAAAAAAAATCAGTCAAGCATCTCTGCTGTTTCTATAACATCCCCCACTAATGCCTACTGCAATTCCAAAATAGGCTGACCACAGTCCTGAGAATTGATACCAACTATTTCAGACCATGAGCCCCATGAGTTATGCACCTCAACTAGTATTTGTACCATCTCTCCAGGAAAAGGAAAGACACTGCTCACAGGAGCAAAACTGGAGCAGGAGATCGTTTGAGAAAACAGACCAATTAAAAGCTTGTTGTTAAGTGGCTACAGGTCTGCCATGCCCAGATCAGGAGCTTCAGCGATGCTTTCTCTCTGAAGCTTTCTCTCCTCCAGGTATCATGGAGAGGAACTCTGCTGCAACAAGCAAAGGGTATTTAAGATATCCAAGATATACTCTCATTGTACATGGAGGATTGAATCAAAGAAGCCATAATGTCTTGATTGCCTAGGAGTACCAAAACACAGCAGATACCCTAAATATCTCAAGTATTTGTATAGTGTTCAAGGCACAATGGACTGGCATAAGTCTTGGTGCAGCAATTGGATCATTTGAATTTAACTAGAAATGCTGTGTAGTTCAGTGTTTATGTCATTTTGTGTGCAAGAGTCCAGTTTAAGAACTTAAGCATACCCAGTTAAAAGTCTGTTCTACTCCGCTATTTGCATCACTCCTGCACAATTTAAAAACTGTGCATGTTCTTGTGTCTTAATCTATGTTGATGACAAAGCCAAAACTACCTCATACCTTGAACACTTTGATCTGGCAGCTTGCAGAATGCAAGTGTTCTGTGTATTCACCATTTTCATTCTGCTTAAAGGTGTCGATTTGCACCCGGAAGGGCACCCCTTTCTCTCCTCCATGTTTCCGTGGAGTAAATTCTGTGCTGATGCAATGTACCTGGCAAAACAAAAGCTGTGCTCATCTCTGGAGACCGTTGGAAGCTGTGCAAATCTGAATTTCAGATTTTGCCTGAACATGAGGTTTTGGCTCCTCCCGAGAAACTAAGAGAGATAGAAGAGTTCATATGTTTTCATTTCTGTTCCTCGGGACAAAACAATTAGAAGAACAAGCAGCCCGGAAAGAAACAGGGCATCAGGAAAAGCATCCTTTGACTTAAGTAAATCCCACATACAGATTAAAAACAGATGGTTGGCGTTTGGGATGAGAAACGCTCACGAAAGAGGAAAGCAAGCAAAACTAACAGGTTGTGAACGGTTTCCGCCAGACAAAACCCATGCTTAGAAAGCAACATCAATTTTTTTTTAAAAAAGAAGATCCTAGCTGTAGCAGGTAGTACTCCAAAGCTAGCAAGTAGCTAGCAAGTTGGTTTAGCAAGTATCCTACAAGTTAATTATACATGATTGTCACTTGAGTTTGTATATTATCATTAGTATTTTTCTCTCTCCTTCATGTCCTGGCTAGCTTAACTCACCAGGTCTTTGTAAGATATCTCACCATGTCTTTGTAAGATATCTCACCATTGTATTTACCACAGGAATATCACTTCTCTCACCTGAATGAATGCTGAGGCTCTCTTTGATGGATCCCACAGAAATTCAACAGTGTTCAACTGGGTTGGGCTGGCCCTGGGATCCAAGATACCAACTGACAGTGGAATATCTGTAGAAGAAAACCCCTAAAATTTTAAAAATATTAAAAATTGAAGAAGAGAAAGCATTTCCATACAATTACAAGATGCATGTGAAAAGCCAAGCCACCAATGATATATCTATTTGGGACCTATAGTGCTAGATCTCTTTCCCACCCAAAGACATACAGGATTCCTAAGAGAGTAGGATATAAAAAACCTAAACACACATGCAGACACTCCATACATCATTCAGCATCTCGCTTTCAAACACTGCACAGGAACCATAATGAAATAGTCTCACCTATATCAAGGATGCGGTCCCCAGGCCGACTCCACCTCCAGCCCTCAAGCTGCTGATGCTCTGTGTACTGCAGGCGTCGGTCATGGAAAACTACACGAATTATGCTCTGTTAAGAAAAGATATCAAGATGAACAACGTGATCCAGAGGCCCTTCTCTTGACATGATTTAGGTTTTCCAGCGTAGAAGCAAAAGCTGATCTGTTATGTTTCTCACCCCCATTCATGAGGAGAGTAGAGGGTCCACCTAAGAGACCCATCGCCATGTTTATCAAATTCCTAATGGACCCCTGAGTGAGAGAGCAACACACTTCCCCCTTCACAGGGCACATCCATGCTGCATAACGCAGACCTCAACAGCTTTCTGGGATTCGGTCTGGAAGCACTATAGCAATGTCCACCTAATCTTAGGTGTCATGCCATGTAAGCATCACTATACTGCCTCCACACCCAAAATGGCTCACATGGGGATAATATTTAATATGTCTGTACCATGCCCCAACCCCAGTATATCCCACTCTGATTAGCAAACGTGAAAGCCAGCTCACCTGTCCCTGCACCGGTGGAGCTGACATGCCCAGACACCTTGTCAGTGGGAATTAAACTTGATTCCAGCCATTAAGAGCCAGCCATTGGATTTGCCCCAGTGTAGTTAAACAAGTGTAGAATAGGAAGGCTTCTGTAACAGGAGAATTTTCATCTCTGGTCTGCAATGGTGCAGCCATATCAATAACTGGAGAAAAAAGGCTGGAATAAGGGCAATCCCCAGGGCAAACAAGTCCAAAGTACTCCTAACTAATATATCCTTTTGTATATTCAGAGTGCTACGCTTGCATGAGTTAATGACCCCTTACATCCCAGTTTCTCAAGTCCATGCTCCTGCTGGGGACTGCCATATCAAATGAGTGAGCAATTTTTGCCAATGAACCTGAGAAACACCCAAATCAAACCCTAGCTCCAAGAAGCAAGCAAGCCACAGTGGGAATGCCTGCAAAATTGGGATCCCAATGACATTGAAAATCCCAATCACATGCTTCCTGAAATGGGCCAGAAGACAAATAGGGAACTGCCTAAACTTGGACAACATTTGAAATCCAGATTGGAATCCAAATTTTGCAGCTAGTCCCCACTTCTCAAAAGAAATCCTGAGGCAAAACAGCCAAGAATTGGGGAGAGGAAGGCTTGAAGGTTGGATCCAGAACCAAGGTCCGAACCAAAGTTTTTGAATTTGAACTGTTTTGGGAGGGGGGGAACAAGAAAAAAAATCCCCCAAACCAAACAATCAAGTTCTGTAAGTTCATAATTATGCCCATTACCAAAGTAAACTGGAGCTATGCAGAATCTGCATGGCAGAACGATGTAAACACCGGGGTCCTCCATTTGACATGTAACAACCCAGGCGTGTTGCTGGGGTTAAGAAGGGAGACAAGTCTGCCTCTCAGCAGTTTTGACCATGTTCACCTCTGAACTTTGGGATTCCCCTGAACCCAATATTCACAGTGAAACTCTGGGATCATGACCACAAAGAGGATAAAGGTTCCCCTGAAGCCCTGTAAAGCCAAGCTGCATAGTCCCGTGAAACTAGCACTCAACAACTCCATCAGCCCTGCTCCCATTAAAAACAATGGCAAAGTATTTTCCATTGTCTCAGTGTGAGCAAGGTCAGGCCCTTCATTAGAGGCTGTACGTAGTAGCAGGAAGAAAAGAAATCTATATTTCTCCTTACCTTTACATATTTTGTGTTTAAATCTTGAAACTCTCCCAATTTCCTATTCTCAAGTAGACGGATTTCATAAGACTGACCTAGAGTTTAAGGAAACATTTCCAAGGTGTTTAATATGTTGTAGCAATGAGAGAGTCATGCTGGCATTTACGTGGCTAATAAAGCATACGTTTGATCAGGGAAAGCTCATTTTTGGTAACATAATGCATTTGCCCCAGTAATCAAGTAGGCACTAAAGCACAGCAGAAATCTGAGGGAAAAGTTTTTCTTTTGGCAGCTAAAATCTCTCACTTAGGGCATCGATCATAGTCTGTCTCCTGGGGCTGCTACAGTTTTCTGGTCACCCTTGAGAAAGTCACCAAGGTGTTCGAGGCAGTTGTAACCCCCGTGTCACGTGGCTGTAACAGCACTGTCTTTGTCTGTCCCTTCTGCTGAAGCAATGGTTGTGTGAAGAGCTGCTGGCACAACAGGTCTAGGCACTATTCTGCAGAGGACAGCAACTTGGGCAAAATCTTGCCTTCTTCAGAGAGCAGTCAGGCCTGTAAGGTGTTTTGGTGAACCAGAAATATAAGATTTTTTCCACAAGGCCTTGAACGTGGCTGCCCAGGGCATAAATACTCCTTCAGATATGTGTGTGGAAGCAGCAATGGGTATTACAGCATATGCAAGGACCAACTCCGGGAAGAGAATTCATACTCCAGCACCCCACCGCCGCTACCACCGCCGCCGCCACCACCACCCCACCCATGCCACCCCAGCATAAGGAATTTAGCCACTTTAGTAGGATTTAGCTAACTGGTTTTTGAAATAATATCTCCCTCCAAGGCTGACAGCAGACAAAGGAGACTGATGTCTTGATACCTTATGCACAAATGGCTAAGACAGCACAAAAGCTCATTGTAGAGGACCAACTCTTTAAAATAAACCTACAGCTCATACAGAGGCAGGACAGGAGCATTAGAATTAACGGAGCATACGTATAATACTTTATAGCTACTTTTTCTTGTTCATCTTGCCATCCTCCCTTTTACTGAAAAATGTACAGGGTATGACAAGGCAGGCACCAAGGAGATCAGTTTGGGTTTTCTGGCTCCACCAGTATCTCCGCAGAACTGGCCCTGCAGAAAACTACAAAGCAGATATATCTCCCTCTAAGCAGCTGCTACCAGCAGAGACAAAAAATGCTACATGTCTGGATCTGGATCTAGAAACAGAAGACTTATGACAGCAGATGTGTCAGAAAGGCACCGTGTTTCAGGCAGATTCCCTTTTGGGAATCCCAGTTCTTCTGGTTGCCCGTGTGAGTACAGAGCATATCACTAGAGCACAGGGATCATCGTGCTTATTCAGCTGGCTGGCAGAAAAACGAAAAAAAAGAAAGGACAAGAGAGGCCATATTGAAGCCCCAAATGTTTGCACAACACTCCTACTGATGTCAACAGGAGTTCCGCAAACAGGAAGTGACCCTTGAATCCAGCAAGTGGCTTAGGGCAGGGGGGAGGGGGGAATAAAACATCTGAAGTACCAAATTAAGCACTGGAAACATGCATAGGTATTAACCCATCTCTGCGCATAAGTAAACCAAAATGACAACAGTGACCTTCCTTTGAAGATTGCCGGACAACGAAAGTGGATTTTGTAAACCACGGTCCTCAAATTGAGGTCTTCCACACTTTAACTCAACAGACTTTCTAATGTTCCCACTGATACGCGTTAATATTGTTCACTTGGCAGTTTTTAGAGAGATGTACATATCTCCCCACATAATCAATACTGTTGCATTCGCATACAAAGAACAGGCTCAGGTTCACAAAACTGGTTTTCTCTCGTAGAATCACAGAATGATTTAGGTCAGAAAAGACCCTTAAGATCATCGAGTCCAACGGTTAACCTAGCACTACCAAGTACACCACTAAACCACTTCCCTAAGAGCCACGTCTGTTGTACTATGTACCTCTGTATATGTTGTACAAGTGTACCTACTTTGTATGAAGTACTCCGCTGCTCAATGGCTCAGTTCGGGGATACATTTCACAAGCTATAGAGTGATACAGTTCATTGCCTCAAACAAATTTACACAGCCAAGCATCTCTTGCACTTACAGTTCATTCCCATGCAAATATGAGGCTAATTAATCATTACAGAAAATTAATTTAGGATTTGAGACCATGAGCATCCAAGAGACGGTAAAATATATCTAAGACTGTACTCAGATGGGGTAACAGGGACAGAGAAATTAAGTGGCATGAGCTGTGGTATAGAGGAAGGCAATGGTAGAACCACAAGCACTTCTAGCCATTCAGCAGGTATCTCAGGAATGAGCAGGTTTTTGGGACACCTTTGTGCACTGATACCCTCCTACTCTTTGGTGAGCCTGATTTGCTTATTTGAAATTCCAATGAGAAAAGAAAATAATGGGCATAAAAACATTAGCCACGTTCCTTTCAAACTAGCATCAAGCACTCAAAAAACTCTGCAGCATGCATTTTCCAGCCACTTGCATGGGATAGGAACAATAATGCAACCTTGCACACAGCAGGCACTGCACATGTCCTCCTGACAGGAGTGATTCACCTTGGATGAAGTTAGAAACAGATTCTGCCCACTGGTAAAAAAAGAGACTGTAGTGGAGACAGAGTTAATATTAAATGGAAAGCCAAAGAGGAAATAAAATGCTTTGATGAAAGATATACGGGTCATCTGATGTAAGCCCTGGAACTCGGTTTACGCCATGAAAAACCTCAGTCAAAATGGTATTTTATGCTAACTGCTTTCCCCTTGACCTCTGAATGTTTCACTCCAGTTACTACACAGGACTGTTATCAAAACAAGACTGCTCCCAGCCAAGCTTCAGAAAACATGAAGTTTATTTCCCTCTCTGTGGAGCCCTGTCAGTGAGAATTTGGTCCTAATTCTTCACAATTCCTTTATATATAAATGTTTTGGTATTGATTTTGAAAAAAAAAAAAAAAAAAAAAAAATCATTCTCCCTACAACTTATTCCAGCAAATTCATTGCTTTGTGGTTAATGGTACCCATAATTCATTGGTATAGCATGGACAGCATTCAGATACTTGTACTTTTATAGCATCAAACTGCTTGGATTATATTTTTTCCTTGAAAAATACCTTCCAAACCTTGTTTACCCTATGTTTTCCACCATCACTACCAGCAAAACTCCTGAAATAGTGAATTACAATCTCAGCCCTGCAATTGTAACAATTGCAGGGAAAAAAAGACCTAAAGAATCAGTACTTGGATATTAAAACAAGATCCCTTTGTAAAATAAAGTGAATAATAGTGACCTAATCAGAAGAAAGCTGAACTCCCCCTGGCGACAAAGAGGGCGAAGAAGTCACTCAAGGCTCTGGTACACAGATCACATACGAATCCTGCATCACTGACTCACCAGCACTAGCAGTCATAGACTGACAATTTTCTGCTAAAACTAAATCAGTAACAGATCATTCTTACTCAGGTATCTAAATCTGTAAAGAAATGTGGGTACAAGTGTGACTAAAGCAAACTGTATTCCCAGCTCCCAACACAGACTGCACCTAGCTAAGCCCAAAACATACAGCTGAAATATAGAGTTCCCCTACACTGAGTTTGTCCATCTGCCCCAAATGAAAATACAGATGAATATAGGTTAGCCTACATCTTTCCAAGTCAATGCTTGGTGGTAAAGCTGGAGACAGGGGCAAAGGGTACAGATGCTGAGACTCTCCAGTGATTTGACTGAATGGTCTGACCTTGACCAGGGCAGTATCTGGTCCTCGGCTGACAAGGGTTTAACATCCACTGGGCTCAGATGGAAGGAAGAGCCTGAAGAAAACATCTGTGGCTAGGAGAGCAGTGGTAGCAGTTTTAGAGCAGTCCCCCTTTACCAGGATGATGTTCAACATTACTGAATGTTAGACTTAAACCCAGTGCTAAAGGCCAGCAGCTTGCTGAAACCCTCTTCCTTCCACGCTCTCAACATTGGCCATAGCTGCACCACCACAGGCAACACGGGTTCAAGATAACTTCAAAGCTGGTGACCAGCCTGGTCTCTGGTCACGTCGTAATATCGGACACAAGCACACTAGGGCATCTGAAGCATCTCTGCCACTACCTGAAATGAAGAGGACATTTTGCAAGCAAATCCCCAGCACAGCTGAGGCCAAAGCAGCCTCCTGCCTGCCTGCCTGCGCGACCCGGTGCTCCCCTCGCACAGAGCTTGCCACAACCCTTCTTCCCTACCTCAGGCAGAGAACAGAACAGTAATAAATATTTAGAAAACCACAGTAAATTCCTGAGATGCAATTTGTCTCCCAGCTTCACTGAAAGCTTCAGGGGCACCAATAAAAACCTGGGTGGGTGATGATACGCTGTAATTTGTATTTTGAACAGACATTCCCTGAGCAACAGCAAATTTATGCAATCTCCTCCTAGGCTAGAGTTTGAGCAACTCTGCTTTACAAACAAGAGTAGTATCCAGCAAAGTAGTAACCACCCAGGTCCAGAGAGTTCCTGCTTGGTGATTCATAAAGCAATTGCATCTATCTTAAAGAGGATTTATAGACTGTTTACTTTTTAAAGTTTTATTGTCTTTGGTAATTAATGCACATTAAATGCAGGCAGGACCACTTAGTTTGGGGACAAAAGAACTGAAAGTCACCAATTTGCTATGGATAAAAAATAATTTAGTTCAACACAGGAACGCTTTCACTCACTCAGAAGGTACAAACCATAACATCTTAACTGATTTCCATTGTTGGAATTTAGTCAGCCATCAGGAATTTCAGGCAATTTCTGATTACAGAAGATTATCATTATTTCAAGCTCAAAGTTACATTTCGTTCAAAGATTATTTGCTACACAACCACAATATCCTGTTTGCTTTTTTTTGTTTTGGTGTTATGTTTCAGGGGCCACTTGCACTATGCATTTTGTGGTTTTCTGCACGATACACCGATACAATACACTAATTTCCAATTAGGATGCTGATGTTCCAGACCAATATGACTCAGGCCTTACTTAATCTAGCCAAGTAGTCTGCTTGCCTTTCCAGCAATTAATTAAACCCTAACCTGAGACTAAACCATATCCCCAACAAGAGTCTGTGGAAAGAAAAAAAACCACTGTGAGTCCTCTTTCTCAGAATGGATCCACACAGCACTAGACAGAACCAGCCTGGAAACTGTTTGATTATTAAGCCAAGCTGGCCAATAAAAATTCCATTTAGCAACTTTATATGGACATCCTAAATAGTGCACAGATAAAGGCAAAGGAATGCTGACAGTCAAATGCAGCACGCAGAAGGAGGGGGAGGAAAAAAAAGAAAGCATTTATCCTCCCAAACCAAAGCACATCCAGCAGGCAGGAGGATCACCTTTGAAACAGCCAAATGCAACTATTCAGGGCATCAGGCACACACAAAAATTTTTTCTGACAAGAAAGATTAATGAACCCCCAGGGTAAACAGGCAAGAGTGACAGAGCTGGCATCTGAACTTGCATGCTTGATTGCCCACACCTTTTTAGCCAGACAAAAGCAAAAATAAAACTTAGCATAAGACTTGCTGAAATGTCCTGTGCGCAGACATTCTGCAGGACAAGGAGCAAGGGCAGAATCCTCCCTCCCTGGGCCACAAATGGCAGTGGATATTCTGCAGTTGCTTGCTGCAGCCTCATTTGACAAGATGCTGTAGGAGATGTTTATCCAGTAGATATTATGCATTCACCAGCTACACAATAGGCCACCCTGAAAGCTCCCACTATGCTAGGAACATGGAAATCCTGCAAAGGAGGACCAACTGTGGGCCAGGAAATGCAAAAGGAACACAAGAGCCATCCTGACACTGCAGGCCCGTCTTGCCCCACATCTCATCTTCAACACAGCACCCAGTTATAAGCACCCAGAGATGGAGCAGGATGAGTACAGCCAGCCCTTTCCTGGCTGCATCTTCCCAGTTTCTGGTGTTCAGTGTCCAGATTGTATCTGTATCAATGCTCACACACTCCTCTTTTGTATTGTCCCCTTCTGAACTTGCTTATACTGTGGCAATAAGAACCAAAATTTACACATGCCTTGCTTTAGCATTCACAGTCTTGCCCTTCACCTGCCTCCTGCCTGTTTCCCTTTGTAGCAAAGCTATCCATCTAAGTCCAACACCGAGGATACCTACCCTACTTGCCACTACCACCAGGGTAGCAAGACTTACAAGAACGCAGCAGACCACTTCATAACTACTAATTCTACTACTACACCATAGAGCTTCACTGTCATCATGTCTCTTCCTATGTTTTCCCTCCTTTTACAATCTGCTCCCAACTCGAGGGGGTTTCTTTGTCCTCTTCTTTCTCTTTCCCTACTTCTTTCTTGTTGGAAAGCCAAACACATGCCTCGGAGCCAAGTTTGCTCGAGGAAAATTTCAGTGCTTATTTACTATATGAACATTTGGCCGAGCCTTAATCTTCCCAGACTTTTGAAGATGGCCTATTTTACAGTGGTGACACTTCATAGCTAACAGGCACTAACAGAAACACTCATTTACAGTGGTTTCCACTCAAAAGAGAGGGATGTACATTTAATTCCTCTAAGAATAGAGTCTAACTTTGAATCAAGGACACGAAAGCAGCCAGTAGACACAGTTGCTAAGTTCACTGCGTGTACTTGGGCTTCTCTTGCATAGACCTCATCCACTTTGTTGGACTCCACATAATCTAAGCCATGGTATAAACTTTGATTTTTAATACAAATTAATCAGTGAAGAAATTATGGACTTCTGATGGAAAGCTGAAAAAATATCTGCCCTGTGAAAATAATTTCTTCCTGTATTTCCACTTCTCTAGCATGTACTTGAAACACCCAGGACTATCTTAGTCACATCTGTCCAGCTCAGAAAACCTCAGCCCCCTCTGTGTAAGTAAAAAATACAGGCTTTTTCTGGTTTCAACCTGTTCTAAGTCAATTTGGACAACAGATTTTATAGCTCTGTAAGAGTAGCTTTGTGTGTAATATTTACTTGAGTTTCAGATAAGTAAGAAGAATGGTCCCAGGTAGGGGTGCTGAAGAGGGATGCAGAAGAGCTGAGTACGACTCCCGACCCCACCCAGCAGCTCCCTCGTGCCCTCAGGTAAGTCGCTTCCTCCACCATGTTTCTGCAGTAAAAAACTGGGAGAAAGAAAGTCCCACTACCACACAAGGCTACTCAGCCAGTGCCTACCACAAAGCAGGGGAGACGATGTGATTGGCAACCATCCCATCAAAGCAGACTGTACCTTTGACACCGGTTACAAACGTGGCATGGAGCTAGGACAAGAGGAATCTCACTACTCAAGTACTTGCTGTCTAGTTTCCAGAACACACAATAAATGGTTGGTAGGAAGCAAAGGGAAAAAAAAGGCGGGTTTTTCCAGCCTCTCTAGAAAAAAAGTGTCACCTATTACTCCTATAAAAACAGTTAATCATATCAAAACTACAGTATTTCTCAAGCTTCTTATTGCTACCGAAAATGTGATCTTTTAGGACACTGCAAATTAGAGAAATCTAATTGGGAAATCTCCACATCTCAGATTGATAGGTACATTGATACAAACATCCAATGCTGTAAGATGACAGGCAAAAATTTCACTGTCATAATTACAGGAATCTCAAAGTAGATATGGATAATGAGGGAAAGTAAAAACATGACATGGAATATAAGGAAAAAATCTTACAGATACTCTCTTACTTCTCACTATACTCAGAGGAACTTCTGAGCACTTCCTTCGTTCACAGATATTGAAGATTTATGGAAGTGGGAGAACGAAATGCAGTCTAGGGGCTTTCAGTAGGAGTTGTGCACAGGCTACAATCCAGCAAGTTCACAATCCCCTTTGAATTTCATCCAGATGTTAGCAACAGAAGAAAGGATTACAGAAAGAATAGAAAACAGCCTCTTGGTTAAAAGACAACTGAGATTCTAGCTTCCTAGGGACAACAGAAGTCAGATGCTCTACTTATGCAGAGGTGCCCTGTCATCTGAAGCAAGATTCATAGTGAGCTTAGGGATGGTGTGGTTTGGAGACAGGGTTGTTTATCCTGGGCTGCCAAGTGAAGACAGAGCTGCCAAACATATGGGGAAATTGCTGCTAGCACAATTAATGGCTTCAACTGAGACACCAGAACCTACTCAGAGCTGTCTTCAAAGTCAGGCAGGAGACAAATTCCTTCTCCAAAGACGAAGAGGTGCACCACAAGAACCAAAACCACCAAGCAGCCGGTCTCAGAAATGCAAAAGACAAACCAGCTTCGTTAGCCATTTTTTAAGGCATCCAAACCCAGGAACAGAGTGGAAAGGGGTCAAGGAGCAGTCCAGCACCCCACAACGATCAGGGATCGAGGACGCATAGGCGGGCAGCCAGCAGGGAGCACCTGATATTCACAGTCTCAATGACGCAAAGTCGTTGTTGTGCCTGTGATCTCAAGCAAGGGTGGAGCGCATGTTCACACAGGAGAGGCCACCAGCAGCGGAGCTCCTTGAAATACCCGGGGCCTGGTCAGTAATGGCAGTGATTGTTAGGAAAAGAGGCAGTTCTTAGCATGGGACAAAGCAAAAATATCCCCACAAACAGAGCTATAATTAAACCAGAAGCACACCCAGGCAGAGCTGGTCACTCAGCCTTCTCTACACTTCATTTAGGCAAATAAAGAATTGTTCCAGGAAAACTACAAGCATTCAGACAGTTGTAACCCCATAAAAACTCAATTACGTAGGAGTTAACGTCAATACAAACCAGCTTTTTTCATTTACTGTAAATCTCTGTTTAAAACTGCGTTCTCTGGCTGTGGAAGATTAGACAACTGAATTTGAACTTTAGACCTTAAGGAGGCAAAGGTTTTCTTTTGCCTTCTGTTGTAAGCAATTTCATCTCCTACCCAAGCAATCGGCTTCAAGGTGTCTTCTTCAGCTGCTCCTTGGTCAGTGCTTTCTGCACCTTTCTTTGGAGGAGAAACCAGAACATGTCGGCAGTGAGCTGAGGCAGGACAACACCCAGCAGATTTTAAATGGAGCACAGTTTAAAGTGTACCACTTTATGCACATGTGTCTTGAACCTGGATATATGCCTTTGCACCTGAGCACTGAAATTTGGGGATTTCATTTAGGTGTGACCCAGACTCAAACTAAGTCCATCTTTAGCTTCACGAGGCATCTGTTGCTTATGCACCTCTACAGCAACGCTCCCAATATCATCACAGGTCTTCTCAGATGTTAGCGGTTTTCTCTCATGGTTTGCGTTCTTGGCTTGCTTGTTTTCTGAACTGTCTAGGACTGGCAATAAAGATGACTCCTGGAAGACACTGTAAAGCAGAGATGGCCAGCCTTCCTAACCCTAACCAGCTGTATACTAAAATCCTCACATGGCCAAGAACCACAAGTCACATACCACAGATCTGGAGAGCTGAATAGACCTCAGGATAACTTCATAGGCAGGTGACGGCCAGTTACTCTGAAGTACCACTGGGGGACAGGACTGGATTTGTCACACAGCTTGCTCTCAGCGACCCTCTGCCATCAACCTTAACCACCTTCTATTTGGAGTAATTTAGATCTGAGGCTCTGAGCCAACCCAATGCTGGTCATGAAACAAAATCATGACTTGAATAGCTCACAGTCTACATGTGGTTCTGGCACTACAATCTGATTCCCTCGGGCAATGACTTTCAGGTTTTTGTGTTCTTTGGCTTCTTGTTTTGTTTTTTAAAAGGAATTATTTTATTTCCTCACATTTATTAGCATTCAGATCTACTGTACAGTGCTTGCTTCCTCCGCATTCCTCCTGGTGCAATTTCTGGAACCACCTTCGTTGCTCCCATTTCTGTCCATGTTTGAAACTGGTTTCAACCAGCCATGGTCAAACCACACCCCATATGACTGCAGACCATGGAATATGCAACTGCATCAAGCCCTCTTGCTAAAGCGGTGGTTTGTAATATGGTTGCTGGTTGATTGTTTGTCTGAAAATCCCTATCCACAAGAGACACTGAAATAGTGCTAAAAGGCGGGCTAGTTCCAGAAACATTAGGCGATGTTTGTGCTGCAGACTTCTGGACAGTGTTGCTCTGTTGACAGATGCGATCCCTGACCAAAGGAGCGATGCCAGCAGCAGCTCCTAATGTGAGGACAGCACCTTTACCACTTTTGTGGACTGAAGGTGGAGTGGTGTTAAGACACCATACAAATGACTCTATACTTTGTCCCATCAGATGAGTAATCCTCCTGAGGTCCAGTAAAGATCTCTTAAGGTAGGAACTGCCCTAAGGATTAGCAAACTAAGATCATGTTCAATTTGGGCTAGCAGGACTCTGGCTCCAGTTTCCCAAGGAATGTGGGAAGGCAGGGGGGGAAGAGATCAGGAAAGACAAGTGTAATGAGTCAGTCTTTGGAAACCAAGCTAAGGATTTGACTCTAGTTACTTCATTTACAGGCTGGTTCTAGACCTGCAGCCAGCAAGCACTCACAGTTTCAAACTGGAGCAGACAAGCTTGGGAGCCTGCCACTGCTGAATGTCCCCAAGTCAACTCAACACAACAGCTAAGCTCACTCCCCTATGATCCCTCACAAATGCTTCCCCTGCCCTTACTGAAAACACTGGTCTCCAGCTCAGGAGTCTTCTCAGCTTCCTCCTTCACTCTTGTGGAGAGCCCAGGCCAAAGTCCTCTTCCCCCTCAATGCCACTGACCATCTCCATGGGTCTATCCAGCAAGTAGCAAGGCTCACGAGAAGTCATTACGCCCCACAAGCCTGGAGCCCTCTCCCATCCCTCTCCTCTTTGTACACAAACACAGCCACTGGACAGCCCTTCTTCCTAACCCATATGAAACCCTTTCAGATCTCACCTGAATGTCTCCACCAGTTCCTCTTTTACCTCTGCTATACAACTTGGCCTTCAATTTACTACCCAGTTCTTCCAGCTTTCTCCACTCCATAGCTCTGTCAGACCTGACCTTTCTTCTATCCAGTTCTGCACATGGACTGTCTCCTGAGCTGGTCCACTCACCAACCACCATTGAACCAGCCACATGTGGAGTAAGTGTTTCAGGGCAGGGAGCAGAACTGCTTCGGAGTGACAAAAGGTCAGTTACTGAGTGGTGAAGAGCTCGAGTCAGGAAGGAACATTTGGGCAGCAAGTGGCAAGAGTCACCCAGCAAGCAGAAAACCCCAAACCCAGTCCTCACAATTTGGGTAAGTAACCACACTGGATGTGAATTGCTTTGTTGGAGCTGGGACAGCCACTGTATCTTTGTATCTGCCTTACTAGGAGCCAGCTATGACTGATGCTTTCACCAGTGCAGACAGGGTGAGGGACATCCATTAGTGAAGTTACCCATTTGCTAAAGTAATCCATCACAAAACTCAAGCATACAAGGAAGAAGGGAAGTTTTATGTAAGTGTTTGGCCAGATCATGATAAGCACAGAAAGAGGGTAAGGTGCAAGAGGTGTCCCTTTGCTTACAGTCAGTGTAAGGTGATAAGGTGTAGGGAATGGTCTAAATTGCTTCATGAGATGGCTACAGCACTGCAGCTGGGTCACAGTGCTCTGGAGTCAGTCAGCTCTTCTGCCACGCCATGAATATTGGCTCCAGAGACCTGGACTGCCTCGAGGTCTCCTTCACATACCTTCTCAGGCTTATACAAAATTCTATTAATGGGATTAATTTTCTGTCAGAGCCTTTAACTTGCACTTGGCTCTACCCCAGGCAGGACAATTGAGATCAATGTGGCAGCACCTGGGTGGGATTCCCTGGCTTACGTTGAGCAGGTCAAAGTAAAGAGTTGCAGCACCCTCCTCTGGTTTTAGAGAAGGGATAGGAAAATACCTACACAACAGGTACCTGCTGAGAAACTATATAGCTCAAGAATCAAAAGTGGTTCCCCCAGAGAAGTGTGGCTGAAAGGAGAAGAAAATTTGACTCATGCACTTTAATATTTGTTTTTAAAAAGACACACCTCCTATTTTTTTATTCTAGAAGGTCATTGCATGAGGAACATACTTTTGACACAGATGTCATGAAAAAGACCAAATACCCTTTTATGGAGACATTCCTAAACAGAAAACTAAGTGACATAGCAGGTTACCTGCCAATTGATTCTTTGTCATGGAATTGCAAGACAAATCCTCATCTTTTTAACCCCAGGCAGTGTCCTCACTGACATCCCACCAACAGAAATTAGACTCTCCACCTCTGACCACAGCTGGTTGAAAGGTGTGTCCAGCATCATCTTCTCCCCATATGTCTAGTTACCTTCAATGAACCCAGAAGCATCTCACAGCAGCTCATATCCACATGGGAGCAGACCCCAGTCCCTTTTTGCTAACCAGCACAAGCAAGGGATTTTGGTCTAAGGGACTTAGTATCAAGGTAGACTACGCATCAGATGAATTTACAGTCAAGGCCTGCCCTTGCTACTGGAAAGGGTCAGTGCCGGGAGCAAGAGTGCAGCCAATGGTGTGGAGTCTGAAACAACCTGCTGGAGTGGAGCAGAATGGTTTTTAAAATAGGTACACTGCAAGATCTCAAGAAAAAAAAAAAAATCCATCTACATACAGAGCGCCTTGAATTTCAAGAGGTTTTTCAAGAAACCCAGAGCATCTCAGTGTAAGGAGGAAGACGAATTGCTTGGGAGCTTAAATAAATGAGGTGAGGATGCTCCCAAGAAGGTGGCAGGCAGATGCAAAGCTCCTGCCAGGAAGAACAGAAAGCAGTGAGCCATTCAGCTGTCAGGAGATACACCACCTTTTACCACTAATCATCCCAAAGACTCTCTAGGAAAAGGTGCTGTTTCCATCCACTGTGGCAAGCCAAGAGCACTAAAGAGTGCCCACTTCTTCTCTCAGCCCCTTCCCAACTCTGCCCCACTGCACAGCTCCTGCCAGCCTCATCCCTGCTTTGTTCCTCCAGGCCTGTCCAGCCTCATGCTCTCCAGGGTGTATTCTGCAAGGACATATCCCACCTTCCCCCTTGAGGGATAAAGGACAGATGCAGAAGATATCCGAGAACTGGTGGTCTGCCAAGGAAACAGGTCAGTACTGTGTCGAGATGGAGCAGGAGACAACTCCTTGCAATAGTAAGCAAGGGAAAGCCTAACACACATGGTCTATCTACAAAGGCAGTAACAGTCTTACTTTGCATAGGAAAACAGAGACTGCTCTAGTCACACAGGTTTTTAAAACTCATGGTATTGTGTAAAGAGTTGTCTAACTTTTGCCCTACCAAGGTAAAAAAAATAGACACTGCCTCATGTGTGCTAAATATTTGGCCATCAACTGCTTTTCACAACAGAAAATCTTTTACTCTGAAACAGGAAAGAACTGTGTTTCACGGGAAGATTCATCTCTGTCTCACCCTTGATACGCCCCATATCACCTCCTGGGGTCTGCTGTATTTGGATGGATAAACTGGGAAGACGGTCACAAGTCTCAAGCATCTTTTGATACTGGAGACAGCACAGTGCCAGCTTATGTGACAGGAAAGATCTGGCTCCTTGGGTAGAGCCTGCAGCACTTGGCTGATTTTTCTATGGGGGCTCCATGGGTCTAGCAGCTAGCAACACAGATCCAGCAGCCAGCCGCACCTGAGGTCAGAGCTCCATCCTGTACAAGCATTGAGAGAAACCTAGCTAGAGAGGCACCTGAGTGAGCTTCAAGCTCAGTCCACAAAGCTTAAAGAGCAGGGCAGCATCCTAAAACAGGAGAGGAATCTCAGTAACAGCGCAGACAGCCCTCAGCTTGTTGCTAGGCTAATGCCCTTGTTTACAACCTGGCAGAAAATAAGTCTAGTAAGTTTTAGCATAATCTGTGCCTGAAGATGTCTGATCCTGCCAGGACCCATGCACAGGAGGTGCTGCAAAGTGACAGCCAAACTCCAACCACAGATGTGTCTGTACAAATTCTGCCAAAGGAGGGGGAAAAAAAAGCCTGGAGAAAGCACACGGTGCTTGTTTATCCAGGAGTAAAAATTAGCCTATGAGGTCAGTGACAGAGGACCTTGCTACACTGAACCCCAGCAACTTGTCAAGTTAGGGACTGCGCAGAGCCACATCGCCCAGCCAGTGGGAGGGATGTCACACTCTGCCCAGAGCACGGAGGAGCCCTTGGATACCTGCTAACTCATTCTCTGGCAATGCCCTCCAGCACTTGGGGACTTGCAATAGTAAGAGCCCTCCCCAACCCAAAGGCTGCCAATCTGCTTAATTAGTCTGCCCTTTTAAGATAAAGGTAGGAGACTGCAGTGTAAGTTGTCTGAGATCAAGCCAGTACCTGGCCACAGGGATGCTATAATGCTGCTTTAAGTCAACAGTTAAATCAGTGGTACTTCATTATTTTATATCAGTTGACAATCTGGTATATAAATATGAAAAATTAAATATTCCTCCTTTCCTCCATCCCCCTCCCCATCTCTATCCCTCTTTTTCCCCATCCCACTGCCCTCCCGGTAAAGGCACAAGTATGGGATTAAATCTCTTTCTCATGAATTGTTCCCAGGAAATACGCCCTCCTTCAGTGTAGTACAAACCCTACCTTGGTTGAGGTAGGTCAGGGTTTCTTCGTGGAGTTTCACAGCAGGTGACGTGGCTGTGCAGAGGACGTACTGAAAGGGTGGCAGTTTGGCATCGTTCTCAGGAGACAGCTGCGGTTCTTCCTGCTTGAAGATCGGCAGTGCAAGGACATCTCTGCAACATACAATTCACACACATTTAGTTACAAAAACTTTACAGAATATCCTAGCCTCGTTCTTCACTTGATTCTCATGCTCTGAGATAATGGAGATGGTCTCTGGAGAAACACCAAGTTATGATGGCTAAAAAAGAAAGAATTTGGCCTGTATAATGTAGCAAGGCAACTTCTGCCTCTAGGATGTCAGCACTGGACAAAAGAACACAGCATTAACAAACCAGAATATTTTTGAGAATTAATTTATGTTTTTAAAACATAAAATCAGGTTTACTTTTCAGTTAAGCAGTCTGCCTCATGCGGAAAAAAATTATCAAAAATAGATTCTTCATCCTTGTGGAAGAACATTTGTTTAAGAGTTCTTAGGTTCTCAGACAAAAGCCTTTCAGAAAAAAAAAAAGTAAGAAAGGGTACCTTATTTTGACAGCTGAATGTCAGATTAGTAAAATGTCTACAAGTAGCAGCCAAGGGTGAGGAACAGACAGCTCTGGCATAAAAAGGAGACATTCAGGTAAGTGACAGCAAGAACTGCTGGATTAATTGACTCATAACATCCCCTTGCACTCAAATAAACCTGGTCACAAGGAATCGCGTAGCTCTTAAGTCAGCATTGGGCTACCTTCATAAATGCACACACAGGTGCTCGGGAGCAGCTTCACTAGGACCTGCATGCAGTCCCAGTTCTCACTCCTTTACAAGATGTTCATGCTGACCTGCCTGCTGATTTAGTGTCAGACTGATCCCAATCCACACTAATCCCCAAGCAGAATGAGTATTAGCAAGGCTGAGAGCACAACAGAATAATTAGTACAAAATGAGACGTCAGGAATAAGCATCCTTATCTCAGCATGTCTGATACTGCAGAACCACATTAGCCTTTCCCATGTCACTAACATTTCTGATCATTGTGTCTGCCTATTTAAGACATTAATACCCTTCCAAATTAGGAGGATTATGTTGAACATGGAGACCAGTTCAGAATAAGTTATTCTTTTTTTTCCTCCTCCATTTCCTCCAGATGTGTGAAGACTTGAGATTCCCATTACAGAGGCTGCAGTTCTGCTCCCTTCAGTAATCCCATACACAAAAAGCTTTAAGAAAAACTGTTCAGGAACATGCCAGCATGTACAGGCAGGCTCCCTATGGAAAGAGCATTAAGAATTTTTTCCTTGCCTGTTCAGTTAATGATCCACCCTGCTTTCACTCATAGCACCCACAACCTTGAAGGCTACCCAGGTCATGAGTGAAACGGTGCAGCAGTTTATAGCAAACTGCTGAAGTGCCTGGTTCAAACACAGGTACTTCTATTTATGGTAAAATAAAGCCAGAGAGCAAACTGTGCCATTTCAGATACAGACAGGAGAAAAGAAACACCAATCTCTGTTTCCATTCTCTCTTCCAACCCCACCCCCTCCATATTATCACCAACTCGAAGGCATCCAGCCCCATTTGCTTACTGGCATTACTGACATAATCACAGCTCTTGCCTAACTGCAGCCATAGAGAGGGGTTGGTTTTTTTTTTTTTCCTTAGTGACGATGATTTACTACAGTAATGAAGTGACAGAAATGCTTGCAGTAGATTTCTGAAATAGATAGCATTGCTCCACACATACACAGGATCTGATACTGCTCCACAGAGTCATCTCACTCACCCCAGATGGCAACATTTGCTCTTAACACACTCATCTGCAAAATGCTATTGGAATGCATGTTGCTTTACAGATGAGAACAGGTCAAAAAACTCTGAAGCCTGAAAGCCTCTGCAGTAAAGAGCACACAAAATCTGGCCCAGGTTTAGCAGTTAAGGGTGAGGATTTCATATACCTGTTCAGCTGAAACAGTTGGGAAATTTAGGCAAGGGGAAATCAAAATTCAGATATCATATTTCATATCAGGCTCTTAACACCCCTACACTTGCTGGAACAGCTGTCTGACTGCTGAAGACTGTAAGCATGGAGGAATCCATGATTTGGTTTCTGGAAAGGTTCGCAATATTTAAGCGCTGATGAAGCCACACAAGTTAATCACATTTTTATTCCTATAGCATTTGAATTAATGGCCAGTGGTATCCATGGCTTTGGATCAAGCCCTTCTAAAACACTTCACCTTATTAGAAGTGTTTGGAACTTAGAAGGATGTAAGCAACAGATCAAGGCTTAAAAGAATTTCTAAGCTCTAGGTATACAAGTCATCACAATACTTGTTCAACTCTTTTCACTCAAAAGTTGCAAATCAAGTTTTGGAAAAAGCAGGATTTTACAACGGTTCCCATCCTTAAAAAAAAAAAGGGGGGAAACCCTTAAAACTCTCCCAAGTCTCACCTTTATGCTAAAGCTTTACAGTTTTGGTCTTAACCAACAGTTAGTCCGCTTACCTGGGAAGGGGAAAAGTTATTTGAGAGTTCAGTCAGCTGGCAGAACAGAGTGTAAAACACATACTGGGTTTCCATAAAAATGCATGAAGATTTAAGAGGATTTTTCTGTAGTATTGTCTTGCTATAATTACAAATACCACTGAGGTACAGCAGAATTTACACAGATGTCTCAGACACGCACAAAGCCTTTGATCTCTGCAAAGTATAATCGATACAAACTTTTCCTACAGCTACTTCAAGGATTGTACTATTTCAGCTTCCTCTGCGAAGTTGCTACAAGTGGGTATGGAGAGCCTTCAGAAAGGCACAGCTCAGCAGAAAAATGCCCCTCTGGAAATGAATGTCTTGCCACATTCCCATGGAGAGCGAAGTGGCCAGAATTAGAGGTCCCTACAAAAAAAGAAAGGTTTTATTCAGCTGACCTTCCGTGAAACACCTGAGGCCATTGCTGCCATAAAACTTGTTTTAGGGCTTTTAGTCCCAGATCAAAACCACCACGGTCACAACAGCAGATACTCCCTAAAGCTGAAGTTTGTTCCTAAAACACTGACAGATTACCTTCATACTAGCAGCCTTCCTGCCAGATCAGGTATCCTTTATCCCCCCAGCTAGCATCAAGCCAGCAAAAATAATCTAATGTGTTTTCTGGCCAATTAAAAGGCATTTGAAATGTGGGCTCAAGCCTGACCCAGACTTGATGATCTTGTAGCACTCGTGCTACAAATCCATGGAGTTAAAGCAGCCTGAGCACCATAAATGCTCTCTAATGCAAAGAGAGTATGCACAAGTACCAATGCTGATGCTCCTCTGCTACTACTGTTCTCACTGTCCTAAACTAATCAGGTTTGCAAACACGAAGCGAGGCTTTTGCCACATACATGTTGTTAAAACAGACTTACTGGCATAGAGGGATGAGGTGAAGAACCTGGTGCGGAGAAGTGGAGAAGCTGCCAGAAAGCAAGAATCTCACAGTACTGTATCATTTGATAATGGGAAGTTATTATTTAGTAAAAAAAATTCCTTTTCAAATGCGCTGACAGGGAGCAGGAATAGTTAAGATTGAGTGTCTCCTTGAAAGGGAAGCATTATCTGTGTTCGAAGTGCTTCACCAGACAAACTCGATGTTCTCTCAAAGGTGGTTATTTGGGGGTACATTTTGAAAGCAAGGCTCTTGGGCCACAACCAGGTTCTCCACTGCTAAATTCAACAAAAATCACACTTCAGCAGAGCAGCAGCAATTGACACCAGCTGAGAGCTCAGCTTTACATATTCAGAAAAAAAAAAATAATTCACAAGCACCCAGCAGAAAGGAAACTCCCAAAGTTGTCTGCTTTGTTGTCTTTTGGAGGGAGGAAATACGGGTTTGTGCTACACATGTTACAGACTATTGTTTAGCAGCCCTTGTGCTTAAATTAGGCACATTTAATTAAACGCAACTGTTTGGAGACAGGAAAAAGCTGGTTTAGGCAAGTTCAGAAAGTGAAATTCTGAGCTTTTTACCCATCGTCCCAAAAAGGAGAAAGAAATCCCACCCTGCAAAAAACTGGACGCCCTCTTAGCTCGCCAACAGAGGTTTTCCGCAGACTTTTGACAGCGCTTTGCAACTGTCGCACCTTCTCCCTTTGAACTGCGCTACCCAAGCCCCTGAGAGGAGGGAAGCCGGCAAAAGCAATCAAGCAAAACTGCAGGTAGTTGTCTAACCACGCGCTAACAAACAAACAAAAAACCCCCACCAAAACCAACCAACCAAAAAACAACCACGAGGGAAGAAAAAAAAAACCAAGAAAAGAGAGCCCACATCTCTCGGAAGGAGTTGGCAGCGCTAACCCCGGGCGATGGCCGGCCGCCGCGTCCCGCCGGCGGGTACGGAGGACCTCAAAGGGGTCCCCCCGGGGGGGGCCTCTCCCGCCCCACACCCGTGCCGAGGGTGCCGGGCACCCCCGGGGGTTTCGGGCTGCCCGGGGCGGGCGGGGGGACTCACCGCAGGTAGCTGCCGGTCGAGTGCTGGTTGTAGTGCTCCGGCTGCGTGTGCCAAAACAGCATCTTGCGGGCGGGCAGAGAGGGAAAAGAAGGGGAGGGGGTCGGGTCCGGCGCGGTGCCTGGGGGAGGCCGGGGGGGGGGAGGGGGGGGGGCCAACCGGGCTGCCCACCCCGAGGCGCGCCGGGGACGGCTGCGGCCAACTGGAGCCGCGGCCCCGGCGGCTCCCGGCGCTTTTATGGCTCAGCCCCGGCGGCCGCGGGTTGGCCGGGCCGGGCCGCCGGAGCCGGCCGAGCCCTCCCCCGCCCCGCCTCGCCCCGCCTCTCCCCGGGCACGCCGGGGCCGGGGCAGCCGCGGGGCGCAGGGACGGACACCCCCCCCCCCCCCCCCAGCCCCGCCGAGGGAAGGGGGGAGGCGGCGGCGGAGGGGAGAGCCGGGACGGACACGGCAAAGCCGGCCGCGGGCAGCCCCGGTGCGGGGCCGGCGCCCGGGCGGCAGCGCGGCTTCGGCGGGGCTCGGGGGCATTGGGGGGGACCCCCAGCTCCGGACCGGCTCTGCTGGGACCGGCCGTCTGTCCCCCAAACTGCCCGTGTCTGTCTTTTAAAAGCGAGCCTGCTCGGGTCCAGCCGTGGGGGTGTCCTGGCAGCGCCGGCTGAGGTCAGCGAGGCTGAGCGTGAAATCGCTGCTCGGGTTCCTCCAAAATCCGTATTTTTTTAAGTGAAGGACGGACGGCTGATGGTTCTAACTCCGTCCTGTCTGTCTCTTACGCCGGCCTGTGCTTCACGTTAGTGTGAACTTTATGTCGGGGGGGTATTTTCCAGGTGGGAGAGTGAGAGACAAAGTAGTTTGCCGGAGGACGCGCAGGAGCAAGAGGACAGTGTCAGGGACTAAACTCACCCCTAACCCGCCCAAACCCCTTCTGTCTTTCCGAACGCAGCTCCCCTACTCGGTAAGGAGAAATCTGTTTGTGTTTACCATTTCGAATTGCGGATCCTGATCCTCACCTGCAAGGCTGTCCATATCCACCGTTTTCCTAACCCCCCCCACACACACACCCCCCACCCACCCCCCCCCCGCTCTCAGGTCATCTTCCTGCCCCATCGATCCTTCTCATGTTTGATAGTTTGGGGAGGGGGAACAAAAGGGTAGAGGGGGATTCCCCGTTTGATCATGTCCTATTGTCTATCCACCAGCAGAAATGGAAACAGACCCTTCATTACTCTGAGTCATTAAAAATCTTCCAATCAGTTTTGCGGGAGAAGGCTTCCTACCCACAAGCTTCCTGGTCAAATTTCAGCCGAGAGAAAGGCAGTTTACTCAGGGTAGCTGTCGGCATATATTATCATGTACTGCCATATTTTACAGCCAAGATAGCGGCATTTCCCTGTCATATGAAATTTTTATTATCCTACTATGATTATAGAATATCGATACTGTCATAGCATCATCACTAGGTCGAGCCCGGGAGAGTCAGATGCAGTAAAACTATAGGCATTGGCAGTTCATATCCTGATGCGTCATGAGGTGAAGAACAAGGTAACCTGAAGGGAACTAAGTAGCTTTGCAGAGGTGCTATGAGTCTCAAAGTTTTTAAGATGCATTATTTATGTCTGCTTGTCTCTGTTAGTTTCAGACTAAGAAATAGCACAAATAAATGTGCCTTTAAGGTAGTTTCTCTTTCCTCTGTTACTACACAGCTAGACAAACACCTGGTTCTTTCAAAGCAAAATGGCTGGAGTTATCTTGTCACATTTTTATACTCTTAAAAATATTTAGCTCTGCTCACACAACATCTGAGCAGCAGCAGCTGCTCAGACCTTGATTGACCAAAGTCTATATATAGCTCTTGGACAGAGAAACAAGACAAAGTTTGCTGAAGTGTCCAAGGACTTCTCTAAACAGTAAATATCCTTCCACAGTTTAAGTAGTTTGCTGCACTGACTGGAGAAATATGAAGTCCGATGTAAGACTAAATGACCACACCATAGGAAACAAAGGATCCCATCAAGTCTGGCATGTCAATATTTTCTTTACTATCTTTCTAGAAAGTAAATATGTTGGAGGTAAAATTGCTTTAAAATAATCCCATTCATTTCCTCTCTGGCCTGTTGCTGAATGTAGAAAATAAAGGCAAGATCTGCTAATTAATTTTACAGAGACTCTGCTAGCAGATCTGTCTTCTAAATCTTCCTGTCCCTCCCATCTCTTTCTTAGCCAAATCTGATTAAAAAGAAGACATCTTTGTTCTTTGTCTACCTCTCCTGAAAGAAATCTCAGACCTCTTCTAGTCTCACTCCTGCTCTTCCCCCAGCATAGAAGTTTGCATCACAGCATCAGATACCCTCTCCTGATCTTTAAAATCCACCACACCATACAGACCAAGTCCTCCTCTGCTCCACTCTGGGGCTCCCTTGATCACCCAGCGTCTGCTCTTCCTCTTTCCCTAACACAGCCCCTCAGTGAAAAAATCTCCACCGCAGCTTTCCCATCCAAGCCTCCCTTTGCCATCCTGCTCCCTCCCACATGAAAGTCATTTCTTTCCTGCTGCTGTGCTGACTGCTCTTCATCTCTCTTTTTAGAGGCTTGTCCAATTGGCCACGGTAAAATGCTTTGCTCATATGATCAAAAGGGATTGAGTGACTATTTTGTTTGATGGATTTTTCTACTTGAGGTAACGTTATGAGCGGACCTCGGCATACTTTTTGTGTGAGAAAGTATTTTAAAAATAAGTATCTTTTCCTGCAGACATTTGTGCCTGGGCACAAAAGTACCATGCCAATAAGTTCAAGCTGGCATAAAGAGGACCAGTATTTTTAAGTATGTAAGTCCTCCTGATAAAAAAAAAACAAAACCACAAAACCTTCAAGCATTAATATCTGTACTTTCAGTTTAAGTTGTTATTGCCCCAAAAGTTTGTTCTGCTGCTTCACTGGTCATTACAGTCCCTTTAGCTAAGCACTGAGTGGAAAACATGCATGCCCTTCACCTGCTTTGTTGGAGAGTCAAGAGGTTTAGGTCAGCTTCTCGGCACTTAGAGCCAAGCTAGTAAACTTTGCACTGAAGTGACTGAGATATAGTCACATATTCTGTTCCCTGTCTCTGAAAAAAAGGTGTTTCCATTAGCCAAGGGGCGTGGGAGCATTATAACACTGCAGAGACGGCTAAGTAAAAGCTCAGATCGGTAAAAGTAATTAAGCACTTAACTCCCACCAAATTCAAAGGAAACAAAACATCTCCATACCATTATGAATTACACCACAAACATCTGAATTGCTTCTGAAAGGTCTAACAGGAGCTTCTACATCAGATAAGCAATTTGTGTTCATGAGGCCCAAAATAAATTTAAAGGATCAAGGTTAAACGTTATACTGTATTGAAGAGCTTCCAAAAGCTGCTGTTAGCTCATTATGGCATTAGTCAAGGTTATCCAGGGATTATTCCAACTCTCTCATGATACATGGGCCGTAGAGTTACAGCCTGTTGGGATGAACTGCAGGGATCTGAAATGAGCTGCAGAGGCTTGGGAAGACTTACTGGGTTGGTCACCCAAGCACTGAATATGCTTTAAGAAAAAAAAAAAATCAGCATCGTGCCTTTTGTGTTGCCTTTGTGTGTATTTTAGATCACAGGTTTCCAGCCTCTGACTTGGGGATCTGTGGGGTCACTATATTTAAGTAGGCTCTGCAAGATAACCAAGAAAAGTGGCTGTACTGTGACTGGTTAATTTGCTCTACCTTCCTTGGAAAACACTGAAGGCACCAGAAACTAGAAAGGGCTGAAACCCCAAGGTTTTAATCAACTGCGATGTTCTGAATGAAGAAAAGAACAGCTTTTATACAGCTCTTATTGTTCTAAAAGCTGGAAAATCATTGCTTTGCCTTTGACAGGGTTTGGGACAGCTTCCAGTGGCAAGTGCAGGCTCTCCCGCGTAGCCCACTGAGGTCTCCTCACCCATCCTGTGCAGGTCCACTTTTCAGAGAGAAACCAGCCTAGACGGGTTCCCATTGCCCTCTACTGAACAGCACCTCGGGGCACAGCTGGTGGCCAGCGGTTTGGGGCAATGGCTACCACCGGCAGTATGAAGGTAGTCTTGGTGTTAGAAGCGAGAAGGAGGCCACTGAACTGGAAAAACTGAGAATGAGCAAGATCTTGAAAATATGCCTTGTAGTGAAAGAAACAAGGAGCTTAGTTTGGTTTTACCCAGAGGAAGATTAACAGGTGACTCAAACATAGTCTATAAATACTCACATGGGAAATCAACATTTCATAACAAATGCTCCTAAACCTCACAGCAAAGATACAAGAGCCAGGGAATAAACACTGCAAATTAATAAACCAAGGCTGAGAACAGTCTGCACAATTTAGCAAGGAAAGTAATCGACCATGAGTGCAACTTTCCCAAAGTTTGTGGTTAAAGCCCCCTTTCCCCATCCCCATTTTCTAGATGTAAATCAAGACTAAATTTTCCTCCTAAAAAAAAAAAAGTTGAACAGAAAGGAATTCATTTAGGTCCTGTGGCCAGTTTGACAGAGGAGAACAAAGATGCTCACTGGGACCCTTTCTATCTTCATGATCTCTGACGTTGCCTCGCCAGAGGCTTCCAAATGCCTTCCTATTACAGTCACCTCCCTGATCTACTTTGTGTGTCTAAGGCGATGTATCCCCTTCCCTGACAGCCAAACTGCCAGCAATGCTCATATGTCGTGATGTGCTGTCAACAACAATCATCATGACACAATGAGAACCGCGTTAACTGAACATAATAGCAAAACAAATATCAGGAAGAATACCACACAGACTGGCTTATTTATTTTCTTATTCAAGTCATTCATTAAAACCCTCACCATTTTCTCGTTTATCGGAGGTCACCATCAAATTTCCAGCTGCCACTGAATTTCCAGGCACAACCAAGCACTGATGAATCCACGAGGTCTTTTTGCCACAGAAATTAAGCCTCGTTTGCGAGCTTTCCCCAATGACACATTAATCATTTTGACTGTCGTGATTTTATCAGCAGAATCAGAAGTTTTTTTCTTCCTGGTGAACATTTCTTTTAAAGTCATTTTGTTGTGGAAACAAAAAATATTTACACAGTGAGGATGATCGATGATTGGATGACAAAATAAGCGCTTTTTAAATGCTCGTTATACATCTATTGGCATTGGCTGTCTCATTGTGAGCTACAGGCTGCAGTTACGGGGACTGGCACTCTCTCCAATGGAGCACACACAGTAGCCGTGTTTACATTGCTGCGAAAGAGGCCTCCGGAGCCGACAGCGCTAGTAGGAAAGCAGCACGTGACTTTAAAAAAAAAAAAAAAAGAACAACAGCAGCAACAAAAAAAAAAGCATGTACTTTTTAGCCAGCAGCAGACACTGACTCTGCAAACAGCTGTGCCCGGTACGTGTCTTGGGGGTTAGTTATGGTCCCTCGGCGAGGTCACCGCGCGTGCTGCCTGCTCCTAGCAGCCTCGGCTGGAGCGGCGTAAATACATCGCGTCCTCGCACACAGCCGGCCGGCCGAGCGAGGGGGACCGTCACCTCCCGGGGCTTTGCGGGGAGCAGCGGCCGGAGGCGAAGCTTCGTCACCCAGGGCCGAAAACAGACCAGCTCTGCTCACGGCTCCGCTGTCTGAGGAAGATTTGCTTCACAGCAAAAATAATTGTAGCCGGGACAAAAATATCTGTGATGGGATGTGTATCCCACATCCGCCCACCAGTCTGGTTTGCCACACTGCCCCAAACACTGGTGTCAGCGCAACCGGGGAGTGGAAAGGGAGGGATGGAGCAGGCGGGGGCCAGGCTGCAGCAGGGACTGCTTAAACCTGCTTTGCCAGAGAGGGAGGGGGTGTGAAAGTGCAGGAAAAGGTGCCAGAAGATGTCTAGTCCATAGATCCCACAGACCAAGGCTGTGTCCTCTCTCCTCATGGAAAGGGAGTCTGAAAAGCCTGAACAAGAAGGCACCCTCTGCAGATTTGCAGACAACACCAAATTAGGTGGGGTGGTTGGCGTGCCGAGCACCCGTGCTTCCATCCAGCAGGACCTTGGGAAACTTGAGGCCAACAACCTCACGAAGTTTAGCAGAGACATGTGAAGTACTGCACTGAGCTGGAATAACCCCAAGCGCCAGTTCAGGCTGGGAATCAACTGGTTGAAGAGCAGCCCCACTGAGAAGGACCCTTGGGTTATCTTGAAAGCCAGCTTAAATAGGAGACAACAGTTCCCTCTCCCCACAAATGAGGCAAACCACTCCTCGTAACGCAGGAGATCAGGGGAAGCTGTCGGCCCTTCTGCTTGGTGCTGGTGAGACTGCACCTGTTTGAGCCTCCCATTCAAGAGGGAGGTGGAGATGCTGGACAGGATCCAGCAGGTGAACTGCTAAAACACTCAGGGCCTAGAGCACTTCTCCTGTGAGGAGAGCTTGAGGGCATCAAGCTTGCTGAGTCTGTTGATGATGAAGTTAAGACTGGATGTAATAGCAGCCCACAAGCTACCCAAAGGCAGTTAAAAAGATGATGGAGCCAAACCCTTCTCAGCAGCAGCAGCGATTGAGGCAATGGCCACAAGCTGTGACTTGGGGGTTAGACTGAATGCTAGAAAAAACTTCTTCACCAGATGATTGGAACACTGGAACAGGTTACCAGACATCTCCGTCCTTGGAGGAGTTCAAGAATCAAGCAGACAGAGCCATGCTTGTTGATTCAGTCCAGTGTAGGCTCCAGCCCTGTTTTGGCGTGGAGGTTAGATTAGAGACATGCAGAGGTCCCTTCCCACCAACACTCAACAAGTCTATGAAATCCAGCTGTAAGGGATACTACGGTCCTGACACAGGTTTTACTGTGCCCCGCAGTCCCGTTCCTGCTCAAGGCAATGTCCAGGTCTCACCACACAGGTAATGCCCAAGCACAGGTGGGATGTTCACAGCTTCCCAGCTTCTGAAGAGACTCATGGTAAAAGGTCTACATGCTGCTCTACTGCATGTGCTCTCCTGCCCTGTTGAGACTTCTAAGCAAAAAACATCTGAAAAGTGGTTATTTTTAACTCTGGAGGAAAGGCATTATAATAATTTGGACCTGGCAAAGCAACAGTGACAAGCAGACACATCCTCTCCGATGTAAACTCCTCAAACATGAAATGATTCCAGGATAATAATTAGACACAGTTGAGCATGTAGAAAGATCTGAAATGCTCCACCCCAGGGCATTTATCTGTTGTAGGACAGCACAAATCATGAAGCAGTACATTACAGAGCCTTTCATCTCCCTTTAAACATCTTAGAGACAGTTTAAATTCCTTGAAAGGAAAACATTTTAAGACCCTTCATGTACTCAAAACGCCTTTCAAGAGTCCCTCAGAGAACCCTTTGTACCTTAGCAGAATCACAATTTACAGCTCAAAACACCACTAGGCCTTCACAAATACTGTGACTTGTAAAAACTCAAAATATGAGAAAACAATGAGCATTCTTATTACAATATTTGGTCTTTGCTTCAAAGCGCTCTTCCATCAAATGAGGTTTTTCTTATCGAAATGCTCTAACTAGATGATTCACAGAACAAATTCATAACCAAGAAGAAGATAAACTGGAAAAGGGAGTGTGGTTTTCTTGTATTAGCTACATATAGTCTGACTGTACTTATTCCCAACTGGAATATCCATACATAAAAGCAGTCTTGCAAAGACAGTAATTTGTACAATTATTCTAATAACATGTTATTCCCTTAATTTTTATAAACCAAATTTAAGACTCTATTTTATTGTGTTTGCACAGCAATTCTAATGATGAAGCCTCCCAAGTCCCCTGCAAGGTAAGGTAAGGTGAGGTGAGTAGATACTCATTTCTACTGACTAGTTACAAATGCATTTATTTCCCCAATATTCCTTTCTGTCCTCCCCTATCCCAGATTTCCTGCTTGTACAAGGTGTCACTTCTCGTCTCTGCAGGTCCAGGGGGGCAAGTTAATACATTTGTATTAACTTCATATGATGGATACCCTACACGTGCAAATATCCTATCTCCATTAGGTAACAAGCAAGTAGTCTTACCTTACAGATGAGGAAACTAAAGGGCAAACTGACTTCCCATCACCTAGACAGTGACAGATCTGTGAATAAATCCCAGGGTCGTGAGTCCCAGTCCATATAGTCTGGGTTATGGTTAACAGCCATACGGTTACCCCAGGGAGAGGCCGTGTCTTTCAAGGTGGGATGTGCAGTACAGAAGTCTGCAACTTTGTTTTCTTCTTATGCATACAGGGATAAACTGATGAATTGTTTGACAAAAATTAGTGGAGTTACACAAATGTAGAAGCCATGTAGGTGGAAGAAGGATCAGACCCTTTATCTTTCCACAGCAGCAGTGGAGAACATTGACTTGTCTTTACAATAACCTTAGTGAGATCAATAGAAATTTGACACTTTTGCTCGTTCTCACATGACCCAGAGCAGTTGTACTTGCAGGGGTTTAAGACACTGCTGTTGCCAAATTTTTAAGACAGATCAGCACCAATTTCAAATCTCTTTAATACGCAAACCACCTGACCACTAAGGTACCCCTGTGGTGTTCATAAAGACTTCCCGGAGAGGGATGGGATGGCAGTCCGAGGGCACGAACTGTAATGAATATCCTCAGATAAAGACCATCCAAGCGACCAAAGTGCAGAACTGCTACATCCTCACTCCCAAACCAAGGCTTGTCAGTTTGTTTTCATAGTGAAATAACTAACCTCACTGCAAAACCCTCCTGGGGACCATTGCTTTAACTTTTCCCATGATGTTGTTAGGCAAGGTCAGCAGCAGTTCAGACGCATAGTATTCTGTAACACTAGCTATATCATGGCAAAACCTGCCTATCCCTTGTCTCCTTTAGGTTTGATTGCAGAACAGCTGTTGGACCAGAGAGACAACAGGCACTGAGCATATAGTCAAAGCTCACTGTACAGAGCAGAAACCATTGTCTTCAGTAGGATTTTACCTCAGGCTAGAAGCACTTCCATATTTCATAGTAAAGACAAGCCTCAGACTCTCAGAGGATGTTTTCCTTTGTTCTACTTTAATCAATCAGTGCCAATTAACCAACAGTTAGTTTCAGCTCGAGGAAGGAAAGACAGAAATAATTATGTCCTGAGACAGACATCCCATCAGCTTCTCCAAACCTATTAACCACCTCAGATAAATCGGCAATCAATTAACTGAGATTAAAAAGTCTAACGTACAAACCATCTTCTTTACGACCCTCTTTACTCCCATCTCTAGAGCCAGGATGACACAAAATTACTACCCAACCTCTGCATATGTTCAAATAAATGGAACATTACTCTGTCCACAAAACAATTTTTCTGGTTCATCCCAGGACATGGGTTGCTCTAACACTGAAATACAATGTGGACTTATTCCAGGCTGCCCCTGACCAGGGAACAGAGTAAGCTGCTCCTGATATGTCTGTTTATAAGGCATCAGCTAAACAACTGTATTATCGCAGAATACTTAAATCAAGAGTTACGTGCTATAGGTTCAAGCTGCCCATTGTAAAAGAAATTTGCAGTCTTGAAGACAGATTATTCTAGATGGATTGGAGATGCAAAAAATACACATACTAGTGTGAAATAGGAGAATAAAGTTGTTGTAGTTTTAGGTGCTTACAAGGTGTAGGTCTGCCTTTCTTATTGACCTAATGTAAAGATCTGTTTAGGATAAGATGCACAGTGTCCTAGACTCCCTCGACTGTGCCAGCGAGATCCCACTTTCTATAAACACTGGCGATGAATCAGATGAATCCTGCCAAACATCTGCTTTCATTTATCAAAACAAGGTTAAGAAACTTGATCGTAGTTTATAAACATCTCTTGGGAAGGGACTTTTCGTAACACAAACAGAAGGGAGGCAGTAACACTGAGCGGGAAGCTGACCCCGTCCAGCAGTGTCCAGCTTATAACACCTGGTGCAAGCAGTAGCAATCACTGAGATTATCACATGAGACAGCACCGTTATTTTTATTGTGAATAAATACATATAATGACATAATCTACTTGGTAGTGTCAAGCAGTCAGATTTACATCTAATCTTCATAGCTGCTTTTCAATAGTCTCCATTTATTTGGAGTGCCAAGCATTTTGATTTTTTTTCATTATACACACCACCTGTGGTTTTTTTTCTTCAAATACATAAAAGAAATGATTCTTGAGTTCTTTTGCCTGCAGGTTTCCTGTTTGGACTTTTCTAACCCTAGCAGTGAGTAAAATTACACGGTTTTAATCCAGCAAATCCAAGCATAAACTGCATTGAAGAACAGTCTGTACCATTTGTGCCAGTTTTCAGCATGACCTGGAATCCATGGGTAATTCCAGAAGAAAACCCATATTGTGATAATATTTACAGAACGGGAGGGATGGACTCCTTAAGTAGCTTGCTAACTGCCCAAATCTAAGGAATCAAACAGTAAATAACATAACGATATGGGGAGACAGCTCTTGGTGGATGCCATCAGAGTGGCACACGGGGTGCTATCACAGCTCAGCAGCAAGGAGTTGGGAACGACCACAGACTGTCACCTTTTAGTGGAAAGAAATGTGCTTTTAGCAAAGGCAGCTTCTTAGCCAGACCTCTCAATCTTAAATATTAATAATTTTACCACCACAGCTCTCTGTAGTAGCACTTAGAAAAATCTAAAATCCAATTAACTATACAGAAGATAAAAGATTGCCCAAGTGACACATACTGAGGAAGTCACGTAACAGATGCCAAATCTCCTAACTGAGAGGCAAAAAAAAAAAAAAAATTAAAAAAAAGTGTGTTTTAATACAGCCAAGCAGGAGTACAGAACATGGGTAGGGACAGAGAGCATCAGCCTTACTCACAGGGACAGTCTGCCAAGGACATCATAGGAAATACTCACCTGTTGGTTAACGATGAGAGAGCAAGTCTCAAGATGAGACTTTGGAGAAGGGGAAGGGGATTTTATTTTAAAAACAAACCCACTTTCACTCACACCCTCGTACGCACATACTCACAACCAGAAAAAAAAGCGCCTGTCCATCATCTAGGCACCAAGACATGTGTGTCCAGGATCTGCTCCGGATCCCTCACAGTGACACGAGTGCAAGGGACACAGCTCTGCAGTCCTCATCCTGGCTCCTTCCATGGCTGGTGACCACTCACTGCTTTGGGATGTGCTTTTGAACCCCGGAGCTGACAGCAACTGCCGCTTTTTGTCTCTCCAACCCACCCCACCTCTGTGGGTCATCAGGGCTGACTCACTGCCCTTTCTCTCCTCCCTGAGTGCCTCAAGGCTCCAGTCCCAATCTTTATCCTCCTACTATCACCCCTTTGATGGTCTGAGGCTTTGTTTCAGCCTGGGTGTAGGTTGTCCTTTACTGTAGGCCATCCCTTGTTTGCCTGATCCAGCCTGGAGGTGTATTGCTGCCAGCTCCAGCTCAGCCTAGCTCTGCATGGATAAATGTGCCCAGAGGTGTTCTTCTGCAGCGTCACCTACCGTGATTTAGATGCCAGCAATTGCAGGTGCAATCCTACGGCTTCTCTTAGATGGGAGGTCAAACTACAGCAGACTTCAGCCAGTGACCCAGAGGCCCTGCAAGGGCCCAGATTGCTCCTAAGGGGTCTGTGGAAAGTGATTGCACCGAGCCGGCCAGCTGGCTATAGATCTGACTTTTGGGGGATTCCTATCTCTACTGGAAATCAAAACCAAAAGGAGGTTGAAAACCATTGAACTAGGTAATGCAAGAGCCTTCCAGCGGCCTTGACTATGCTATTCATCGAGGTTGGAAGTTGTGATGGAATTTTTCACTATACAATTTAATCTGGGCAGCCTGAGCTCCAGAAGCAGAGGGAGGAAACCCCACGACCCTGGAGCCAGGGCCCCTCGGGCAAGGAAAGGGAACATGTTCAATGGCTTTTAGAGGACAAGTCACACAGGTTTGTTACAACAGTTCACTGGCAGCATTCTAAAGCTAGAAAAGCAGTGTCAGGTGAGCTGCCTAAAAGGGCAAAAATTGCTCCCTACTCTGCAGGGTGCTAATATCTGGGCATTTGTGGGTTTTAACTGCCTCACATTTGGAAGGCAACCTCTTAAGCGTAGGGTTTTAGAGGCCATCCTAGACATCCTGAGTTAGCAGCAGCTCCTCAGCAGGCAGAAACCTGCTGTGGCACTGACTTCTCAGCAACTGAGGTGTCCTGCAGCGGCGGGTTCTGGGGTGAGACACTCCTGCCCAGGTAGCAGCACTGCCTCCCCCTGCACCTCCAGGACACGCCGCACCTCTCCCCTCGCCTGCGCCAGCAGCACCAGCAGGCAAGCGGCTCCCTCTGGGAACTGTTCTTTCTCCATGAGAAAAAAACAAACAGCTTTTTTTTTTGGTCTTCAGTTTGCTTCTCAGCCGGATCAGTCCCTGGATCTGAGTCCCAGTGTGGCCATCCAACTGGTGGTGCCAGTGCAGCAGGGGGAGCAGGGAGGGAAGAAGCCGAGGGAGGGCTGGGGACGGATCCTGCCCTCAGCCCAGTGAGGTATGACTACGACTGAGGCTATAACATAGTCTCAACTCCAAAGAGACCAGTGGCAAAACAGCTTTCCACGAATCACTTCAACATCTATCTGCCTCCATGATGTTCTTTCCCTCCTTGTGCCTGGAAAAGTTTGCTGAAGTTTTCAGCAGACAGCGTCTTCTTTTCTATTCCAGAAAATTTGGAACTTCATTAATAAAGCAAACAACTCATGAGTCCTAACCTTCACTGCTTTGTTTCATTCACTCCCAGGGGAAAATAAAACAAAACACTCACTGACCAGTTCCTGCAGGGTGCGGGAGCAGCTCGCAGCAGGGAGAGGTGGCCTGGAGCCAGGGATCACCCAGGGGACACTGCGACTGTCCCTCCTCACCCTGCACCGCACAGCTCTTCCCAGGCCCTCTGATAAATGTATGTTGTGACAGATCTTCAAGGGTAATGTCCTCCAGTCAAGGGAGCGACACTGCCGTGTCCCCACCAAAGAGGAGCCCATTAAACTTTCTGTCCCTCAAATGCCAGTAGTCTTTTGGTGGGTGTCTTTGATTTTAGAGACTGATAGAGCCCAGGTATTTATACTTCACACTCAAATACATCCAACTGTTTTTAGAGCAGATGGCATTGCCAGCCCAAGAAATATAATCTTATCCCAAGGCCTTGAGAAATTAGGTGGCTGTTGTGCAAGTGTCTTCCTCTGTCAAAAGCAGCTCCTGGTCAAGGGCACCCGACACTAACTGATGTTGATAAGAGGACCGCGTCCCCCGCTGCTGCAAATGGTCCTGCTGCTCTAAGTGGATCAGGCCGTATATTTTGTTAAATTAAAAAAAAAAAAGCACAGCCTGGTGAAAGGCGGTGCCTGAGGCAGAGCTCCCTGCCCATCTCCAGGTACCCTCGGCACCGAGGGATGATGGAGACCTCAGTTCAGGCTGTAAAGTCTGCCTGCTGGCTTTAGTCCCAAGGGCAGCTGCATCGCTCCACACAGGCAGGAATCATCAGTTGCACTAGCCATCTTGGGGCCAATTAACCTTGGAGAGCCGAGGGAAGGACAGCAAATCTCCCCCCAGCAAGGGTGCCTTCTGCAGCATCCGTCAGATGGGGCAAATCTGAAGCGTAAGCGAGGTTAGAAAACAAACAATAGTACAAACATAGCTGAAGGGATGGTTGGATATCATTTAAACATGTTTTAACAATAGAGGAAGCTCATGTCTGAACAAGTGTTTTATCTCCGTGCAGATATGTAACAGCTGTGAAGGGATCCTGGAAGTGCAGGGAAACAGCAGTGGCTCGCCATCCCCTTGATAACAGCGGCCTTGAAGGAAGACACTCTCCGTGACCATGAAAGACCTCCCAGCGGACATAAATGCTTTGCTAATTTTGGTTTTTTGGATGCAAAGTTTGCGTGGCCTTCTCCAGAAAGGGACCCTGCTAGCACACCATCGTGTGCCTCAGTTTACCCACCTGCACAGCCAGGGTAACTGGGCTGTCCCCACAGGAGCACTGGGGAAATGGTTTGGTTAATATTTGCTTAGTGCTCTGGAGATAGCACTATGTAAGTCTAATTACATTTTATGCCCTCATGTGATAAGGATGTCATCTTGGATTAGAGAGGATTAGTTGTTAATGCCATTCCTGTACATGCTGGTCCCCTCCAGGGCTTTGATTTCTGTTGAGAAGGTTTTTTGCTCTGCTTTCAAATCAGCAAGGTCCTCCTAGTTATGTTAATCAAGGAAATCAAAGATTTTTGGTGGATGAAAACAACACTTGGTGGATATGCCCTCAGCCAAGCAGAGGTGGGTGCTCAGTGAATGGTGGTGCGCACTCAGTGAAACTCTCTTGCTTTGGCATCCCTAAACCTTTGACAGGGCCAGGGGAAGGGGGTTGAGTGCCTCTCCTCCCTGTGCACTGGGCTCCAAACACACCGCTGGGTTATTAAGTACAAATCTAAGTTAATGTTTAGCGCTCGCCTAAAACACGGAGATTGTCAAATGCCAAAGGAAATGTAGTGAGAAGCCACGTGCCGGTAACGGTTGCAGGGCAAAATGCTACTGAGAGGACATCCCCACATCCCAGCAGTGCCGCTGTCAAGGGAGTGCTCCGGTCTGCAGCAATGTCCTAGAGCAAGCAGGAGGGGAATCTGGCTCCCACGCTGCAGGGTGAGAGCCAAGCAACTCACAGGGATTTTGCTTTTCTAAACCTATTGCTGTGAAGTTTCCATCCCTTCACTGCAGTGACCCTGATCGCCCTCAGAAGACCGCCTGAAGAGCCAAAGCACTCTCCCCTGGTTGCAGAGCTCTCAGGGATTGAGCTGAGGTCCCTTCCAGTGATCCCATTCCAGCACTCCCACTTGCTCCGAGCACCGGCTCACCCCTGGCATGGGCTGGATTTCAGTTGCTGACTCGGAAGGAAAAGGGCTGTCCTTTCCACCTCCCGCTAGCGTGGGTTTGTCCCAGAGGAAACCCTGGATCCGTCACCTATTGCTGAACACCCAGGATTAGCCAGGAGAAGGACCCAGGCTCCTCTCAGCAGCAGGAGGGGAAGAATACCACCTCCTGGCTCTCAGCCTCCAGTTGACAGAAGCAGCTTTGGCTCACCAGCACAGTGAAGAAGCTCAGTGGAAAGGAAAACCTCCAGGGACTTCTCGAGCTGCATTAAACTTCCAGAGACAGATCTCACCATGATCCTTTAGTGGAAACCATCTGCAGCCAGGTACAAACCAGGGAGCTGCAACAAGAAGTGGTGGGAACTGGTGAACAACAGCAAAAGTCTTGCAAATGTCCCTAAACTGTGAAACTGATATTCACCCAGGCTGCATGGCGATGGCCAGGGATGCATGTCAGCACAGGTTGGCAGAGGCACGTACCAAAATCCTGGGAGGAGATGGTCTTCACTGCAGCTAAATCTGGGAGCAGAGGCTGACAGCCTGAACTGGGTGCAGCAGCAGCAGCACCCACCTGAGTGGAGATGTGCACCCAGAGCGAAAGGGACCCCATCACTGCAGATGCTGAAGATGTGGGAAGGGGTCTTGGAGAATGCCGAAATCTCAGCAGCGGTGGAGCTGGGCGTTGCCCTGGCTCTAGCCATGGTTGAACAGCTTGCTCCGTGGCACAGTGTCCCGGGCAAGGACAATCTGAAGCCTCAGACCACCCTTCACCACAGCTCCTGCCGTCCCGGCCGTGGGGTGGTGCTTCCCTCCAAGCCTGCGGGAGCAGACAGAGGCTTGCTGGCCGCAGGAAATCAGCTGGACACGCAAAGGAAGCACAGACATGGTTTTTGCAGTTTATATTTCAGTGGGAATAGGCAGCTGCAAGGCTAAACCGTGCATGGAGAGAACCAGGTATCCTTGCAGTTATACACTGGGGAAGTCCATGTTCTCCAAGCAGGGCAGCCTGTCATTCACGCATGGCATTTTGGGGAGGGGTTGCTCCATATTGTTCACATTTAATAATAAATGAGAATATTTTTTCACTTTTTAACACAAATAAAATGACCCCAGAGAAAGGAGGAATCGCTGCTTTCAGAAGAGGTTTGGGGTGCAAAGGGCAAGTGGTTGCAGGGCTGGGGCCTTCAGGGGCCACGTGGCTCTTGGCTCGTGGAGGAGCTGCTCCACGCCAGGGAGCTGAGGGTACAACAAGTCAGGTGAGCGGAGATGGAGAAACTGCATTTGTGGGTCCTCTGTGCTGCAACAAGATGCCTGGCCCAGCTGGTTAGAGAGCATCAGGCACTGTACCGCGCAGAAGAGCCCAGTTGCCCTGTTTGAGGTTTTCACAGGAATGTTGGAGGCAGCACTGGAGAATTAGATGCCTAATCAGGTTTTTTTCACTGGGGCTGAGCAAAGGCTGACCAGAGACATACGGAGAGGTACCAGGAGCCCTTTACGGACCCAGGAACACCCATGACAGTGCTGAGAGGGCACAGCCGAGCGAGGAAACCTTCAGCCCCATCTCTGGGGCGCCCACGACAAGCACAGCGCAGGCTGAGCCTGCCAGGAGCCAAGCTGTGCTGGGCTGGTGCTGCTTCTCCAGGGTCAATGGGATGTAAAAGCAGCTGGGGCTTTCTGCTTACCTGGGTTAGCTCTACAAGGCAAATAGCTACCTCCATTTATTTCTTATTGTTGGTCAGAAGAGCCGGCCTGTTGCAAGACAGGGACTAAATTGCTGCCGCTGTCACTCTGGGTAGGTGCTCCCTGTCCTCCCAGGGCCAGAGGAGCTGGGGTGCAGATGGGGACATCCTATTTAACGTGTGTCTCCAGCACAGCATCCTTAGCTCAGGCCAGTCCTGCAAGGCAGATCTGAAGCTGGCCAGGAGGCTGAATTGTCACTCCTAAAAAAAAAAAAAAAAAGTCAAGATTTTGAGGAAAAAAGGTTAGTTCAGTGTCTGAAACAAGACATGTTCCCTGGAAAACAACCCGTGGCACAACAAGCACTAGGGGCAGCTGCAAGGCCGGGTGCTGGGGGACGTGGAGCTGCAGATGCCACCAGGGTGCCCTGGCTTGGCGCAGCCCATCCAGAGCCTCAGCGGAGCCGTCGCCCTGGGGGCCCTGAGCATCACGCTCCTTCGGCTGCGAAGACCAACCTCCCTCCCAGCAGCTACTCCAAATGCAGGGCGTGGAGCCAAGCTGTCAGGGAAGCCAGCAGGATCCCATTAGCAATTTTATCAAACTCAACGGTTTTTGGCAGAACATTTCCATTTCAGTGAGTCAGCAGCCTTGGAAAGTGTCCGTTGACAGCAGTGAAGCTCGAGGCGGGCGCGCGGGGAAAGGCCCCTGGGACACGCACCTGACCCGGCTGCATGGACACCATGCTCAGAAGGAGCCATGCAACGAACCACCCCACTTTTTAGCCAATTCCCCACCAGTCTATTCCCTGTCCATCAACAGACGACCTTGTTCAAGCTGAGTTTTCAGGTTAAGTGGACCGACATGCATCAGGTTGAGACAACAGAAGGATTCACCCACTGGCTTAGTTACTCAGAGTTACTTTCCCTTTCGCATGCTTGATCAAATCATCGGTTTGTCAAAACTAGGCCCGGAAACAAGTCAACTTTATTACTCCGACTATTAACAAGTTTTTAATTTAACAATTTAACAATTTTTCTTGCTAAGCCCAAGACTTCTCGCCTCATCCGCAGAGAAGACATCATTCCCCGTCTCTGCATTCATCTCTCACATGTTTGAGGGCTGCTCTCATGTCTCCCTGGGCCCCTTCTGTTGCCCGTTACCCAACCCAGGTCAAGCTTGCTGGGAGTCATCATGCCCCTGCAGATGTCTGGCCACCCTCCAACCTGCCCACATCATCCCCATCCCAGCGTGGAGCCGGCTGTTCTTCACAGCCTTCCTCTGCAACCCCCCAGCGCCTTCTTCCAGCAGGTCCTCATGCCCTTCACAAGGATTTACGGCCCGACTGTCGCTCAGCAGGGACGGAGTTCTTACCACTGTTAGAGAGATGGAGGAGATAGGGCAGGGGATGCAGGCATGGGGGGAGCCAGCAGATGGGAGACTTGCTGGGAGCCCAAAAATGCTGCCAGCCCCCACTCCCTCTCCAGCTGCCGGGTGGGCTGTTTGTACACAGAAAGCAGAGCCGGGTCTTCAACATCAGCTCCCAGCGCTTGGATTGGGGTTTCACTTGTCCCAAAACAGGGGACAGCTCTGACATGGTTCTGGAGGGGCAAGGCAGGGCTGGGGACTTGCAGCATAGACCAGGATGTGGAGCTCCTGCCTGGGGAGGGCTTTTTTTCTCTCCCCTTTTTTTCTTCCTTTTTTTTTTTTTTTTTTGGTTTTTAATCAGGATGGGTTACAGGAGGACTGACAGACAGCGAGTCTCGCCGGGCGGGACTCGACTGCTCGCCTCCCTCTCCCAGCAGCATTTGCAGGGCTGCAGACCATCGCGGCTGCAGGTACCTCCTTGCAGGAAAAAGCAGGAAAAAACTGGCAGGGAGTGGAAACGAGTGGCAAGCAGATTAGAAACCCAGCTCCTATTTATAGACCACAGTTGAAAAACTGCCCCTGTGACAGGGCCATCCGTTTAACCCTTTCAGCCCCGAGCACCAACCTGCCCAGAGATGCTTAGCCAGCCCCAGCCTGTACCGTGAGGGAGCATTTTGGCACAGGGGAAGCAAGAGAGACCCTGTGCCAGGGCACCCACAGAGGCGGCAGGACGCAGGTCCAGGCACGATGGACCTTACAGGGGCTATTCCTCAGCAAGGATGATGAGGAGGGAGATGGGGTTACGGGTATAAAGAAGTTGGGTCACCGGGACAAGGAAGAGAATATCCCGGTGTCCTGCTGCACAGCAGCCAGAGGGAGCCAAAAATATTTCCTCTAATGGGAAGGTAACCAACAGGTTTTAGGGCCAACTCCAATGTTTCCTGCCTCTTTTGTGACCTCTGAGCTTTGGCAGGGTTGAAGGTAATGGGGGCTGTCGCTTTGAGGGCCACTGCACATCCATTGCCCATAAGTGGCTGCTGATGCTTGTGGAGGGCTGCTCCATCCCACAGGAGTGGACTGTGGCCCCTAGCCCCTGCTGCTCCCCACCATGGTCACCCCAGCGCTCATCAGCAAGAGGACAGCCAGATGTCATCACCAGCTCCCTGCTAAATTCCCAGTGATTTGTTAAATCTATTAGTGTTTCCAAGGAGAGGTCGTGCAAACACCAAAAACCAGAGTTCACATTGCAAGTGCCCTGTGCATCCAACGGCTGGGACCAGGAGCCGAGCAGAGTGTGGGATGAGTCCCGGCAAGAGGCAGTCAGCTCATCCCCAGGCCCAGAGGCACACTGGTGCCATCTTCGTGAAGCTCCCCTTTGACTACTACTCTACCTACTGTCACTTACGAGTGCCTTTATGCCATACACACTCGTTAAATACAAAAATTGGGTATTGCCAGTTTGCTCAGCTTCCTGCTTTCGCAGGTCTGGATTTCACCAAAAGTGGTGGCAAGCAGAGACACATCTGGGGAGGGTGAACTTTGTTATGAAAAAAACCAAACCCCAGTGTGTTAGCCCTTGGGGCACCCTAAACAGAATAAAAGAGGTGCTTGTCTGTGCCACACTATGCTAGATTTCAGTATAACCCAGTTTATCTGCAAAAGAGAAAGTGCTGCAACACTGAAAGAGGATAGATTTACACTGGACATAAGGAAGAAATTTTTTATGATGAGAGTAGGGAGGCACTGGAACAGGTTGCCCAGAAGGATTGTGGATGTCCTGTCATTGGAAGTGTTCAAGGTGAGGTTGGATGGGGCTTTGAGCAACCTGACCTAGCGAAAGATGCCCCTGCCTACAGCAGGGGGAACGGACTAGATGATCTGTAACCACCCCTTTCAACCCAAACCATCCTGTGATTCTGGAAAAAAAAGGTGTCATAGCTGCGAGTTTGGTACCTGGCCAGCAACTGCTGCCCATAATGGAGATCACCGAGCGAGAAGCTGCTGTGTGCTGGACACGCACAGACTGTCCTGCGTCACCAGCAATGCAGCTCCTGCGGCAGCACCAGCAGGCAGGCAGCGGGGAGTGTTTTTCACGCCATTTCAACCCTGCAGCTCCAGAGGCTGAGTGGCTCCCCGAGGCCAGCTGGTCCGGCATCGCCCCTACTCCCTGCACAGGGACGGCTGCACAAACTTGAGGCTGGGTCTAGGCAGGTTTCATTGCAATTCTCCATCATTTAAGGACCAAACCTTTTGCACCCAAACACCCCAAGCTATAGGCCTCAGCCGTTTGCTGCCTCTGCACGGAGAGACTTTCCAGCTGTTCTCTCACTTGCTTGTGTCAATAGCTATTTTTACAAAATTGCTTTTCTTTACTTCTTAATTGATCTAAATCCTTTCCCTTAGCTTTCTTGTTAAAGGTGGATTTAAAGAGAAGGAGTTCATTATCTCGGCCATTTTTGAGTCATTATGAATTTCATCCCTCTCTTCATTAATTACTCATTACCCCTCAGCTCTGGAGGGCTGCTTTGTCCCTGATGTGTTTGCGAGCAGCTTCCCCGGCACCCTGTAATCCCCCCGGCTCTGTGTTAGCTTGGTCTAGTTTACGCTGCCTTCGCTTTCCCCTCTGCTGCCTGCTCGGCTGTTCCCCGTCTCCTCCGCTCCCAAGCAAGCTCTTGCCTTTTAATGATGCCCGAGCGGCTGTTTCTTGCTGAGCCCTCCGGCCTCAGCCCCAGGTCCCTCGGTGGGTCGAAGCCCCATGAGCATCGTCCCCAGGCATCGTGTCTGCCCCAAGGGACGAGCGCCCGTTCCCGCTGGACCCCGTGCCTGACAGCAAGGAGAGTCACTGGCTCCTGGGGAATGGCTTGGCACTGGAGTTTGGATATAAATAGCTCTTTTTTGGAAAGCAATGGCTTTGTTTGGTCTGTTTCAATACCTGCCAAGTCATGACGAAACAGCATGGAGAGCAGAGTAATGTTGTGTAAGGGCCTTGGGTTTAATGGGCTAATATTTCCCGAGCCCTTGGCTGCAGTCAGATCCCCAGGGAGAACCTGAAACATTTAAGCATCTCCTGTGCTACAGCTGCAGCGGTCCAGGGGAGCTCAGCAGCTACAAAGCTGTCATCATCCTCCCATCCACACATGGGCCCTGCCCCAGCAGGGGAGAGCCATGCGCAGTGCAGGCACTCAGACACTGACCCTGCTACTGAAACAACCTTCTCCAGCCCATTTTACATGCACATGTTAGCTATAACCCCATATTACCTGCGAATGGATCTGTGACTGGGGATCACGGCGAGTGATGGTCTTTCTCTGTTCCTAAACAAATGCAACCACCCAGTGTCTGTCAGCAAGAGACCCCCTCCATCCCAGCCTAATGCTTGGGTTGACTTCCATGCCTGTGTTGCCCCAGCAGCTTTCCAAAAGCCTTGCAGGACTTTTTTTCCCCATTGTAGCAGAGGATGGAGATTTATGGCCTGTCCTCTCTTCGCCGAGGTCAGTATTACATGCATTTCTGTGCTGAGCCTCCTCCTAGCAGGCTCTTGCTGGGCCTGGGGCACACTCTCCAGGGAGGGCCCTTTCCCTGCTTCATGGATGTATATGGAAAGGCAAAGCAGGAAAAATGTGTTGGGTTGGTAAAGGGAAGAGAGGGGTGTGCGATATTTGCTTGGGGAGGGTAAACACGGGTTGCACAAGCAAGCGATTGGGTTGCACAATCAGAAGCAGTGGAATTATTTAACTTAAGTCGCCACTGATCAGCTGAGCTGCACTTTCTCAGGGCTTTTAAGCCAAAACATCTTATTCTTTAACTGGAGCAAATTAAAATAAGTCACCTGGTCCAGGAGTGCAACTCTGCTGACATGCACTGAGCTGCTTCTCGGCGCATCCCTCAGTGGGAGGGAAGGGGTCACAAAACAATTTGAGGGGGATTGTGAAATATTGGGCTGAGAAGAAACCAGCAGCAGTTCAGGCCCTCCAGGACAGAGAAATGAATTGAGAACGGGCTGCAAGTGCTTAGAGCAAGCCTTCAGGCTTGCCAGGAATCTGCTAACTACCTTTAATTGCTGGCAGCAATTCTGGTCCTCCACCATAGGGGAGAGCCCAGCAAAACTGTCTAAACCAGCAATTACAGCCATTCCTCATTCTTCATCTGTGAAGCAATCGTGAGGCTTAGGACAACAGGGAACTTCGTGACAAAGGAGCTACAAGGGACAGATACATTGAGATGGTTCAATAAACAAACACCCCCTTCTCAACACGCTGCAGTCTCAGCCCAAAAGGACACACCAAAATCCAGCACAGGAGCCAGAAGCCTGAGCGAGAGCATTATTTTCTTCTGCTCCTGTATTTCTTTTGGAGTAACCGCTCTGGGATGCTCCTGTCAAGCTTTTCACTTGCTGCAGTTGCATCCTGCAAAACTGTTGCCTTCTGCCATGCTGCTCCTGCAGCAAAGAGGGGTGGCCTGTGCTGGCACCCCCCAAGGTGCAAGTCTTGGCACCAAGGTCCATATTTGTGTATTTTCCAAGGAGATCAGCAGAAGGTCAACCCTGTGCAGTGAGTGCCTGGAGGCACAAGCCATTGCTGGGAGAAGACAACTTCTCTGAGAGGAGCTCTGTGCATCTGGCAATGGTTGGTGATGAGCCAGCAGCTGCAGCTCTATCTTGGCCTTCCTCCTTATAATGTGAGCAACAGCACAAGGGTTTGGTAAAACCCAGTCACAGGGTACAGAGAGGTACTCTCTGGAGATGGAGTAAGCGAACACCCAGCCCCTTCTGGTCCAACCCTTGCTGCCTGGTGCTCCAGAGGGAAAGGAGACATCCAGCCATGCAGGCAGCCCTCTGCATGAGTCTTGCACAAACTGATCTATTTCTGCATCTGCGGGATGTCCCTCACCTCAGCCCCCACAAAAGGTTTTGCTAGGACTGACCATTTTAAGCACGTGTCAGTGAAATCCAGCTCCCCAGCTCAGGTTGTCTAATACCACATTTGCAATGCCTCAGACTTCAGAGCTCTTCCAAATCCCTCAGGGCTGTGTAAGACTAATTTAGGCCAGCATCTGGAGTTTTACAAGGCACAGATTAGATAGTGCTCTATTCATTCTCTCTTCTCTTTCTTATACCACAGGTACCTGGCACTGCTCGAGAAAAACCACACGGGAAGCGCTCTGGGAAGAAGCCAGGGTCACTGGGCAAGTGTGGACCTTCCCTCGTACTGCTCTGACACACAGCAGAGTCAAAAAAGACCCTGCCACTACAGAGCTGAGATGGTCCATCTGCAGCAGGGAGAGCGATCATTGCTCCTCACTCCCAGCTGGGCACCTGAATCTTGATGCAGAAGGGTCCTTGGGCTGGCACGGGCAGTGCTTGGTGGCAGCCGGGAGCGCCAGGGCAAAGGAGACACCAGTGAGGGCTGCTGATGCTGTGAAGGGTCTGCAGCTAAACAAAACTACCGCTTGTCTGAAACTTCCCCCCAAAATTGTCAAACTTCTTCTAGCTCAGTAACTAGCTAGAGAGTAAAAAGGACAGCTAAAATAATCCTCTTGCAGGAAGAGAGAGGGGGGATAGTTTAACTAGCAGTGCCTTATCCAGCATGGCCAGAACCACCCTGTCCTGAATGCTGGTGCTCACACACCATTAACGCTCTTCATGTACTCCCCTGTCTGGGAATATTCACACCAGAAGCCCCCCATAGGGAATCTCAACCTCCTGTGCTTTCCTGACTCCCTTGCACCCACCACAAGGTATTTGAGGACCTTTTATCTTGATGCTAAAGGAACAGCATCAAGGTAAAAGTCATACCTTAGGGGATCCCTAGTGTAGAGCACAGCTTCACTACAGGTTTTAAACTGTGGTGAGCTATTATTCCCTTAGGATAACACACAAGCACTTCAGCACTCAGACTCCCCGGCCACTTCAAATTCAAGTTCTTTGTCTTTTGGTACCAGGCACAGAGACCTGTGCAGTTCCCAGCACCCCTTCACCTCCCCAAACACTTCATCACCCAAATTTTTGCTGCCACGTATTTTAAAACCTCTGCAATTCTCTTAACAAGCCTTACAACACAGATATCTTTTGAAGCCCTTGCTCCTTGCGTTAATGTGACTTTGCACGAGACCATCAGCTTTCAAACAGCATATGGCTCTCCAGTTTGTAACATCACAAGAATCCCCTAAAATCATGACTTCCCAAAAGCTTTTAAAAGCTGACAGCAAAAGACCAGCACCCCAGAAGATCTGCTGCCTGCTGGTCCCACTGCCACTCACAGACTGGTGCCTGTAGGAAACAGCCAGCCCACAATGCACCCGCCAATTAATACATGAAAACACAGCAGCCAGGGCAGGAATAAGAGCAAATCCTTTACAAGCAAAGGCTGCTGGAGTGAGGAGCTGTGTTGGATAATGAATCTACTTTAATATTTCTCCCCCCAAAAGAAACCCAAGTTCCACTTATTCTAGGGCAAACTCAAAAGGTTTTATTTTAATTTTTTTTTTAGCAAATTCTATCACATAAATGTTAACAAAAAACATCTGTACAATTGCCATGATACACTCAAAAGTGAAACAAATAAGATATAAATACAGATATGGATGTAACATGACAAAAGCGGAAAAAATAGAAAAAAAATACATGCGCATGAACACGGTGCCAAAGTAATTTCTCATGGCTGGCATTTTTTAGAGCAGTTTTTACTTCCCATTTAAAACATTGTTAGCAACGTCCTGCTGTATACTACAAAGGTCTATTTTTCTGTCCCTTAATATGTAATATTATGCTTGATAAATAAAGGGGTGGGGAGAAAAGGTTTTGATGACAAAGATGCAAGTTACATTACTTATACAGGTTATTGTTAAGCTAGTAATAAGCAATAAAAAAAGACAGTCTCATATTGTATTGTAATCCAGGCAAGCACACATAGTGTACCTTAAGAAAGCCACATGCCTCAATATTTCTGCACTACATGAGAACTACAGTACGTAGACCTGTGGGGCGGATGGATCTGGTATTTGCCCATGCCCACGGAGCACTGGTGCAGCCAATGGCAGAAAAAACATCCACATCTGAGATTTCGGCAACCTTGCAGCCAGGAGCCGCTGTCTGCTGAGAGTTTTCTCCCATTCAGACTGTTAAAGCGTGGTGGGCAAAGAAAATACACTTTTTTTTTCTTTTTTTTTTTTTTTTAAGGTACGAAAAATTGAAGCCCTGCATAATGGGCAGCAAGAAAAAAAAAAAGGCAGCTGCAGTAGGTGGCTACTGCCAGGAGAACGTGAACACAAGCTTCACCGGTGCGGTGAGGCACTGCCAGCATGCAGATCTTTCTCTGCAAGCGTGCATGGACACTGTGATTTGTAGCCAGAGAGACCTTTATGCTTGCTGAAAACAAAATGATTGTACAGCTTGTTGAAGTCAGAACACTGGAGATCAGAGAGGTGACATTCAGAGCTAGCCCTTTGAGTACTTCAAAGGAAACACCAAAAAAAAAAATCAGGTCATTTTCAACATACTAAACAACCTTACTATGTACATTATACGCAATGATTTATAAATACCTAAGCAGAATGCTCTCTACTGTATACAGGTATAACATACTTCTAGCGTACTCAAAGGATGAACAGTCCTCAACTGACTCATGTAACAAAATTAAGTAGCACGCTAATGAGCATCTGTTGACAAACAGAACTGAATCTGATTCAGAAAGTAAGGCCTGGTTCTACCATTTGCAGCCCCAAGTGTGCCAATAGCATCAGAAAACACAGGCTTGTCGCTGGAGTCGCAGCAGGTTGCACGCGTCTTTTCAAGGATGAGCTGTTAACTCCTACTGTAGTGTCAGCACACACGCCAGGGTCAGTTCAGGGACGTTACAGTGCGTTCACTCTCAGTGCATACTAACAGGATTTTATAAAACATATAAAATCATTTGAGAAGGAATTCAATTCCTGGAGATTTGCTACAGTGTGCCATTCAAAAAAAAAAAAAAACCCCAAACAGAAAACAGTGATGGATCAAGCTCCATCACAGCTGGGAGAGACTAATCACCATCTGGTCAGCTATGCTGACCTTCTGAACACCAGAACTGGAACAGAAGATGCTGAACTGAGATGGGGAGAAAGAGAGGCATAAATACTAAGCAGTTAGAGTACAAATTAAAAAAAAGAACCAAACAAAAAAAACCAACAAAAAACCAAACCCACTACTAAAAATTCAAACAAGACAGCTAACTGCTGCCAACAAGTCAGCTGAATATTTCCTCAAAAGGGAAAATAAATTTGTGTTAAGCTAAAATAATTTGAATCATTCAAAAAATTAAAAAATGAATATTCTAACAAGCATACTGAAAGACGTTGAAGAGAAATGGTCCACAGAAAGGGAGACGCTAACCATGGAGCAGCCAATCCTCTCTCTAGTGAGGATGGCTTTTCTGAGCCTGCGGAAAGACCCTGGGGGAATCCTACCCAGCAGGATTGCATGGTTCCTCCTGCCATGGCATTACTCACTGGGAAAGATGAGGGAACTAGCCCTGCAGCCAGCAAAAGCCTGGACACATCCTGACAAACTCAGGAGCAGGTCACCTCCTCTGCTCTCACATCAGCAGCAAAAGGGACCAACAGGCTTTGCAGCCCAATCCCGCATAGTCTGCACCAGCCCCAATCCCTCCTGAGCTGGGGACTGGGAGTGGAGCTGGCATCAAGCATCACCTCCCAGCATAGCTCCTCAGGGCTGGGGCTGAGACACACAGGGATGAACTGATAGAAAGGGAGGACGATGGGGCTCTACCCTCCCAACTGCACTCCCCTGCTGCGGTACTGGAAACTCATGTTCTCAGTACGCTACCAAGGTGTCCCTTCAGCTCCCCAAAGAGGAAACGGAGGGGGCTGGAGAGAGACCGAGGCACTGAGAGCAGCCAGGGAGCACACATCCATCAATACAGCTGCAGCCGTAAGCTGCAGGTCCACCATCCTTCTCTCATCACTGGCACTGGGGGCAAAACCCCAGTTCTGATCCATTGCAGGTTTGGGGTGGGCATGCCCATCAGCCAGGATCCAGCCCAGGGCCAGACACAGCACTAACATCCTCCTGCTTCCCCTGGTTACAGGGAGAGGCAGGGGGAGCTCACCCTTTGCAAACAGAAGGGTCTCCCTTTGGGAAAGGGTGGTGCCATGGGGTATTTGACTGCTGCTGGTTTGGCTCTGACTTGGTCCGTGTCATCAGGCTGCAAAAGGATTTGCCCCGCTGCACCCTCACTCAGAGCACCCCTGCTGACAGCAGTGCCCAGCAAGGGCCCTCTGCACCCCTCCGAAATGCAGAGCACCCAGCAGGGCTGTGCATGGGGCTGGCCAGGAAGAAGGAGGTTTCTAAAGGCAGCTAACAGCACTGCAGGCTCTTCAGGCACAGGAGGGGAGCTGTGGCAGGCAACCAGCACTGTCCCAGCTGGCTCAGCAGGTGCTTCCACAGGGTCTTTTTGTTCAGTTTCAGATGCCCTTTCTGTTCTCTGGGATGAACATTTTGCCCAAAGCACAAAGGACTTGTGGGGACAAAGCCATTCACCACCCAACACCAGTGGGTCAGGTCAGAGCAGCAGATCAGCCCTTTGATGCTACAGACTTCCAGAAAAAAGCAGCTAGCCTCACAAGGCAGCACTGAGATACAGCTCTGCCAGCTCCCACTGCCCACCCACGGACACACTCAGAGCCTAAGCCAACACCCACCCACCTAACTCCAGTGTCCCATTCACAGGCATCAGTCCCAGAATTGGCTCTCAGGTTCCCTTTGGGGAGTAGCAAGTAACCTGGAGAGTCATTTGAGTATAGGAAAGAGCCAACTGGGTTGGGAGGGGAGAAATATTTACACAGTCAATGAAAGGAGCAAGAGCCCAGCTGTGCTGTTCTGCACAGCACAGCTGGCTGGAGAGCAGTTACAGAGAAATCAGCCCACCAGAGGTCTGTCAGAACTATGTACAAAAACTCAGATGTTTAAAAAGAACCTACTTTTTCATTACTCACTTGATATCTCTCAGTATTAAAGCATCCAAGGCTGGAATCACAGCCACATCTCCAAAGATCTCTCCACGGAGAGCCCTGCACATTAGGCAAGCTGCAACAGGGAGTACAAAACAGGACCACAAGACTTGTAAGAAGAGGAGAACCTAGCCAGAATGGCTGCAGCTGTGGGGAGAGAGCAGTTAACTAGCACACAGAAACCAAAACTGGGTATGAACTAAACCAACAAGATTCGTTTTACCTTTATGCGTGTCCAGGTTCTTGGACTCAGTTTTGGAATGCTAACCTAAACATATTTCTGAGATTTCAGCAGGTTATACAAATATGTTTAAGTATGGCTTTCTGTTGTTCACTTTTAATGAAGACTGCAACACAGACCTTGCTTCCTTTACATTCAATACCAGTAAGATTCTACATAAAAGCTTTTAAGGGACTAAAATACTGATTGCAATAAATATCTGCATGGCCTCCTTGAGCTGATGGAGCGCGCCAGTGAAGATTAGCAGAAAGGTCTCTGAGAGGCACCGTTGATTGCTTCTAAGTCTACACATATGTCCACATATCTCCATTAACTGTGCGTTGAAACATCTGAAGAGGAACTGCTGTTGCTGTTGGTGGTCTGGGCCCTCTTTATGTACAAGTTTAGTAGCTTCATCTGAAAGAAACATACATAGTAGAAGATGCCAGGAAAAACAGGCGGACAAAAGTTGACTGCAAATCTTAAAACTTGCATTCTGCAGTGAACTCAGTTTTGAGTGAACTGACACTGGGCGCTCTGGAGGAAAAGCACAAGCAAAGCTGAGCGTATTTCAGAACAGAGGCAGAAGGGTACGCCTAGTCCCACTGAAGCTACAGATTTAATGGGATTTAGAAAAACCTCTTGCATTTCACTTCAGCAGCCATCAGTTCACAGACCTCAATCCTGCAGCCTGCTCTGAGCAAGCAGGATTCCCACAGAGGTCAGTGGGGCTGCCGGCACACTGGCAATCTGAGAGCCACAGTCCCTCCTAGGAAACACCCTGGACTCTCCATGCTTTATAAAATGTTCATTTTCAATGACATTTAAATATCTTCCCTAACTTGGTACATCTAGTGAAACTGCAGCTGTTATGACTATATATTTCCTTTGCATGGGTTTGTTTTGTTTTTCTGCCTTACCACCTTAGCTCCAGATCCTGCAATGACTCATGCACACATTTAACTTCAAACATGCAGGCAGTCTACATAAACCCAGAAGAATTACTCACATGTTTATAGTTAGTTATGTGGTGGAGTAAGTCTGTGGCACCTAGGATACTGGGATAGTAAAGTCTCTACAATATTTTATAGGGGGATTTCCTAACTGCCCAAATATAATGAGGTAAACCTCAGCACCCATAGCTGTCTCTTTCCAGAGCAATTTGGAGGCACAAGTAATTTGTTTAAGGACAAGGCAACTCAATTCAGAAATAAAATCCAAGTGTCCTCAGTCTCAGGTTGTTTTGGTCTACGCCACACTTCCTACCCATGAAAGAAATTACTGCTTCAAAATAACAGAATGAAGCCCTCTGAACTAAGTAGCTATTCACATGCAGAGATCTATTTCAGAAAAAAATGCAGAATTCATCTTAAAATTGCAGAGAAATCTTGGGTATGATGATTTCAAACAGGAGAAAAAAATCTTGCGACGGCTTCCTAAGCAGCTCTGAAAAGCAGTTAAACACCACCTGCCTCAACACAAAATGCCAGCTCTTGTCTGAAGGCCAGAGCTGAATTAGGACTTGCTTTCACTTGCAGCATCAGGACAGAATTTGAGTTTTGCTGCTAACCTGACTCCAGGGCACAAAGTCCTTTGAAGGGTCACTTGAGCTCACTCATGTCCCAGGAGGAAAGAGAGACATCTGCCATGCTATTAAGAGTGAAGCTTTACCTGCATTTCTACCAGCCCTAATCACAATCTGCTGCTGAGAGGACCTGCTCTCCCACTCATCCCAGCCACGCGTTACACCACTCTTTGCGCTAGATTACCTGCACAGCCGCAGAGCGGACTGAAAGCTAATTAATTTGGATTGCAGATCTGGTTTTCAGCCAGAGCAGCCAGCTGATTCAACTCACTGCACAGTCACCCCTGGATGCAACACCAAAGGGGCAAGGTAAACATGGCTGTAATGGGAAGGACCCGCTCAGTGGTAGCCTGCAGTTACACAGGATCAAACGTGTCATGAAACTAATCCCTGAACCCCATCAAAACTTGCTTAGTGGGATATCAAATGCTCACACTGCTGAGCAAGTGCTGTGCTGTTCTAGTGGTGTTTGGCAGGGTGAGATAGGATTTATCAGAGTGCAGGGAACTTGACCCAGAGCTACCATGAAGCCAATGGTCTTGCTGCTAGTAATGCAAGCTATTCAGCTGGCTATTATGAAAACAACAGAGACGCATTACTCTTGTACCTTGCTTCCTGTGAGTTGTGCGAGATGAGGTTTCAGTTCTTCGCCAATTACTGAATAAATTGCCACTAGGCAAAATACGCTAGCTTTACGGACACTGCTCTCCGTATTATCATAACCCTAGGAAACAAGAAAAAAAAAAAAAGGTCAGAAGTCAAACAGCACTCACTAACATCCTTCCAGAGCAAAATACTAAAGAGCTGCTGAACATTTTGCAAATGTGGCTGACCTAACAGATCAATAGAAAGGCCTGCTTAACATAACAGTTTGCAACCTGAACACTCAAAGAGCGAGAGAATACAATCACACAGTACACCCTATTTGTTCCTTACATTATTAATTATTACTATAATGTTTTAAGTTATTAATATCTTGTTATTTATAGCATTAAGCAACAACACACAGTTTCCCAGCATGAGCTTAGGACTCTATCAAATATACACACTCCTGTGTCCAGGCCAGGTGACTGTATGTTGTCCTGGATGGTCAGGACTTCTGGGAGGGGAGCCCTCATGCTCCCAGCTTGCCTTCAGAAAGGTCTCAAACAGTGCTACGCACTGAGCTGCCTCTGTAAAACCTGGAGCTTTTTGATTACCTATCAGGTAGGAAATACCGCAGAAAAGAACATGTTGAAAGACCCCTGTAGGTGTGCCAGATCTCTGGCAGCTTCAGGAGAGCTCAAGCTAGCCACCAGGTCACTCAGCAGCTGGTGACATCAGTCCCGTGCTCAGGCAGTGATTCATCACTAAGCAGCCATTCCATGAGAATTGCAGACATGGCTTCAGCATGCAGGATGCTGGCTCCTCCGGATGCAGGGTGACCTCTGCCGGGAGAGCCAGGAGGAGGGATGCAGCACAGCTGGGGCTGTTCTAGCTGCAGGGCTAAAATACAGTCTGAAATGACAGTCTGCAATCCCAAAGAGCACTGAACTAGAAAAGCAGGAGACCTAGGTGAGCTCAGAGAAACACCAAGGTATTGAGGACTGAGGAAAAAAGGCTGAGCCCAAGCCCACAGCAGAGGAACACCCACAGAGACACAACCTGCTGCTGGAAGGACAGCTGGGATGCAGGTCCCTCTCTGGGGGTCCCAACCCAAAGGCTCCTGAACTTCTCAGATGCCTCTGCTTGACCTCACGTTTCCCTATGGGCTTGGCTTTTTGCCTATATGTGCATCCCAAATTGCTCCTGTGGGGACAGGCAGATCCATGCAGTGTTGAGGCCTGCGAGGGCTGCGTCCCAGCAGCTGCTGGGTTGGTAGAGCCTGCCTTGTATGCACCGACAGGACCGTCACCCCAACTCTCCATCTGCCAACCTCCTTGCAAGGCAGCGGCTGCTGCTTCTCCCTGCTTTTAATAACACAGCCCAATGGTTAGAGCATTTGCACAGGAGATGATATGGGCTCAAAGCTCTCTTCAGCCTGAGGGTATTGAGATGCAGCGCATGGGAGAGTGCCTTGCAGCCCAGCTCTATCCCCCAGCTCCAAGGGAGCCAGGGCTCTGCATTGGGACCAGAGCAAGCACCATGACTCTCCCCAGCCAAGCCCCGTTCTTGCATGGGGATCCCGCTCCAGGCTGCTGAGCTGCACGCTTGTGCTCATACTGCTGCTGTCCGACACTCCTCGCCTCTTCACCACTCTGCCAATACCCTCCGCATGGTAAACAAGCACACAGGTGATTCCCTCTACACACAGTCCTTCAGCCAGAAGGATCCCAAAATACTTCCCAAAGGTGAAGAGTAGATTCCCTTGATCACTATGAATTTCTAAGGTGAGGAAATATCACTGGCTAACTAGGCTCCAAAACAAGATCTGTTTTAAGACATGGAAGCAATTTAATCAAATATAACTGCGTTGTTAAAGGCATGCTGTTCCCAAACTTTTCTGGTGCATTGGAACTCCACTGTTCAGATTGTTGTCTCCAACAATTACGGCTAAAAACTTTTTACAACAGAAGTTTAGAACAATACAGAATTGCCTGATTCCCAGAAGTTGAGATTTAAGAAAAGAATTGCAAGAGCTGACACTACAAAGTTGGGACAAATGCTAGGACGCACAAGGGGAATTTCTGACTTTGCTCTTGTCCTTCCAACTTTTTGTGCTCACAATGAGGAAGCTTCTTTATCCCAGTTCTCCACTGAAGTCTTACCCACCCAAACATGTCTCCCTTTTCACATTGACTGATTTGTTTCTGTCACAGTCTCTCCCCAGTGAACACACACATTCTCTCTCCTCCCTCGCTGCTACCTCCCCTTATTTCCTTCTTGCTTGCAGCCTCATCCCAGCCGCTGGCACTGCCAGCTGCTTGTGCGGGGGAACAGAAGACAACATCACTACAGCCAGCACCGAAAGCTAAATTCACAATGTAAGGCTGAGCCTTAACCCTGGCAAAAACACAGCTCCCCACCCAACCTGAGAGGGTTATGAAAAAAGGCTGAATGAAGTCTGCAAGTAGTTTGGTCCTGATTTTGGAGAGGAAACAGGAAAGAGGAAAGGACTAGCCTGCCTGCTGGGATTCAAATTCAAGTGCAAAGTACAATCAAAGCGCAAAACAGCTCAGCAGAATTAAAAGATACTACAAGATGTATTGCTTGGGATGTACTGAGATAGCATGATGTGGCTAACTCCTACTCTCAAATGTATTACATGGCTGCTACCGGCTTATTTGGGAGTCAGGCCAAGGCATCTAATTGTGGAACGTACACATAAGAACCAGAGTTTTCTTTTCCTTAACATTAAAAATGTCAAAAACTCAAATATAAAAACTTAGAGGGATTAAAACTTTACCAAAATCTGGCCCCAGAGGGTCCATCATTCTCTCTTAGGTCACAGACCTCACTGAACAGTGGCTTGTGCTCAGGAGCATTTGTGACATGGGATTCTGTACCTGTAACAACCCAGGAATGATATCGGGAAGAAGCTGATGCAACGATTCCTTGGAAATCCTCTCGATGACTTTCGTCTGCATTTTGATGGCAGCTAAGTTAATTGGATAATCTGCAGTCTGAATGATGGGGCAAAGCACCTTGATGCATTGCTCAGGGTGGATCGAACTCGCCAAGGTGGAAGCAGCTTCTTCAGCAGCTCTGACAACCTGGAATGAAAGTAGAGCAAAACCTTACGTTAATGAGGTCACATATCACAGCCAAAACCACCAGTGTGTATTAGGAATGACTGCCAGGAAATGCTTGGGGATGTTCATTAGGAGGCTCTTTTGAGAGGCAACTGACTCTGAGAATTCACATCCTTCACCTCCAGTGACATCTTTGTTCCAGCCAGTGGCAAGAATTCCATACTGCCTAATGTAACTGTGTCAAAGTTGTGGCTAGTTTGAAAGAGTCATCTGTCACCCAAGACAGATAGGTACTCCTATCCTAGGAGAAGCAAGAGAACAACATTTCTCCAGCCATTGTCAGAGAACCTAAACCCACCAGCTTAGACTTAATACAAAATTTACCTCCTTAAACATTATAATCATAGAATCTCAAATTGGAAGAGACCTCAAGGATCATCTGGTCCAACCTTTCTTGGCAAAAGCACGGTCTAGACAAGATGGCCCAGCATGCTGCCCAGACAAATCTTAAAGTGTCCGGTGTTGGGGAAAATGAACGGCACCGTTGCACCTTTTAGTATGCATCTCGCCTGCGGAGTGCTTGGGTGCCCAGAGACACCCATGCCTACACAGATGTGTCCTGCCATTTCCCAGCTAAACTATGCTGTAATCAAACCCAGGCTATAGACACGAACAGGCTTTAGGGTGTCCCCGACCAGGCAGCTGTGCGCTCAGCACATCTAACCCATTAAGACAGCACTGGGATCACTATAAAACATGGGAGGAAGAACAAATGGAAACAGCGTTAGCACGCACCTTTTGCGACTAGCCCACACTGTAAAGCAGTCATGCAAAACAAGGGAGATCCCAAATTCAATTCCACTCTTAGCCTGAGGGAAGGCAAATCTACAACTTACACACTCTTCCCCAGCAGAAAGGACAGCTAACTGAAAGAGGAAAGACCCAATTGTGGTCTCTCCTCCCATGAGAGTGTATTTACCTTACATTCTGCAGTAATTGCATAAAGAAACAGGATGGGAAAGCAGGTTTTCTTTTTTCAAGTGTCTGTGCTAATTGCCAGGCGACAAAATGAAGCTTCCCCATGGTTGCACTCTTCCTGGCCACAAATCACACACTCTTTGCCTCCATGTTCTTGTTTCAGTACAAAAAATGCAGTGTGCTTTTGCTCCTCTTTTCTCATTCCCCTCTTCTCAGGGCTTACTTTTAAGGGAGGGTAAAACCTGAGTGGACAGAGATGCCCCAGTGGACAGACTTAAATCCAACACCTCAGCTCTAAGAAGAAAGAAGCATTCACAAATCCTTGTGTTTAGGATCTCCCAGCTAGCCCCACGCAGTCCCTAACTCTGAGCCTAGCAGCACTAACACAGCCTTTGAAGGCACACCCTCTTTCCTGATTGTGCAGGAAGCTCAGACGCCTAGCACCAGTTCTCTAACTTATCCTAAGCTGAGCTACCTGAGGTTGTCTCAAGTCGATACTCTGCAACCAGCACTAGGAAATCTGTCCCAGGCAATCTGCAAAAAAGCACATAAATCAAACCACAGGTCTCCCATCACTTAGACTGAAGCCATAGCTGCTGGATTCTTCTCATTGCCCTCTTCCACACAATATCATGGTATCAAACTATGGGATTTCTATTTGACTAAGGCAACCCATGGACAGATGTAGCTCTATCAAAGCCTCAAAAGAAGGTGAGCTTTCATTATTTTTAATTAAGTACCGTGGATAATGCATGAACCAGGAGTATTTGGAATTCTATCTCAGTCATTACTAGGACAAGAATGTCTCCCTGCCTGGACTACAAAACATTTTCCAGAAAGGTTTAATTGATTTTTAAGATAGCAGCAGTGAACAGTGACCAGAAGAGATCATCTCCATATACAAAGCCTGCTTCACCCACAGTCTTAGCTTCACAGCCACACCACTATCATTAATCTTCCATGCATGCTGACAGCTACCTCCCTGAAACAGGAATGGCCACAAGATACTTGTACACCCAGGAAATAACAAGACTCATCCGCTTGGCTCTTGGCATCCTCTAAAGCAAACCCAACAGCGAGAGTGATCTCAGATACTTCGCACTGTACAAATACTGTATGCAGGCAAGGTAGAGACAAGATGGTGAAGCAGACCTGAGACCTTGATTGCTCCTGTATCAGCTGTCAAGCTGCTCCATCTACCTCAGGCATTTCTCAACAATTAACGTTAAAACATATTCCAAAAAGAATGGCAATCCACAATGTGGTCAGTATTAAAAAAATTTCATCCTGAAAGATCTGTGAATAAGTAACCAAGCAGAACAGAATGCTTGTTTTCCCTCTTCCAGCAAGTTTTCCCTCTTCCAGCTATTTCTTTGCAAATTCCTCTTCAATTTCACACATGAGAAGCATGAAAGTTAATATTTTTCCATGTAAGCCAGTACTAGCTTAGAAGGAAGCACTATGTGATTTTGTTGGGAAAGGAGAGAAACACCCGGGTACTTAAGGGAAACCTAATGCCATGCTTTGGCACCACAGCGTTGAATTGCTGGAGCGGATGAAGTCAGGAGCTCCCAGGAGGTCTCCTTTAAAGAAATTCACTTCTTGGCACTGCAGCTTTTGACGTTGGCTTTCCCAGTGCAGAAATACTGCTACCATCAAAAGCTTTCCACAAACAATGCAGTGGACTTAGAGAGCCCAGATATCTTGTAACCAACAACATTCACAAGCAAGTCACTAGCTAAAAAACCCCTAACTAACTATTTGGACACAGGCTGCTTGGGATTTTGCTTTGCAACAACTCCAAATACTGTTAGTAAATGTTTTCACAGACACTCTGAGAAAGAACAGCTTGAATATATCACAACTTACTAAAAAAAAAAAATATTATTTTTTTTTAAGCTTAAATCCTCCTGGTATCCTACTTGGTAAAAAAGTAACAATATTTTAGTAGGCACCTATGGTCAGACTCTGATCTCAAATACACTACTGTAAGCTTTAAACAGTACCTGAGTAGGTAAAAAACTCAATGAGTAATTCTACCTGCATTTCAGCAGGATGTGGATCTTGTATGCATAAAGTTTACCATGCACATTAAGTTGCAGGTATGAGGCAAGTGTATGAGACAAAAACCTTTTCTCAAAAGCCTGTTACCAATTCCAAGCACAACGGGTTAAAATACAGCTGAAATTTTTCATAAAACAAGCCAGGGTTCAAATAGCAACAAAGGTCACATCTATTTCGCACATCATAAGGTCAGCAAGAAAAGTTGTAAAGGTGCAGGATTTATTTATGCCCCTGCAAGTCCTCCTTTCAAGAAAGCTGTTCTTTTCTAGCAAGGATCTGGCCATGTTTGCACAGCAGTTGGGTATTTCACATCACTTCTCCCTGAAGTGCCTTCCCTCTGAATACAGAAGGACATCCTACACGTGTCCAGTAGGCTTCCTGCTGATATTAGCTTGTAAATGTGACAACACCAGGGAGACTTCCAAGTCTTCCGAGAGCACATCTGGCAGACAGCATCTGCATCTAAGCCACACTTCAGCAAACCCCTTAAGCGTATGTTTAATAACATGCTGAAGTCTCACTGACGTCAATGGGATTCAAGCATGTGCTTACATGCTTGCTTGAATCAGAGCCTCTGCAGGTAAATAGCTCCTGGCTCCCTTGGAAAGGACTGGCAGGGGACAGCGTGTAAGAAGGGGTAGGGCAATACCAGCCAAGAGAGAGCCAAAAGGACAAGCTCACCCCCGCTGGCACAGAAAGCTGAATGGCACCACTCTGCAATGCAAGTACCAGCCCTGTCCAAAAGGTCTTCCCTTCTGACTTTGGCAGACTAAAACATTCAGCTACCCAGACCGACTCTGCATCCCATGAGGGAAAGCACATCTCTGAATACCTACACAGTGGGCTCAGGGTCCCGCTTACCTGGTAGTGCCAGAGAAATCAGCAGTGTTCCCAGATAGAGGGAAGTGCATTATCAAAAGATACAAACTGCCAGGTCATTTGGCAACAAGAACATGCAATTATAGCAGAGTTTAACAAAGATATTTTGCCGTGAGGCACAACACTTGTGTCTTGCAAATTATAAATACCATACAATATCAAAAAATCAAACATCTTTTTTAACCAGGGCTTTAACCTGACTAGCAGAGTGAAACAACCTTAAAAGGAGTGGGAGAAATGAGCAAACAGCATCAAGCAACAGGTCTTCCTTCCATCTTTGGAGGCAAGATCAACAGATACATGCCAGGAAGTGACAGGAAGGGCTCATGCTAAGAGCAGACACCACAGGAAGTGGCTATGAAATGCATCCTTTAAATTCAAGAAAAAGAAAGGATGCTGTTCGCTACATGCTCAGACTGGGTAGTTCATTGTCACAAGAGGATTAAAAATTAGACAAGTTTACTGAAGAAAAAACAAAGGCCAAAATACACAGAGAGGCAGGCAGAACCATTAGCATGGGAAGGCTGTAAGCTTCAGACCACTGGAAGGAGGGAGGATAATCTCAGGGAAGCATCATTGTATGCTTGCTTCTTGCTAGTCACTGTCAGGTAAGGTATCAAGTGAAGCAAACTATTTTTCTGACCAAATATAATTATCCTCTGTGATCTCAGAAATATGAAAGAAAAGTAGCAAAGTTGTCAAATGATGATGGTACCTGGAAGAAGCGAGTTCAAAAGGGTGGCTATGAAGCAAGGTGAGCAAGACTAGATTCAGCCTCCAGTGTTTTATTAAAACAGACACTAAGCTGTGTGTAAGGTATGTCACAAACACAATTTTACCTCCCAGTAAAACCTTAGAGCAAACCATGGCTTGAACTGGATAGTTTGATATCACTCAACACAGGGCAGGTAGCCCAGGAATGCAGATCTAAAAGATAGCACTTTGCCTTCAAGAAGCAGGTTTTTCTCCTTTCCAAATGCTTAGCTTATGCTCTACACGCTAGAGATTAGACTCAGCCTGACTTCTGCTGGCGTAACATAAGCTGTGTTTGCTGGTGGGTTCCTTGAAAGACATCAGCAGTACATTAAGACCTTTCCAGTGAGTCTCCCAAAAGACAGAAATGGTTATACTTCCACCCAGTTTGTTTTAGGAAAGGAACCATATTCTCATGGACAAAGCTGGAGAGGTGTAGCACACAGACAGGCTGTTCACCTCTAACAATGTCTGCCTTAAAGACAACTATAGTATAGTTGTCTATACTATACTATAAAGGAGTAAGCTTCAAAGCAACAGGTTTGATGGTCCCAGGAACATGCACATGAAATGCTCTCTGGCTTCAGTGGGAGGGGATATGCTGACATGCAGTATTAGGAACAGTCTGATCAAGACAGCCACCTGTCACAGATACCTTTCTTTTAATAGAAGAGCACATTGGCATCGTTGATGTTCTACAGAATTTGCTGGACAAACTTTAGATGACAATTCCCACTGGTTTACCTGGTTCATAGTGCACTGCAGCCATGGGATCCTGTTAGCTTAAGACAGCCAGAACCAAGGCTCCATCTCTTCTGCATAGTTTCTTCTGCTCAGCTATTACTCTCAGTGCATTATAGATGTTGCTTGCTGCCTGATGGCTGCAGCAAGCAGCTTGTCTGTGGTAATCTGCTCCTGGTCAATACGCAGCAGCTTTCTAAAGGGTTCGATGGTTTCATTTCTGCTTTGAAGTGACACAAGCTACTGGCAAATAAGGAAAGAAAAATCTATGTCCTGACTCACCCAAGGCAGAACATGCCAGGTTCATAGGCTACACAGGGCATGCATCCGTGTAACATGCTGGGATCTCAGCAGAGCAGCACCTGTACACCTAGATGACAGCTGCATGTAGGACCATAAGCTGGAGTACTTTACCACGATTGCTAGTTGCACCACCTCTGCACAAAATCATAGAGGATGAGGCAGTGTAGGTAAAAGCCCACTGAAAACTTAGAGGCTTTGTATGCTGCTGCGAAACACACAGAGCACCAGAGTTTATTAAGCAGAAGAACAAGGTTTTGCTTTTAGGCTTACAAGGCATGCAGCTATGTTTTTGAGCCAATTTTTGCCATCTAGAGGTGGTTAATTAAAGCCTGCATAATCTAAGCTGGAGGGGACGGAGGTTTACCAATACCTAGGCCAGGCAAACTCCCATCCCTGAAGGCTTTACAGTCTGATCCAGACAGGAACAAACAATTAAGAACTTGGTTTCAAAGCAGGAAGTGGACTCGGCAATGGGGAGTGCTAAGCAGATGAAAAAACAATGTGATTTTTATACGGGATTCAGAGGAGATGAAGTAGATTAGACTGCTTCTCCTGTGCACTAAATATTTGAAGCGTGTTGGGAATTAGAAAAAGCACATAAACATATGCTATGAAACATCAACAACTGCCAAGCTGCAGCACTTGGTAGCTTCCAGCATGGACTACATATCAATTAACCTTAAAGACTGTGATCATTTAGTGCTTTTCTTCTTTAGTAAGGTACATTTTGCAGAGACCTACATAGATCATACCATCATCAGAGGACAGTTGCAAATCATCTTATAAATGTCAGAGGCCAGTCTAAAAGCACCTCAGCAAGATAGTAACAATTACCTACAGTTAATGGATAGCTGTGATTTCTACTTTTTCACACTCTTTTTAGAGGTTTACAACAAAGAGTGTTACATCCTAATTATGCTTATGGACCTTCTGGATAATAAAAGACCAAAATTAAATATCTAAGACATGGCACAATATCCTTTCCTTACACAGAAAATAGGCATCAGCTAGGTCTACAGGCTTAGTTGCAGAGAATAAACAGAGTGGCAGAGACAGAAGCAGGGAATTAGCTATCCTATGATTTTCACTTTGTAACCGTTTCCCAAGCTAATGAACTATTTCTGTTTTAATATACTGAATAATAAGAACTTATACTCATTTTGCTGGTATGAATCTGAAGCAATGTCATATCAATGGTATTGGGTCAGCAGGCAACATCTCTCCTTAGTTATGGGTGAGTAACTGCACTGGAACAAATGAGTTAATATTAACTAATTGGCAACAGAAAGATGGTTCTCTTCCAAATAACTCCAAACAAAGAGTGATAAAAATCAACAAGATTTAATACCATCCACAACTTCAATTACATTCTAATGCTCCAAAAGTAAGTGAAAGGCATTTACATGTCAACCCCCATAAATATTTACAGTTATGACTGAAGCAGGCTCAAGTCTTCACATCACCCCATTAAATCAACAGCATTGAATAGACTGTTATAGTACAAACAGTATAAAAACAGGCTGAAGTTAAAAAATGCAAACTAAACATGGATGCCAATCCAGAGTCTTCTAGTCTGTAGCCTAAGGTTACATTAATTTTGAACCCCCATTGAGGTCTGTGCTTTGCCAATCTCCTGCATTTGCACTCGCAACAAGACACAACTCAGCATCCAACTCCACGTACCAAGTTTTCCTCTCCTGTGTCCCTGGGAAGAGAAGTGGTGCTCTTAGCTGTGCTGCTCTGCTGATGCTAGACCTTGCCTTCAGCAACAAAAGGCAGAAGCGTTCTAGCCATGGCAAAGATCCAACTCTCTAAAGACTTCTGCTTGGACTTGGAAAAACAGCCAATTATCCAGGCATCCCAAAATATCTAAGTATGCTAATACTGCTTTGATATTTCCAATTACATAATCTGGAATAAAACCACAGACCCTTTTTGTTTCAGTCTTTAATTAGATATCGGCACTCAACTGGAGGAGGGGGTGGTATTTGCTGGTTGGTGAATGTGTTGGTTATAATTTGTTATTTGATCCCTCCTGGCCATACTGAACAGCAGCAATATTGGAATTTGGGGAGACAAATTAACGTTCTTGATTTCCAAAGAACTGCCTCTCAGTACGATGACTTCTTGGAGACAGTACCCGAGATTAACAGTTCTGTACTGTGCTCCTCTTAAAACTCTCTTTGCTTGGTCACTTTAGATTGATTCTCCATGCGTCATACGTAACGGAAAACGTGAGCAATAACTTGGGGCAATTAGCAGTAAGAGGAAACTCGGGTAAGAAAGACTGAAACGGATACAGCTCTCTCAGAACAGTCATTTTTCTGCTCATTTACATAGCCTGTTGCACACCAAAGGATCTCAAACCATAAACCAGGATCACTCCCGTCATCTTCTACAAGGCAGAAGCAGCCCAGAAACATAGCAAACCCTGGAGTAACATCCTATCAGGGCATCGCTTGCACAAGGATTTACACTTTCCTAACCAAATTATATAGCAGCTTTCCTTGAAATAGTTTTTACAGTCTAGAAGAAGATTTTATGTAGTCTAAGGACAGTACACCACTGCCTTTAATATTGCTCTGATTTAGTGAAAAAAGAAAACTGTAGAACAGACCACCCACATCTTCCCTTTCCTTCTTCAGCTATTCTTTGAAAGTGCCCTTCAATCACAAACTGGTGAATCTTCACTTAATCTCCTGCTCAGTGGGATCAAGTCAAAGGGCAGCTCCTCCACCCCTCCTGGGGAGAGCAGCGCTGCAAAGTCAGCAGTGCGAGCAAGCTGGAGGGCCACCACAGGATGGGAATTTGTGACCTTCTGGCTCAGGGCTATAAGTTTGACTAACTGAGCCATGCCCAAATCGACTCTCAGTTAATTTTTCACAGACTTAACTGAATCAGCAAGCCCCAGCTACAGGTAAAAATACCTAAAGCATATTCACAGGTACATCTTTAGCCTAGCTTATGTAGATTCCCAAGTGCAGCAGGTTGGGGAACACTATTATTTTCAAACTACTGACAGACAGATGATGCCTTTCAAGGGCTGCATCATGGTTCTGAGAGCCCCATTTACACAGGGATCACAGGGATCAGAAAAAGCACATACATAGAATGAAAAATTCAGCACCAGTGCCACCACTTAATACAGCTGTGCACACACAACTGTTTAGCAACAGATTGTGAAATGGGAATATACCTGCAGTGTCCTGCTACGACAGCTGTCACCCAAAGGTCTCACTGCAGCAGTTACAAATATGATCTTTTTTAATTATGAAGATGTTACGCAAAACCACTGTAAATCAAAGGTGTGCTATGTACAGCACAGCAGCTACTTGCTGATAGCAATACAGCTCAATTATTCTTGAGTATACTATAAAGTACCAGAACTCACATCTCTTCATTCCTGGCTTGAGCTTTGCTTTCTCTGTAACAGACTTATTTTTCTCTGCTTTTCCTCAGGAGGTACCTCACGCAAATCCCGAAGAACCTTTCCATACCACAAACATAAAGAACACAGTGTGGGGAGTACAGAGGCATGAAGTGTCATGTTTTCAACATTGTTCCTGATTTCTGTAAAACCCACAAGTCCCATGAGGACAGTGAATTCTGAGGGGCAGTAAAAACAATGCCAGAGACAATCTGGAAATGGCAGTTTTGGAGAAGTCAAAAAAATACAAAGGGCACTGAGTCAAGGTGAGCTGAGAAGTATGCAACCAGGAAAACTTGCCAATAAAAGGCACTCCTTCAGAACATAATGTTTTGTCTGACTGCTTTATCAGGAAATCAATTTACAACTGCTTCTTATTACTCTGAGCTGAAAATGACAGGAGTGCAAAGGCTCTAAATCAAAGAGAAGAAGGTAGGCAGAGTATGGCAGTCCTCATTCACTAAAGGATTAAACAGTTTCTACTTCTGCATTTTAGTGAAATCCAGCCTGTTAGTTTCTTTCCCTGAAGGTGTTTTTTGTTTTGTTGTTTTGATTTTTAAACAGCAAAGTTTCTGCTACGCACAGCTAACATAACCTTGTGCCAGTTACGCAATGCTCTGGAGCAGTCTGATCTATACAATGATCTTTTTCATGGCCAAAGCTCTCCAGACAGAGATGCCTAAAATTGCTAGCTTAGGACAAGCTTGTCACAGAGAAGAATAAGCGTCTTAGATTTCAAAGCAAGGACTTCGGTAACGAAGCCATCACAGACATATAGAAAAATTCATGTGGCACTTTCTAAGGTTTAGTTCAAACTTGCAACACGCACAAGGTAGATTAAAAGATCCAGCTTGGAAGTCAATCTACAAAGACTGACTTTAAATGGAATTTGAATTGATTTCAAATTGATTCAACCTTCAAATGTTATCATCATGTCCCTTTATTTTTGTTTTACTCCCAAAGAATATTTTCAGTTTTACATACGAGTCCTCTCACAAAAGGAAAATGCAATTCACCCATCCCTTTGCTTCTTCCTCTGCCCCAACTTCTTTTTAGCAGCACGGCCTCCTTGTCCATTTTCTCCTGTTACTCACCAGTTCCCAGTTCTCCAGCATGGCCCAATTTCACCACTCAGTTTTCACACACAATTCTGCTTGAACATGGGCTTTGTGTTCTCCAGTACATTTCCTACCCTTACCTGTACAGATGGAGGGAGCATAGTGCCCCCAGCGTGCTCTGAAAAATTATTAAACATGCACTTTTCTACTACAGGGTCTCAGCCTCTCCCAGAAAGAGTAAGGAAATACTGGAAGTCGATAAACAGTGGCCTACACTTCCAGATAGCTCCAAGTCCACTTGAACAGCTCTGTCGGTCTCAACTTTTTTCCTCCCTGCTTCAGCACGCAAAAATCCTGTCTCTTCATACTTGGGAGACTTAATATCAGTTTCTTCTACTGATAACATGTTTGCCTGTTAAGTCTCACAGGTCGTGCATTTCTTCAGCAGGTCCATATTGCTTTCCCAGTAGCAACACTGAAAGGCTCACTCACCTCCTTGTGGGAATCTTTATGTGCTTCCAGTGTTTTCATGATAGTCAACTCCGCATAGTTCTTAAACCTTGCTGGCTGGTTCCGTAAGATCTCTCTCAGGACTCGTAGCGCCAGGGCTCTTATTGAATGCTGTGTCAAGAGAAACCCACATTAGAAAAAGTCACTTCTCAAAATTGTAATTTGAAGTAAATTCTCATGGCTCCCTACGCCACCAGAAATCTTACATTGCTCTACCAGCTCCAGTGGAGTAAGCAGTGTAATCAATATAACTAAAATTCAGAGTTGGTCTTCTTGCTTGCTTTTGCAAAAAATTCACATAAAATAACTGTTGTCACAGATAGAAGAATCAGTATGACTCTACTTTGTTAAAATCCATACTCTTTTGGCAATGAAGTACAAATTTGTACCCAAAGCAGCATGCCTGCATTACATGAATCTACAAAAAAGCTCAGATCATATTTGTTTTGCCCTTCCTCTTTTGCTTAGCTTTGTGGATATCAAACTGGGCTCCATCCATGCAACAAAGCTGTTTCTCATGTACTAATGCAGTAAAATTGACTGTCTTCCTGTAACTCCTATGGAAATTATTTTCAAGAACAGTTAAGTCATTGTAGTCAACACTGACCTGTGTTAATCCTTTATATCAAAAGATCATTAGCAGAAGGGATTTATAACACCTGCTTCAATTTCGTAACTGTTACATTAAGTTTTTGGCCTGTGGCCACTCCAAATAGATTCTATCATTTCAGCAGAAAAATACTTTATACTCAGCCTTTAAAGCACATCCTTTGCTATTCATCTGCAAAATTCATGCAGTAGCACAATTCACATATACTTAAAGCCACCATATCTTCTGATACATTTGTAATGATGTTATGATTAAAGACATAGGACTAGAGCAGCTCATGCTTATACTATGAACAACAACTGAGAAAATGTCAGCCACCTGCACTGCTTCAGAATTAAAATTTCTGAGTGTGTGTGCACCATATACTTTACAAGGCATATAAGAAATACAATGGATTTTGAACCAGATAAAACAAAAAAAGAGAGCTGTGAGTGCTTCGAAGCCTAAATATTGTAACATTCAGATGGAGCATGGCTCTGATGTGAAGGCACAGCAGGGTGCTGAGCCTTTACCAAATATCATTGTGCTGCAAGCTGAACAAATAGCCCCAAGTGGAAAAAGTATAAGTCTAGCCTGTAAATTACTTTGATCAATTATCAAATATAAAGCTGTGATAATAGCGCAGTATTTTTTAATACTTCAAAACAAGATCTTCTATAAAAGCAGTTTGTTCTTGATGATATTTTTTGCAAGAGACAGAGACCTATCCCATAAGATCTAACAGGCCAGATCTTTAAACAGCATAGAAAAAAAAATTAATCTATTCTAGGGTACCTTTATTCTCCTTTTTTGGGGAATGGGTATGATATAGTTAAGAGCTTGTAAGTTCATCCTAACTCAGAAGCGAACAACTTTTGAAATCTTGATAGTTTTTGTACTAGATTAGAAGATAACCTCTTTTCTTATTCTAGCTCAATTTCCTAGTTATTCATTACTAACACCCCAGAGGGAGAGCAAAAAACTGGGACACTTCAGAGTGTGAGCTTAAAACTCATCATTGAACACACTGAAAACTAAAGCAGAGTTGTCAAGCTTCAAAAGAAAAAATGAGCAGTACAGCATCACTGATGAGATGCTGTACAATTGCAGCAGGTTTCATTTAAACTAGTGTGGAAGAACTATCACCCTAGATGAAGCAATGTACAGGAGAGTTAAGACAAAAATCTACATCTCACATCTTTGTCTCCAAGCGTTTCCAGCAGCAAGAGCAGAATGGTTTTGAAATGTTCCTCCCAAACTCCAAGATTATCTTCCCTTGTGATCTTAAGCAACTCCAGGAGAGCTCCTTTCCGCTCCTCCACCCGCTCGTTGTGGTTGGAGAGCTCTTTCAGAAGATCAGCCACCAAATCTGAATGGTCAATGGGTACTTCTAGGACAAATGGCAGCAAATCATTTGGGGAAATAGGGAAAAAGATCAAAGATGCCAAGATTACTAACCCTCTACAGAACAAATTGCATGTATAAGGGCCCCCTCCCAAATGCATCAAATTCCAGGTGGCCTCAGTCAATCTGAGAATCTGACTAGCCCACAATTTCACCTGAGTTCATAACACAGCTCCTGAACCTGCACATGGCTTCTAACGAACCAGGAAGAGATGACGATTGAATTTCATCCAGTTCCAATAATTACTTCTACAGGATAAGAACTGCTGCAGTTTTTCCCAGACACACACACCCAAAACCAGCGATCACATGTATGACCTTTAGATCAAAGTACAGTGACTCATCAGTGTACTGCAAAAGAATAAAACTAAGGTGTAGCATCACTTAAATGAAGTGAAAGTCTCAGTAACGACGAGCTATTGAGTGAGATGTTTCAGTCAAAGAGCAGAAGGTTCCCAAAACAGTGTCCGTACAGATGCATTTAGATGCTTAAGGGACTAGTTTGCAGGAAACTTTAGGCAAACAAAACTGCAGTGTAACATTTTCTCAATAACCACAGATCAGGTTCTGCTGGTACATGAGAACAGAGTATTTCATACCAAACCTCAATTCAGATGCAAAGTAATATGCAACATACGCATGGGCAGACATGTATCTGAGAGCACTACCCTCACACGAATATACCAGAAATAGAGCAAGCTGCCTGCAGTTTTATGAGATACACTGATACAAACCATCCCGAAGCTGATCCATGTCATCATCGAACACTGCTTCCTTCAGGGCAGTCTTGTCATAAGTGTTAATTGTGTCAGCATAAGGATAGGGGTTATATTCTCGAGCTCGTGGCCCTGAAAACGCACGGGGAGGCTGGGTGTTCAGTAGGGATGTTTTGTTATCTAGAGCCATCCTTCCGCCTTCCACAACATCACTGCTTCCACGGACATCACTGGTAGGCACAGCGAGGCCACCATCTCGAGACACCTGGGGGATCAAACAGAAAGAAAAGACATAAGACTACTCAAATTCTGTGGAAGCCATAACTTTTCTGGAGTTCACCCACCATCACGAAGAGGCATAGAATTGTTTACACGTAGAGTAAAACTTAAGATTACCACCTCTTTCCCTTATACAACTACAACAGTTCCAAAAATATCTCATGACTACAGGGCAAAAAGCTATGCTAACGTTCCTAAATCTAAGTTAATATTGCTAAAACTGCACAAGCTGGCAAAGATCAGAAGCTCTGGAACAGGACCAATTTGCTAAGAAAGGGAAAGGAAGCAAAAGCAATATCTTCCTCATGAAACTTCACAACCCACTGATAGAGGAGACTGGATGATGCTTAGCAGGCTAATGTGAAATGCACAATAGAAGAGTCCCAAAGAAAAATCCTGGACCAAGAATTTTTAGCTTTGAAGGCTAACTTAATCTACTAACGTAAACTTGTTTATCCAGATAGGAATCAAAACTGTCATAGAGTCATAGAACATCTCAAGTTGGAAGGGACCCATAAGGATCATAATTGAAGATTCCCATAAATTTTGAAGTCCATGTATTTAATTAAAACAAATGGCATCTCACTTGGTAGATAATTCTGTAACCATTCATGCAGCATAAGGTACCATACGAGTTGTGCACTCAGAGTGATTATGGGTCCTTCCTATATATGAAGTAATAAGCTTGTAAGGGAAACCACCCATGTATTCCCATTACAGACTTGACTACACACACTCCATGAAAAAGCCACTGCTGAGCCATGCTGAGCCTGAGGAACACTAGCACTGCTTCCTTCGTACATGAGACTCCCACAGAAGCCCAGTGAGCATATTTCACAGCAGGCTAGAGTTCAAAGGGAGCAACTGACTACATTAGTGGGACCCCATAATTTAGGTATAAGAAGTTAGCAACCAATAAGCCAAAGACACTTGCAAGCATACAGTAGGAATAACTGGATTTTGTACACTAACAATCCAAAGCCAGGTTTGAACACAATATTTTAAAATTTCACCTATCTGGAGACACTAATCAATCAAATACTTACAATGTCACAGTCTTTCTTTCCATCACGTTTGATTGGCTCATTCAGGTCCTCTTGACTACGGAAACTAAATTTTTCAATTGCTTCTGTGACTCCACGAAGAGAGCTGTAGATTTCATCAGAATTTAGGTTCTCCGTGTCATAATCCAGCATACTAAAGACCAAACGCATATGAAATGTTACATATGAAATTGGAATCTGCTTTTGACTGTTAACAAAACCAATGCTAAGTCAGAGACAGATGATTTAGTGTACCCTTTCTAACAGTGACTTGTAACAAAACATGGATGGAATCAAAGCAGAATTCAGGTCTGAGTCTCCCCTCAAATGGGGCTAAATCTAGGAGAACCTCCACTGAAATCAGTGGCATTACCTCACTGTAAGTGAGGGGAAATCAGGTCCACTGTTCGTTACATTCCACAGCAATGAGTGTGCTAGCTTCTGTAAACCCAAAAAACCCCCTATCCCCAGCATGGTAATGGTGTTATTTTAAAAGGAAAATAAAGAAAATCAATCACTATGGGAACTCAAAGGGTTGTGACAGCTGGTGGGAATGAAATCAATGAAATTTAAGTTTCATAATATATCAAATATATTCTATCAATGGATCCAAATGTGACAGATTTAAATGGAAAGGAAAATGTACCTTGATGTAAACCTTAGTCTAACATGTCCCATTTTCATTTATAGAATAGTAAAACCAAAACCACTTGCACGATGCCTTGATAAAAGATGCATTTCAGTAGTGAGCTTAAGTTTGGGAATTCTCTCACTCAAATTTGATGCTTTCTTGCAGTCTGCCTGTTCCTCAGAAATTCCTCAGCAGCACAAAGCCATACAAGTTTTGGGATTCCTTGAGGAGTTATCCAAAATTAAGTTCCATGAAAAAATGCCTAGCATGCAAGGGCAGATGATATGAAAAGATGTGGCTGAGAAGAGAAGCTTGGAGAAAATGAAAAAGAAAATGAAAAGGCATTATTGGCAGGGCTTTGCTCTATCTAGGAGAAGTTGAGTTTGCATGACAATCAGTTTTCCAAGAGAGATTTAATGAAGAGACCCAGTAACTGAGAACAATTTCTGTGGGGGAGTCTCGGATCTTAGTAGAGCCAGAAGCAAATAAACCAAAAGAATTTGAGACATTTACATCAAGTTGTTTGTCAATAAACAGCAAGAAGTGGCTCCCTACAGGGGTGAATTACTATTTCTTAACAGTTTGGGAAGGATGACAGGATGGGCTTGGAGGAGGATGGCTGAACAAAGAGCTGTGTTCCTTTTCCACAAAAGAAAGACTCCCCATGAGGTGGGTGGGGAAAAAAAAAAAAAAAACAAACCACAAAACAGAAAATCCCAGAAAATCCCTTCTGAATCCTGAGTACACAGCTATTATTTTCAGGAACTAAAAGTAGGATGTTAAATATCTAGAACTACTGCTTTTTTTTCCTGGAAGAAACTCAGGAACTTCAGACAGAGGATAAGATTGGTGCTGCCCGATTCCTTCGGGATTAACACACTGAAAATAGCCATAATCCCTGGCTCCCAAGCAACGCGCTCGCACTACACAAGCATTAGCACCATGTATTCTGGCAAAGAAACCAAAGAACAACTCCCCAACTTTAAACAGTGTCTATCAGCCCAGGAGGAAAGAGAAGCCACTTAAAGAACAGACCAAGATCAGGAAGCAAAAGCTGCTTATAAACCTACAGAAGTCAAAGTATTTAGGGCTTTTCAGACAGCTGAATAACACTAATGTGCTGTGATGACTTTCCAGACAAAAGTGAAGGCAGTTTTTAGATTCTTTATAAGTATCAAGCAGGGATAGGAAAACCTTTGTTTCATACAATCTCTAAAATATTAATTTTGAGCTCAAGCACATTTAATTAGATCTTAAGGGGTTCTTCAAACAATATTTAAGCGAGTAATGAAACTGCCCTTAAGAAGATATACATGTGACTGTACCCATGTATCCCCACCAAGAGATGACATGACTTACGAAAGGTCACACAATGAAATCCATGGCAAAACCCAAGAAATAACCACAGATATACTGACACTAAATCTTCTGCTAAAAATCATCGCTTCTTTCCTCAGGGATGAATTTTGCCCTACACTGCTACCAAAGAATAGATCAAAGTACAGACTCTGCAATGCTAAAGGACTAAGGCAATTTCTCAACAAAGAGCCACCAATCTGATGCATTCTTCAAAGCAAAACCCCACATTTTAATAAAGATCTAAAGAACCCAGTGATTTCATGTCTCAGGAGTAAGCCTGTGTAGGAGATAACAATATGGCTGTGTTCTACATGAACAAAAACTCTACACGTGAACACACACGTCTATTGACAGTATGTCTGCTGGAATACTTCACAGACAACACGATGGGGGGGGAATAAAAAAATAAAATGGAACTACACCAACATTTTGGGGCAGAGGATGGGAAAGGCACAAAAGGAAAAAAAAAAATGACCCATGCAGAAAACTAGAGGAAAGTCACAGGATGGATAAGAAGTGAGCAGAGATGAGCAGCGTTTAGGGATGTCACAACATTATTTTCCATCTTCTGCTGCACTAAAACAATGCAGCTCTCTACAAGTTTATCAAGATACAATTTGGCAGTTTTTCAGTCTGACATGAAATACATTTTACTTCCATAAACTATTATTCAGTTTCTAATCCAAACTATTTTTAAGTGATCAACAGTTTAGCATCCTCAAGCAGTACACAGTAACCCACTTCCTCGCACTTTCGGGCTCTGGGCTAGAATATATGTCAAATTATTGCAAACCTTGGTGTCAGCTAATGAAAGGAGGAAAAAATTCTCAACTAGTTTAACTCCAAAAATCAACATGGATCTCTTCCACAGGTATCTTAGTGTCCTAGAAGAGTCCAAACATTGATTTAAAGTTTTAATTCTGCAGGTATTCACAGAGGTACAGACTATGGGATTCTATTTTCTCTCTCAGATGTCACAGATACCCAGATTTTGAGCCCTCAAAGAACAATTTATTTGTTTTTCTTTCAACAGTTCTTCATTAGGAACTTCTTGCTTCAAGGAAAGACTGCACATAGTCCTTCCTCAGATAAAAGGTATATTTAAGTCAGGAGAAACCACATCTACAGAAAGCCTGTTGTCAGGGTATAAACTTAAAATCCAAGGAATGTAACATAGAGGTCTGACAAATTAAATTTGTATTCAGAAGGTTTTCTTGATTAAAACCACTGTACAGCTTTAGTCCAGTATACTGATTAAGATCTGTATGCAGATTGGAACAAAATGTGAGGGCACAGGAGGAGGAAGAGATGTCAAAATTACCAATTGATAACCTCCAAATCTTGTGGAAAATTTTAATTTCAATACTACAAATTTCCAAGATGTTCCACAGTCACACTGTGCGAGCAGCTGGCAAAGTCATATATACAAGCTTCATCCTCATTGTCCTATGGATATTCACTACTGCAGATCTGAAATCACTACTGAGCTGTATTTGTCAGTTTGAAAGTACTCGTGTGCTGCTTGCACAGTGAAGCCAGGTTGTAAGACCTTGCTCGTGCTACCATAATGCAACCAGTACCTGCCAAAAGTGCTCAGCAACTGTGTTCTGCATTGGAAACCAACCGTGAAACATAAAACCATTCAAGAACCTGACAGGTAGGAAGAGTCTGGAAAAATCCACTTTTTTTTTTTATCCACTTGCATGCTGCATCTTCCCCAAGCAGCAAGCAAGTGGCTGCCTGTCACCTCCGCTCTCTGAAACCTATCATCATCAATTTCCTTTTCCAACTAAAGCCTCTGCAAATCGTTTCCCACATTTGAACAAATCCCACAGTGTGAAAGGTAAATAATACTGTGACACCTCAGACAAGTTGGTTTAACAGGTAGCTTGTTACCTGGGAGAGTAAGAGCGTCTGAAAGTCTTGTGGGAAGGAGCAGTGGGGATGGAGTTAGGCTGAGAAAGGGGAGGGGGGTGCTTCGACAGCCCATCTGCACTCCAACCCCAGAACCGACTGCCGTGATCAGAGGAGAAAAGAAAGAGAGAAAAAACAGAGAAAGGAGAGGGAGGAAAAAAAAACAGAAACTATAATCTGAGTGGCTTAGTGCTGTCATGCTGCCTTGGAGAGAGAGAAAAAAAATTAATAGAAACAAAATTAAACAAGAATACTCCACTGAGCCTTACAAGTCATTGTTTTGGCCTTTATTATTCATTTCCACTTTTATGCCTAACAAAATGATATGGTGCACACAAAAATAGTCCCTGCTTGTACTAACCAGTAAATTTTACAAATGGATATAGCCTCTAAAAAAACAACTCTTGAAATGCTCTAAGTAAACAATCCCTGACCACGCATCTGTATTCAAACTCTAAGCAGCTTTGTAAGCAACAGGATTTCCCTGGAAGAAAGGAAAGTTGGAGTTGATTTTTTTTTAACAGACACCCAAAGGTAGCTTGTAAAGTTTGGCTCCTGGTGTCTCTATAAGAGCCTGCAATCAGGCTCCACACAATCAGCAAACCTTTGCAGGGCTTAAGATCTGATCCTATTTCACCAGATTCAAACTGATCTCAAATATGCAGCAAGTGACAATCAGTCTAGAGTGTAAACATTCCATGTAAATTGGGGATATGGCCCAGGTCTCAGCAGACAAACCTGGAAAGACTGGATGAAACCAGCCTCTAAGTCGATTCAGATCTCTCATCAAACTTCCACAAGCCCCTTCTGGTTACTGTTTGATCCTGCGCCTTTGGGTCAAGGCATCCATCCCTGTGCCAATTTGTCCAACCTTTGCTTTTGTCCTGTTCCCTTTATGGTACACAGATTTTCAAAATCATGTTCTAAATGAGAATATAGATGCTTGAGCTGGTGGAGTATTCAGGACACCGCTTTGTTTCTATTAAGTTTAAGCACACTGTCTTGGAAAGTCATTTGTACATATGATATATGTATATATAGATATTGCAAGATTAGAAGCGGCAAACAAGTCAAGAATTGCTCCAGCACAAACAGCAGCAAAGCCAGTTGAAAACTCCTCTGAAGAGTGGTGTCAAGAAAATCACTCGTTAACCAGCAATCAAAAAACATAGCTATTACATGCAACTACTACGGAAATACACCAGACACCCAGACTGCTGATCAGAAGTCTCACAGCTCAGGTCTCACCTACCTGCAAACGGGCCACCAAACAATGCAGGCTTGTCCTTATTGTATAACGTGGGTGGCTTATTTTAATTCTTTTTCCATGTCTTGCTCAACTTAATACTGAAACTGTCAAATTTTTAATAGTATTTTCTATTGTCAGTGAAAAACAAGCATGTAAACTTACATAGCCAAATAAAATTGTTAGCCTTTCATTTTGACGCATTTCCTCTAGAGATCTTTGAAGGACTAAACGGGGTTTTTTAATAATTGGAACTACACACAGGTTTCTGGGCTACTAATAAAGGCAGAAACAGTAGGGCAAACCTATTCAATTCCTTCAAATATTCCTACAGAATTCTAGATGAAAATTCACAATCTGAACATAACATTTGAGTTTACAGAAGTTCCTTTGCCATTTAGAACGGTATTCTTACGATGGAGGACTTCACAACTTAGTATTTTCCTTTTTGTCATACTACATCATTTACTAAATCTCAGAAGATTTTCTGTGTCCAGCACAAACTCAAGCCATTCATCTGAGCATTGCCTGGAAACATTCTTTCCTCTCAGTCAGAAGTCTGGGTTTTTTCCTATTATTTTCAGTCTTCCCAAATGCCCTCCCCTGCTTTTCTTCTTCAGAAAACACCTCTTTCCTCCATAACTCCTCTCCCCAATAACTAAAACTGTCAAGACAAAAAAAGCAGGTACAAATGCAGAAGTAACTCGCAGATGCAGTGGATATGTTCTAGCAATCATGAAGCAGAACTGGATGGAGCAAATGAAAGCAGGAGAAGGAAGGATGCTGCCCAAGGCCCTGAAAGCATGTTACCCTTCTGAAGACCCTAACATCAGGGGATACTTAAGCAGATGTTATCATCTGGATAGGCAAATTAGCTGTCTGCAAAGTCCAGTTCAACCAAAACATTCAAAATCTATCCAGAGAGCTCAAATACATGTACACACACACACAAAAAAACCAAACCCAAAAACCCACATCTGGAATTCAGTTGTGATGGCAACAATATGGGAGAAGTAACATGACCTAAGGGCAATGGCATGCATACATACATACTATAGAAAGTCTGTATCAATGAAGCCTTGCTGATTACTATTGAAGATATTGTCCACAAACCATTAGTAATATGGGAGAGCAGCTATGCTTAGCCGCATGTTTATATTCCTAAAGGACCCAAACTATCCTTTCTACACATATCCCAGCCCCAAAGACATATACGTCTCTAGATACTACTCCTCCAATCTGTGCATCAAGAAAAAATTCAAAGGAAAGTATAATCTTAAAAACCAAAGCTGACATTAAGAACTGGAGATAATCCTTCAACTCACTGCACTCAGGCTGCCTGTACAGGACATAGGCATGGACAAGGTAAGCAGGGCCCACACATAAAGCATCCCAGAAGGAATGGGCATACACAACCTCAGTACAACCCTTTGGCAATGGGTCCCATAAAAACGTAAAGCCAAGCCTAGTTTCAGAGGAGAACTACGCAGAGAAACCCTGGGAATCTTTATCCTTTTACACTGCTACCAGAATGACTCAGGTGTGCTCATTTTCCAAGTTTGTAGAGAGAAAAGTGACATTTTACATCACTGATAATAACAAAAACCAAGCATTTGTAATCGACACATGACACAGAAGCATGTACACGAACTGCAATACTGCAGTGTACCGTACTTCACGTAACCTGTTAGCACATCTTCCAAAGCCTTTTTTCTGAAGGGAGAACGACCACACATACTCTTCAGAAACAGAGCTAAATTATCCCTTGTTCTGTAAGTCAGGACCATGCTCAAACTGTGCTACGCGAGACATTTTCAAGAAGGATGCAGTCCAGCAGAGCAGAGCATCAGAAGCTACTGCCACTGATTTGCAGTACTTGCCACCACCTTTTCTACAAATGGTAAAAATCTGCAGCTACTGTTAGTGCTCAGAGATCACTTACCAAAAAAAGGTTGAACTTCTCCCCAAATATTTTAAAGGACTTTTACAGCAGCTTCCACCTTCACCTGTCATTGAAGAGTAACTTATACATCACTCTTGAATAACTAAATCCAGCAAGGAAGCAGGACATGCTTCTTGAAAAGACACCTAAATTTTTGGATCAACATCTCCAAGAACTCCATAGAAAATTGAAGGAATGATTGTTTTCTGAAGAAAATTCCTGGCCCACTGCATCAGTGGCAGTTTTGGTCTTGACAACTTAATGGCATAATGCTCTGGAATTACATGCCCTCTCTAGCTGTTCCTTAAGAACATATCACATGGGAAGAAAACTCCAGTTCCTCAACCCAAAATGCTAGAAAACAATAGCAACGACAAAAGTATTAAGTGTACGCTGAATGCTTTAACAAATATTTTCATATGTGCATCCTGACATCAAGAGGTGAGAAGAATGCAAAGACAAATTGAAAAGCAGTGAGTGAAGTGGCAAAACCCAAAAAGCATGGTAAAAGGTCATGGATTTATAAAATAAGTGTCATATGCAAACGTGACCAGCAAAGCCACAACATAACCACAGGGAGACATATCTCAGTTTATAATTTCCCACAACAGAAATCAACAGGGCAACAATGCTCAAACTAGTCAGAAAGGAAGCAACATAGTTGGAACCATTCCCCTGAAACTCTACCACTTAATTTCTTAATGAAACCTTTATTGAAAAAACTCGTAATAGGCAACTTGAACTTGGCTTGCAACCTCTCAGTCTAGTTTTGGATTATAGCAGATTGAGGGGTCACAAACATCTATTTAGGTACCCAAAATTTTCTCAGGAGACCCCATGTTCTCCTCATACGCTGCTGGAATTAGTATAACTACTCATTAAAGGCTAAAAGCCTGTGTTTTTCCTGACACATGGGAACTCACATGTCTAAGCATCCTTCCCGACAGGGTTTTAGCAAGTCACGACAGGACTGATCAACAGATTTCAGTGTAAATTACTACATTGTACTATGAACTGCAGTCCTCACTCAACATGTTTTCTTCTGTCTTTTCCATGACAAAGGCAAGTGATCTCCCATGGAGAGAGCAGGCAGACAAGAGCAGCAGCTTTTAAACTTTCCCAGCATGAATCAAAGCTTGTCCAGGTAACAACCTAATACTTTCCTCCAATATCTCTATGGTCCCAGAGCATACTGTTTAAATTCCTATCTCCTCTGCTCCAAGTTTTTATGGTGCGAACCATGTACATTCCCAATATCCAAGAGTCCATGTTTGCTCAATAAAAGGTTTTGGAGTGGACCAATGTATTCTAGGGTAGCATCTGCAGCTTCAGCAATACACTTGGTTGCAATAGACCTGCTGACCAAAGGATCAGGCCACTATTCTGCTGGTGAACGGCCGTGAGGGTGATTTGAGAGGTATTCAGCATTGAAACACAAGTTACCACCTCTGCTTGTTCTGCATCCTCACAAAGCATAAGAGGCGAACAGGAGATTCAGTACTTCTCTCAGTAGCACAAGCACTGTAACTACAGTCAGATGAATTACTGATCACAAGGGCACACCTAAAAAATAGACACAATCTGAAACCCTTGACCTGAAAGTCATCATATGCTTTGTGGTATTTGCAACCCCAACAAGACCTCATTTCTAACGCTGCCATTTAATGTTATCTTTATTGAACCCACAAATGTGATTCTGAAGAATGCCTGGTTATGAAAGAAAATTAATATTATAAGAAAAGACATTAAGATTACACAGATAACATGAGGACTGGAACACTGAAGTCAATCACCAACCATGTATTATCATGTTCAAACCCTGTTTCTTTGGAGCAATCTACTGTAAACTTTTGGTCTTGTTTTTGCTTTCAAAGTGAGTCATATTCTACAAATGCACACTCAGTGTTGAAATCCTTTAATATTTTGCAAGTGGTTTAATTAGCCTGCCGCATTACCTTGGCGACAGTCCACCATGGGAACAGTTGGTAGGTGAAGTTAAGGGGCTGGTTCTGCTGCTGGAGTGCCGGGAAGGAGTCCGACCAAGGGTATTGCTGGGGGAGCCCTGGCACAGAAGCAGGAAGACAGGGATTAGAAATGTGTTGCAATGCACAGGCAGGAGTACACAACAACAGGTCCAAATATTGCCTTTGTTTGCACTAGACAAGCTTAGTGCAGTTTTGGTTCTGGCTCTTGACCTAGAAATCTGCAGCCACGGTTCACGTAGTCATTAATATGTTCTTGAAGGTACTGCTCTGAGGATAAAGCAAGCACATATGCACTTTTCTACAATCCACAGTACCTGCAATTTTAACTACGCAACACATACGGCCTGCAAATATTGCCAGAGAAACGGTTTATCAATCCACGAGGCTACCCAGCTTCTCAGACACTATTTGCCAGGCAACAAAGTATACAGACCATTACCCTGGCAATTTAGCAATTTAATTATTCAGCTATTTTCTGCATTGCCTAAAGCATTCTGATTGTGCTTGTTATGAGCATAAGTAAGCAATCTAACTTATCATTTTTCCACTGGCCTGCACAATCATTCATACCACAGCAAAATGAGTAGAAATTGCTCCCAATTCTGACTCTCTTCACATAAAGTCAAAGGTACTAGAGAACTCAGTCCATTTGCCTGGACGCCTAATGCTGCAGTTCTAGCTTACACAAAGGTCTACTTGTCCCTCTGGAAGTGCAAATATAGGAGGGCTCAAATTCCAGCAAGTTTCACAAGATTTCCACATTAAAAAAGGCAAAAAATACCCTAATCCTTGCTGCTCTGTGGGGAAAAGACATTTAGAAGCACACTTAAATCCTCTACTAACATCTTCCTTCAAAGAAAAAAAAAAATATGTAAGAGCTTCATGTAAAAACATAAGGTAATAGGTGTAGACTGAGGAGACCTTGTAGGTCTCAAAGATCCTGCAAGCTTCTTAGTAGACAATATATCTGGTATTAAACTGATTTCAACAGTAGCGGTAAGCCCAGAAAATCTGTGGCATCAGGATCTCTCTTTTAGCCAAAATGTCGTTACTGGCAAGATTTTCAAAAGCACCACCGACTTGAAAGCACAAACCCCACCAACTTTTATGCGCTTCTCAGTAATTTTTTTTTTAATCTGTACTGGTTATGACTATATTAAATTTAAAAATAACTGAGTTTTTTATTTTAATGGTCCCTATAAAAGCAACATCAAACAGAAGCCTCTGTTGCCATATTGCTTCAAGATAACAGTTACAGATAATTCATGCTACTGAACATCTGCAACAGCTTATCAATGAGCTGCTGTCTTTGGTGCTCTGCTGTTTGCAAGGACAAGGGCCTCTCACCACACTGGTGTTACTGGAGTTCTTGAGGTGGTTGTGCAGGAGCTTGGTAGCACCATCCTGGAATGTTTTTGGCAAGGCACCAAGTAACATGGTAAACTCAGGAGTGTTCAGTTCAAAGAGAGAAATCAGGACTATTTGTGCTGCCTGAAAAGAAGAAAAAAGAAAAGACGATCAGTTTTTATTCTTTGAAAAGAGTATGCATTCTGTTAGTAATGAGTCTTACTGTAAATGATGTGTGTTCCATTCAAAAAGACTCCCACACTAGGCAAATTTTTGACATGCTCCTTGTAATGTGTCATAAGGAATTGCTAACAGCTATAGTTAACTTTTTAGTTCATAGAGCTTACCATATACTTTTACATCTATATCATTAACTTCTCAGATGTAAAGCATACAGCTATTCACAGCTAGTGAGAAAATCTTACCATTGTCCTGTCCAGCACATATTTCAATTGAACAAGTTACTGCAAAAATTTACAGGAAACAAATAAAATCAGAAGCTCAGATAAGTATGAAGAATCTAGGACTGCAATTTGTCATTCCCATGCTTTCTATTTTAAGTGCAAATGGGACTAGTTTTCTTCCTATCCAACCTCTCCTCCTCCTACGGATCTGACAAGTTTGTTTCATCAGACAGACAATTCCCACTTCTATTTTCCCACCTCTCCTTGCAAGTCTCACCACTGAGGCTGTTTCAGCAACAGAAGACTCCATCTCAAGCAGAAGATCTACTGGGATGGTAAGAACCACCTTTCTCTGGTCCATGGCCAGGCTAAACCCCACCAGATTCCCTAAATTTAATAAGTGAAACCAAGGTACCGCTTAAACAATTAAGAATTTTACCATTAATTTCACTGGACATGGTTTGCCTGGAAGAATAGCTGCCAGAACAGGATCTCCACTAACTCCATTAGCAAACATACAGCTCTGCGTATCCTGAACTAAGACAATGGGATCAAATGGGAATGGAAGCAGAATAAATCACAGAATGGAGATCTGCAAGGGTAATTAACATCACATGTTCCTAACTAGGCTTCCCCAGCAGCATACAACCCATGTGGCTTGCACCCATTCTGGTTTTTTTCCCCTGCCTTTGCCTTGAAAATACACAAAAATGTAAAAATTTATTAAAAGAACAATAAAAATGAAGCAATGATGAAGGACCTCTGATGGTCTGCAGCACTACCTTCTCCAGCAGGGGTGTAGCCATTGATATATCAACCTCCAGAATACATATCTGAATACAAAGCAGTGGCTTTAGGCTCACAAAGTAAGCAGCAGAGCTACACATGCTCTTATTTTGGAACAGCATACATACAGCCTTAGGAAGAGACGACACTTGTGTCTGACCCTTTCAGGAACTTTCTAAAACCTCCTAAAAATGAAAAAGAACTTTAAAGAAGATAAAAATATAATTCACTGCCATGGCAATAACTGTACATTCATTGTCCTCATCAAGTCAAAGAAGGAGTTTTTAGTAAGTAATGTGTTTGTAAAGTTGCAATAATTAAGTGGATCTGCAGTTCCCTGTGAAGTGGAATCCTTTAGCAGATGATGAACTTGGATACACAAAACCCCTTTCATAGTGGAGGGGAATCAAAGTACCTCATTGTTTCAGTGTGCAAATTGCAATTCAAGCTGTACTGTTACTTCTGCTATCAGCCCCAATTTGCAGTAACACAGCTTTGTATATAAAAACATTTTCCATCCATGAAAGTTTGGTAAGTAACACCCTTTTCATATGGTCAACAAAGAAACTGAGGCACACAACACTCAACAGGCTTCCAAGGACTGCAGCAAACAACAGGTCTTCAGACTCTTCATTCCAGATGGATCATGCTGCCTCTTGCCAAAACTCTCACTGACTTGAACAGAAACACAGTATGTCATTATTCACTTCACATTAAAGATCCAAGGATGAAAGAAGTGGGGAGATAATTTTCCCCATGGCTTTCTTAACTCCATACCCTACCCTCCTCTGACCTGAAGTTTTGGGCAACTCTGCCATGAAGCCTGCCTGGTATCCAACAAGGACGTGTATTTCTGTCCATTTTGATCCAAGAACTTTTAAGTTTTCACCAGCATAGTATTTTCTGTAATAAAAATATTACTGCAAACAAGAGATCTCAGAACAACAATCAGCATGTTGAACTGAATGCAAAGTGACAAGTCATGCCAAAGTACATTCCGTTTGTGAACGGCATGCATATCCTGGATGGTTAGGAAGTGGACATGCAGATCTTCCATGTCAGAACAAGCAGATCTCTTATTCATTGAGATAAAGCAGCTAGGAAAATCGATCAACAAGGTTCCCAGGTTGAGAGATTGCTCAGAGACTAGAATATCTGGAGATACCAACTGGTTAAGTCAGGAGCTGCCCAAGGTACAGTGAGGTGGATAAGGATTTCAGGTGCCTTTGTCCCACATATCTCCCATCGATGGGTTAGAAATATGGTCACCCTTGGAGACCTCCTAAGTAAATACAGCAAAACAGGCGCAAGAGCACATGCACTCTACGATGTGACATTCTGGAGGTACCTTTCTTGTGTGCCAGAGAGGTCTAAGATGCATCTCACAGATCTGAGCAAAATCTTCACCAAAGCTCCACCAGGAACTTTATGATCCTGTGGCTTCACTTTGAAGCACAGAGTTATCTAATTGGTACAGTTTAACCCTAACACACAAACACTAATAGCACGGTTATGTGATACAGGAGTATCTGAGGGAACTTTCAACTCCCAGAAGTCACTTCAGTTTTGTTCCACTCTTTTGTTTTGGCTTTGATGAAAACAGGACTGTGTCCACCCTCCCTCTTAGCACAAAATACAGCTTGTCCTTAGGAGTGTCTGCCAGTATTCTGTGTACTTGGTGCTCTTCAGTAGCTTTGCTGTTGCCTGCAAATAGGTCATTGGGCTTTGAATGAAGGGCTGAACAGTCGCTCACAATGCTTACAATCTTACATGGCCTGAAAGAAAGCAGACCTATAGTCTATGCTTTTTGAAATAAAGCCAAGTACTACTACAGCCTGGGAGCAGTGCTCCAGTAAAGCCCTCAAAAGCGACACTGGAGTTACATGGGTTAACCTTGGCTATGTTATTTTTAAATAGTCCTCAGCCATCCAACTGCACTTCTATGTTTATTTCAGGCAAAAGCCATTATCTGAAAGTTCAGCCATAACTTCCCACTTAAGATTTAACACACAAAGGTCTTGGTCCCTACCACCATAAAATCAAGAACACTGTTAACACTGACCTCAAAAGCTGGAAGGTCCATGCTAGCTTGAAACCACATTTATAACATGCTCCAAGTTTCACTTTTGCAATACTTCCCAGTTTTAATACAGTTAATTTTATTTCAGTAATGAAGAGCATCAGGAGCAGCATTTCTACACCTGTCTTAATAGTTAGATCTGGACACACTTGATAATCCTCTAAGCTTCATTTAACTAGAATATATTTATCTAGTCAAAGGACATCTTTTACAGATAACGTTTCTAAGAGTTTTAAATCTGTGGGTTTTCAGCTTGTGACAAACATTTACATTATCTCAGAATCACTGGTCATTTCTGAAAATCTTGGCCCTTGTTTCATTAGATTACTCAAGGAGTAGATAAATTTAAAGCAAGCAATAAAAAACTTATTTCTGTACACAATGTACAAACATTCTCCATGCAACACTCGTGCTTGATGATGTATAGTTTGAAGAAAGAGTAATATCTGAATTTTCCCTTGCCTTTGTGTCCCTGTACCATTAGTGTGGAACACTAATCCATCTCCTTTCAGTGACACATAGCATAGACCCTACAGATTATCTAATCTTAATGAAGCAGTTCTCTGCTGGCTTGAGCTGGAGAAACTCTAGTGATTTCAGAGCCTGACTATGCTAGTGAGGGGATCTGGCTCCACGTCAGGCTCTTGAATCATTTGCAAAGGATTGCTTATGTAACTTCATTATTTTCCTTATAACAATGCAGCGAGAGATCAGGTTCCACAAGACGGTAGCAGCTCCCAGAGTTTCACACTTAGGTCAGTGCAATTCATGCTGCCCAACAGTCAGCTGCTAAAGGGACACAAATGGTTTAACAACTTTTGTTTTTTGTTTTCACCTAGACAGTGGGTGTTGGCCAGATTTATTAAAATCTGTAACCTCTGCAACTTGGTTGAATTATAAAAAAGTCTCTTTGAAATGGTTTGGGTTCATTAAGCAAAAAGATCAAGGCTAACTGGAAAAATCCATTGATTTTAGAAAGGAAACGTGTCAGTGACCTAAGCTTAACACAAGTGCCTTATGATTGCTGCTGTCACTGGTGGAATAGACCAAGCAGAATAAGCAGCTAGTTGCCTGAGCTATACGAAAGCAGTTTTCAAGTTACTCAAACTTCTACTGGTGATGGGCTTGCAACATGGGCAGCCCCATAAAAGGAGAGGGCCTCATACCCTGATTGTTTACAAGGGACTATAAGAGAGTTAACAGAAAAAGCACACCAAAACCAAAAATTACTTCACAGACAGACACACTTTTTTCAGGCTCTCAGTCAAGGTCTCTCTACACAGCTAGACAGTTGAGTTGAGACCGCAAACACGATTAGTGTGATTAGTGCACACGGCTTTTAGTCTACCTGTTTACATTTCTCTTCCAAGTTTCCTTCACCGGGCCCTGACGAAGCTGTAGTTGTCCTAGCTGGCAAATCCTCACCCACCCAACTATGCATGGTCTGGGTTTGACAAACAGGAAAGTTAATATTATTTAGAGAAAGCATAGATTTCAACTAAATCATCATCTAAACAGTACACATGCTATCTTTTTGCAGAAGAGTTTTAATCAGCTGCTTAATTTCAAGTAACAAAAAGCATTAATATTTGATTTAACCAGAAGAGCATTCCTTTCAGCAGAGGGCAGCACTGGCTCAAAATTAAGTTCAGCCACAACTCTCAGGCTTACAGACCACCCCTTAGTCCTCCTACAAGGCTTTGCTTTGGCAGCTTCCTGAGGGCCTCCATAACCACTTGAAAACCTCTGCTGAGGTGCAGAGCCTATGCAGTGCTGCACCGAGATGGCACTTGTATCTGGCCAGCCAGGAGTAGGGGAACAGGTGCTTATACCTGCCCACACCTATCCTCACAGGCATCTAAGTTCAGAGGAAGAAGCAGTTAAGAACTTGCAAACTCCTGACTCCAGTCTGGGCATCAGTCTGCTAGACCAACACTGTCTACACTGCCTTTTGTCATGTGATCGGTCTGGGGAAGATCCACACTAACATCTGCTCACTTTTGAGAAATGTAATCTTACTCTGTACGCGTCATTCATTTCACCATCAAGTCTAAGGCAAATGTGGTTTTAATAACTTAAGGCACACTGCAACAGAGAAGCTCGCTCTCTCTCATGTTGCTCTGAATTATACTAAACTGCACATGAAATATAGATCCACTGAGATCGAGAGGCAGCAGTGACACATTAGGCAGCTTGTATTAGCACACATTGGCATAGAGCAACGCTTTGATTCTCTGATGAGCATAGCTGATGTTAAGTGAGTTAATTCACATCTACTGAGAGTGTTTGCAGGCTCTAAACAAGTATTATTTAAGTATACTTTCCAGCAGACAATTAAGTGTTAGCTGGCACTCAGCTAACAGACTATCTACCAAACCAAACCTCCTGCTTGTTCCTTTTTCAGGTCTAGAATCAGATGAGTATGGACATCCACGTTACTGATAGAGTAGTATGAAGCAGAACGGCTTCATTAGTTCGTACTTAATCCAAGCATGTTAGCTTGAGCACAAGTTTTTAAACATACAGTTTCCCCAAAAGACTTCTATTAGAATATGCTGTTTACATCCACATCCTGAAAAGGAAGAATTTATTTAACAGATTTAAATACAGAATTCACATACAAATTAAATCCACATTGCTATTGTGTTTTATATAGCACACACTTAATATATCATGAAAGGCTTTTACAAGTCATGGATGGTTGCATTACATGTGTCGAAAGCATCTCAAACAAGTGCCAGCAAAAACTATGCAGCATTGAATCATCACATATTCGGATTACTGTTCTATAATGGATTACGACTCCTTATGTGTGCTGCTGTTTTGTGACCTGGGCACAGCAAAGACCGTGGCAAAAATGTTCATTATTTCTGGAAAGCCAGATGTCACCCCAGAAGTCAAGCTGATGAAGGCTACTCCAAGTAACTTTGCTTCTTACAAAATGCCATTTGTTGCAAAAACATGTTTCAGGGCTAGAAACAAAGGTTATATTTCATTAACAACTGAGAAACTTTCATTATAAACTTGGCATGATGTAAGTCAATTCTGAGGGGGAGGCTCTCACATATAAGCTAAGAAAGAAGAAAAGCTACTGAAATAAGATGGTTTGTAATGAAAACATGCACTTTAATCTGCATGGAGTTTCAAAATGCTAGAATAAGTATGGCAGACTTAAACATCACAGTGCAGAGAAAACAGCCTATGGTCTATTTATTGAATGGGTCTACAATGTGTCATATAAATATCACCTCTAATCTCAATTTTCAAAAGACATACATCACCTATACCTATGTAGGTGTATGTGTACTTATATAAATGGCACGTACACACAAACGTACTATGCACAGACACATAATATAAGCATGAGTATACGCATTCTGTGAAGCAATTTCTTCTTACATTGTATTATCGTGCACTAGCTCTTAACTGTTTCAAGCAAATTGAGAAAATTACAAACTGCTATCATCTCAAAGGATACTAGAAGGCTGTATAAAGTGAAGAGATTAATTTTCAGGAAATCTACCCCAGCACCATGTTTCCAACAAGCACGTGATGATTTTCTGGCCACTAACATCGGGAAAATCCATTTTCCTTACACTGCGTACACTAAAAATATTTGGGCTCTCATAGCTCTCTAGCATCAAATTCAAAACAAACAGAAAATGACGGCTACTATTTTGGAAACACAGCTAGGACACAGAGATCCTTTTTGTTCTAATAGCATTAAATCAAGTAAACATTGAAGTCCACCAGGTGCCATTTTTTATATATTACACTATTTTTCCTAACACTGACTATGTTTAAATGCCTGAAGAGAGTTCCTCTGTGCATTTAGGCTGAGTTTGACTTCTTTAGGAACATCCTTTGGCTAAAAGGCTGACCTCAGCAGTATGGACATAATCCTGTTTAAGACTCCATAAGCCTGAAATGAAATCCTAAGGCCTGGTTCTCTGGTAACTTGGCTCTTCATGGAGTCCATGAGACGCACAAATCTGGTGTAGGAATATTGCAAGAGTGCTCAAGAAGCCTCTGACCCAAAAAGGCAAGGGCCTGCAACTGGGGAATATTAAAACAAATTGCCATTCAAAAGCATATCTGCAAACCTCCTCTTTGCCACTGCTACTGTAACAGGCCATGACCAACAGCGTTTATTGCCCAACACCAGTAAAGATGAACGATGCCATTTCAGCTCACTAAGAGTCTTTGGGAGTGCTTTTAGTGAAGCTTCTGTCGCAGACTTACTCAAATCAGCCTGATACCAGATGGAAAATTAAAGCTTCAGGAGAGATTTTAGAGGTCTCATGGCATCACATTGCAAAGGACCCCAATTTCATTTCCTTAGCAGTGTTTGCTTTCCTGTCTATCACTGGTCCTCCTACAGACATCACAGCAATATTTTAAACAAACTTGCCCTGGACTTTATTGATAGATATTATTTCCTTACCAAAGTGACAGCATCAATATTTCTCAAGAAATGACATCTAGGACTACTAGTTAAAGATGTAAATACATTTTTTTGGCTGTTTGAGCATATGAAGAATTTGTTGACCTGTTGCTTTCTCTCTGAAATCTTCCTTATTTTCCCATATAATTCAGAAACAGTTTCTCAATTAATCAGTTTTAGGAAAAAATCTGATCCCAAACTTGTTTTCTTTGGACACCTCTAGACTTCAGCTGCAAACCAGTGGTGCCAATCCAAGGAGAGCCCTACCCCTAGGTAGTCTGTGGGGGACTTCATGCAAACAACAGTAACACATGCAATCTCCCGGGCTTTTGGATTCATTGCAACGGTTCTAGTTTCTTACCAAGTCCCATCCACTGTCTGTATTCAAGGGCAGCTTGGCCAAACTCAGTAACGAGCAGGACAGTTGAAAGAAAAAGTTTTCCCAGTTACATAAGTGGAAGGCAGAACATGATGTACATGTGACACAAGGCTGCCCATAATGTGTAAAATGGCATTCAGGCTTGTAAAATAGAACTGCTGTAGGAATGTTTCATCAACAGACAAGCCAGTCAGGGTATCTGGCACAAAGGAAAAATTTCTTCTTCCCTGAGATTAGTAGTCCAAATGACCATCAGGCAATACAGAACTTGTTATTTATTGTTAAGACCAGAGCTTGGCTGATTAACAAGACGGTAGGCAATGTCACTGGCCCTTCACCTCAGAAGGCCTTGCTCCCCTTCAGCCTGTACAAGCTCCTCCTAAATGCTGAGATCTTGCGTGCCCTCACTGATGACTCCACCCCTCAAATGCTGAGCACTCATGTTTAATAAAAGTTTCCATTCCCTCGAGCCTTGGACAGGAGGCTTCTTTAGGCTTTGGCCAGACTCAAAGCAGAAGCCTTGTTCTCATTTCCATTCTCAAACTGATGGCTCTTTTCCAAGATCAAAGTATGTTCCCACACAGAGCCCGAGCCTGTCATCCAAATTCAATAAGCACTTTACCTACGTAAGGATTGCACAGTAACTTTGCTGGCAGTATTAGTGATAACATGGTAAAGTTACTGACTTAATGTCCTCAGACCAGTCATCACAGTATTTCTGTTGCCACTGTATTACTTTCCTGTGTGGTAATTGACTGGCTTATGTAAAATGATTTCATCAAATCTTAACCATTTTCCAGAGGAAAAAAATCAGACTTAATGCCCTGTTGCAGAGAGGAATAAACCAAGGCAGAGGAAAGCCAGGTGCATCACACAAGGTTAGACACTACTGCAATCAAAATTAGAGCTCAGTTATCTGAAATCCTGATCTGTGCCCTGCCCGTTGATATGTTCTGCTTGGGGAAAAAGCAGCAAGGTGGCTGTATGTGTGGAAATTACCAACAGGTGCCCTCCTTGCACTGGAACCTCATCCCATCCAGGTCTCCACACAGTGCTGCATGACCTGTTCCTACCCAATGGCTTTTGTTCAGCACGGAGGACAAACGTCTTTCACCTTTCTCCTAGCACTGCTTGCAGGAACTAAATCTTAACTTGAATACAGGGTAAACACCCAGAAGTATTAACAAACTTTAAAACAAGACAAATATTTACCCATAATACACTGCTGATCACCTTATTTTAAACATAAAGTTTGAAAATAATTTTGACCATACATAGTTCATAGCTACTATCAGCAGCTCAAATGGCTTCTACCTGGAAAGGGAATCATGACATTTTGTCAATGACACTCTGTAGTATCAACCATATGTTCCTCAAAGTACATCATGTTTTTCTTGTGATAACAGAGCTTGTTTTGCTACAGGTATCATTCCATACGAGAACATAAACTGTTTTATGCACAACAGCATTTCTTTTGACTAAGTTTCTTTCTGATTTCACTAGCTATAAAATATGATCTGTAGTTCCAAGTCAGGTGTCAGACAGGTTAAGTGTGCTCATTAAGTGTGCTTAAGTAGTCATCATAAGACTATGCAAAGTTTATTAATAAAGCTTATCATTCAGTTTGAAAAAGGTTTTTGGACTAAATGCCACTTTTTGTTCTATTTTTCTCCAGTGCCTTAACACTACAGGGCTGGGACCTCCATGACCATCACACATAATGAATAGTAGTAATGGACAGATGATCATTAATGAAAGGATAATCTCACTATTGACTAAAAATATAATCCATTTCTTGAAAGACCCCTTGATTGAACATTTGAACAGACCCCTTGATTGCTACCATAGGATCAGATCTGTATGACTAAAGCAGCCACATACTTTCTCCACTGACAGAGGTCATTTTTATACTTCACCACCAGCATAAGCAAGCTTGTTTTACCTTCATCTGCTCAAAGGTAAAATCCAGACAGAACAGCATGGCCATCATGCACACAGATGCTACTTGCATTAAGGTAGCATTCAGTAACTCAAATCTGGGTAAGAACCACATTGGCTGCGGGACTGCATTTCTTGGGGGAACGAGTCCTGCCTCCAGGAGTAGTTGAGCAGTGGCATCTCTGTTCCACCAAGTCAACCACAGTACTATATGTGGACTGGACTACACCAGCCAAGACTCCTCACTACCAAAACCGAAGTGTGCTCTTGTCAGCTTGCAGGAGCTGAGTTGATTGCACTGGTAGTTTCAAATCCAGATTCTATTGAAAAATTACCTTATTTTATACTTTTTACAGGCCTCTTGTAGTACTTTGATCATTTGAAGACTGAACTGATTCTTCTCCATCTCCCCCATAACCTCAACTGCTGTCTCCATTTTTAGGTTGTGACAATGTTTATGTTTATAATGCATGGTCTGCTCTGCACTTAGAAAACCTCAGATCTTGAAGGCCACCGTAATACCTTCCATGAGGGCAGCATCTTCTGATGCTTAAATGAATCATCTCGATATAAAAAAGGTACTTTTTTGCAAGTTATAGTCTCAAAAAAAAAAGATAACAATTTTTTAATTGTGTTCTTCAGAACATTTTATTGGTCTGGGTTGGCCCTTGATAATCCAGTTCGTTACTGCATAATGAATTTATTAGCCTGTTAACTACAGTCCTGACAGAGAATGGCCAATGATTGCTTGTAAATCCTTTGCTGCAGTGTTTCTTTTAAAGCCTGTGGTTTGTACTGTGTTCTTAATAAAATCATAGTACAGCAACGGTATGATGAAATAAAGATCACCTGGGTGTTCATTTTTACTAGCCTAAGTTAGCTTAACTGCGTAATAATTTATTTGAAAGCTACAAGCATCAGAGGCAAATCCAAGTCACATGCAGGTTTAATAAAAAGCACTTAGATTCTGTAATCTCTTGTCAGCCCCAAGGGACTTGCCCAGGTATTGCTCAGGTGGAGTTTGCTGGAAGTTTTGCCAGAGCTCTGCAAGTCTTTGAAACAGGATGGACACCACACTGTGAACACCCACTCCCCACATCCCACAGCTTCACAGCAAACAGCCAATTTTTTCAGTTGCTGCAGATACTCTTCACTCAATTTTGCATGCAGCAATGATGACCCCTAATGGTGAAATATTTCCTCTGCCGAGCACTATGCAGAGATTTTGCTTTTTGATGTATATTTCTACTTAAATTAATCACAACTCCCTCTCACAGGCCACCAGGGTACACTGCTTGAGGTTTACTTGAACTGTAACAGAGAAGCAGCTTCTTTGCCTGTTTAATTCTTTCTGACTTTGTACATGGAAGCATCAAAATGGAAACGCATTATTCCAGATCTAAGTCCAGCATTTAAAGTCATCCTTTTTTTCTGAGGCAGACTATCTTGCAGAAGCAAATTTCAGTCACACTGGTGCGAATAATCTCTGCAGAAAGTCTTCAGAAAAGAGGAGAAGACATTTTTCTCTAGATCCAATCAGCTGTATGTCAGAAAGCAAACAGCATATACCCAAAAAGCTTCTTTGAAGCCTTGTGTCAGCTATCAGATAATGCTGCAGTTGCAGCACCTTTGATACGCAGTGATTTTTCAAGCAGAACCAAATAATCACTAATAGCAAAAATAATTTTCTTATTTCCAAAGTTATAAAATAATATATTATTCTAGTATTATTTCAACATTTTAAGTGCATGTAGAATGTAAAAATATACAATTTTTACATTCTGAAATGCTTAAAGTGTTTTGGTTTTTTAAATCCAAGTACATCTCAAAGCCTTCAGCTCCTACTGGAATCTATTTCTACATCTGGGCTGGGAAGAGAAGGTAGTTTTAAATTGTGTTACAGGTACCAGGTACATAAAGCTAAGTCTCACTTTTCTCTTGGGAGAGATGAGTATCACTACCTGCCCCATTTTAGCTTGCCTGACACTTGCATCTAGAGCAAGATAAAGAACAAGGTAACTGTATTACCCAGGCCTGACCTAAATGTGTCAGTTTTTTCCAGGTTGAGATAAACACACAGCTCTTAGAAGAGTTGAGAGCCCCTGGCAGCTTACTGATTCTTTTACTTTCTTTTAACAATATTATAACACAGAAGTTGTGCTGGATTTCATTTGAGTCTACAAAGCAGAGAGCCTTCACCTAAATAAACAAAAACCTAGAGATATTTCCAGACTGCTCAAGAAAAAGCACATTTTCAAACTATGATCTCGTTTTGCACAGTACTAGTAAAGTCACACAGCTAAGTACCTACTAGGAAAAAAAAAACCTATATGAAGACATGCTTCAGAAATGTGTCTTCACTGAATTAGCAATTTGGTTTGGACAGTAAAGTATGTAAAATCCATTTTTTTACATTAGAATCTAATCGCTGAATTTTTCATTGCCTTTATGACTGCTTTTTGTTGGGTTTGGGGTTTTTTTGGGAAGAACAATAATTACTGCAAATACTTCATCATCCCGGCTTATTACCTTTCTCACGTCTGAGCTCTTTGGTTCTGTTGTCCAAGTTATAATTCTAGATACAGCAAGTCTTGTCTCACTGGAGTTCACAAAGTCTGTTGGATCCATCTGTCTTGCCAAGGACTCAATATATTTCAGGATAGCAACTTTTACCTGATAAGTGAAGAAGGATTTGTTAAGCTCACATACTAGCAAAGATGGATTTATCCTATAATAAACAGATACCTTTACAGATTGACAAGACATGTCACATGGGGGAAAAATGAATATCCCTGTGACATGTCTCTATGTCATGTTACGAAAAATCAAGAGCCACTTTCTACCCAGGATAAATTTTGTGTAGTAAAAGTCCGCAATGGAATATCAGAACTAGCTTGAAATACATGTGTCTGCTTGTGTGTTTGCATAAGCAAATCAGTACACCATCACGCTGTTTCCACCAGCAGTTATTGTTCTGGATGCCAAACCATAGCTTTTGGTCTCAAACCAAATGCTTGATGCTGGAGTCTCCAAAGACACAAAATTTGGGAGACTGAAGAAAGAACACTTGAGTCATTTGGCATCCTGTATATTCCAGTCTCTGGAAGATATATGTGTATTACTTCCAGAGTTTACAGTGTTTCTATAGCCTTGAAACAGCAACCTCCTGAAAAACAGTCTGCACAACAGTATCCCTTTGGGAGGATTCAGTAACAGAAAGCTCTGATTACTTTTTGTTGTTGGTTTTTTCTTCCTTTCTCCAAACCCTACACATGCTATGTCTGATCTGTGCAACAAGTACTTGTTAAGGTGTGCCTAGAATCCCAACTTCCCAGCCATTCAGACAGGGTCTGCTCCCTTCTGTCCTGCACAATCAGGTTTTCTTCCCACCAAGACCAGGGTGAAAAGAAATTTTCCATGTCTAAACTTTAATACGTTCCAGTGTGCTTAAAGCCCAACTCTTACTGACTTGTGATGAGTTATAGGGCCCTATTTTAAAGATATTTAGATTTATTAAAATGGAGAACAAGAGAGTTAATCAAAGTTACCAATATAATTTCTATATCGTGCAGGTACTTACAGTAAGTTATCTTATCATGAGTCTATGCTTTCTAGTATGCCTGACATGGCAAGCTAAGACAACCACGTTGATGCTTTAGTGAAAAGGCTTTTGATACTGACCTTCAGGTTTGGTGTTTGGGTCTGATCTACAATAAACCTCATCAAAATGTTAAATTGCTGATCAAATGGAAAAGAATCCCTGTCCAAAGAAAACAGGCAAAAATATGATGCAACAAATTTTCAGGACTAAATTAACTTGATACATTAAAGCTTACACAACAGATTTCAACACCTATCATGCTTTTCTTCTTAACTTTACCATCAACCAGAGAAGCTCCAAGTCTAAGGATTAGCTAGTTACTAATTTAATACTGGAGAAAAGGGCTAAATCAATACCTTTACACACTGTTACTCTATCTGCTTTCTGTACGCTTATCCAGCTTTTGGCACACCCATCCACTCCTTCATTTCAGGCTGCGCTTTGTTCCCTTATCTCTTGTAGCAGCCTGGTTTATCTTGTCCTCAGAGTTCATACCTGGCTTTGATTTCTCTCTTCTTTTTCCCTACTCTATCCTATTTTCTCCTGTTACTACAACTTTTTTTTTTTTTAATTATCCTATTTCCAGCATGAACCAATCTTTATTCTAACAGTGTCCTGTGTTGGACATCCTTAGAAAAGAACATGGACTATAGAGTTGGTGTGCACATCGCAGTAGCATTCAAGGTCTTATACTGACATTACCATTATTTGCTGTTTGAACAACATGAAAGATGCACTGAACTTTGTGGTAAAGCACCATTCATATTCTGAACACTGCAAGTATTTTTTTTTCCATCAATTAAAAAGAAAATCAATATCTAAGCACATGCACACCAAAAAAACAAATTAACAAAATTAATCAGCTACACATTTTAAATGTTATGCTTTAAAGTGATCTATTTAGAAGAGACAGGCCTTTTTAATTCAATGCTTGAAACAGTGACATAACTTTGTTCTCCTTTATTCTGGTATTCATCAGGACTGAGCCCTCAAAATATATGGCACTGCTGGGTTTCTAAAACGTTCATCAGATGCCTTCCTGTAATCCTGCAAAAACCTCCATAACATTTGCCATTGGAGTACTCTACCTGGTGACATCCAGAGCTTTTTGAACTTTTGCCTGCACAGACCCCAGCAAATCTGCTCCCATTTTCTTTAGCAACTGGGTCAGGAGAACAAAAAGCCAATCCTGCAAGTCATCTTTATGAATGATGATGAAATCAACCAGGGTTTCCAGAAACATGCTGAAGACCTATAAACAAAACAAGTGTCACAAAAAGGAATACAGTGCTTTAAATAAAAAATAATCAAAGGGGAGGGGGTTACAATCTGAGTTTCAGGATGATTTTGTTATAGACAGTTTCATGAATGAATTATTTTAGTGACTACATTGCTCTGAGAAAAAAAATCAGACGTCTAAAATGTGTCGTATTAAAATACCACATAAAACGAATGAAGGAAGGGGGTATAATACACTTACTCTCTGTTGTGAATTCCACAGCAAAGCAGGCCATGCAACAAAACAAACCACTCGTTAGCACACAGTGATCTAGGCTGGTTGTTCAGATGCAGTTTGTCAACAGATAAAAGATGCATTCATTGAAAGTTTACATTTTCTTAAAACACAATCTCTTCTCAGTCGAGTTACTTAAACATTATATACCTTGGATCAGATCCAGTCTCCTCAGTCATGAAAGTAACATATGTTTATATATAACAAAGTTTACATATGTTTAACACCACAGCTAATGAGTTTGTAGCAGTAATTCCATAAAAGCAGTGCACACGGCAGGTCACCGCTGCCACAGAGGACATACTTGAGTACACTGTCCAATCAACCCTCACCTTACTCAGAAACTGGAAATAGTTTGTAAACAAATAGCCACACCTTCACCCTTTCCTTGACACATACTGAACCTTTGAGAACCAAAACATTAAGACCTTACAGGTAGGAACTCCCACACTTGGCGAGGCCTGTGGGACAGCTGGTCCAGACTATAATTACGGCCAAAAACGCACACTTCGACCAAGACCCGTGACAGGCGACTATGCCAGCCCAGGGATTTCCATGTGATAACCATTTATTAAAACTTGTTTACCAAGTGGTCTGAAGTACAAACATTTATACAACTTATTCCTTCTCAAACTGTTATTTAACCCAACGCCAAATGTTTTTACCCAGACGTTACTGGTTGCCCTCAACCAGCAAACCTCCTCAGGAAAGGGCACAAAACTCCCTTTTCCCCTCTCCCTGCTCCCACTTACCTGTCCACAGAAGACCACTGGGTCTGAACATGCCTACAGGCCCAACCTCCCCATTCCCTAGCCTATTTCATTTTAAGAGATGTCTGTAAATTAACGCCACAGCCTTTAACTTCAAAGGTCAGTGTTATAAAGAAGGCAAAGTGGCTATACTAGAGACTTTAGTTATGAGATCCAGAACAGTGAGACCCTGTACTGCTCCCAGGTGTATACGTAAATACACAAACCCAGCGACCATGATGCTGAACTATGACGTATTACCCTTCACGGACCCCACTCTACTGTGTATCACCAAGACACTCCCTAGAGAAGTACAGGTAAAACTGAACTTCTCGCTCCAGGAGCTGACATCTGAAAGGCATTAGGCTGCTCCTTGGGAAGCACGCAGTAACCAGTTCCTAGCAAAATAAGAGAGACTGAGACACAACCCTTCATTGTAGAACAGATAAAAATCCAGATTTATAAATGCCAGTTTTCCCCCAGCAGATGGCAGGGGTAGAAATACAAAGCATTCATCTTGGAACAGTGTCAAATGTGCACACATGGTAATATAAGAGAGCGAGCCAAGTCTTTGTGATCTTACCTTGCTGTGAGGGTCAGCAAACATGCGAGTAAATATTTCACATAGCCTTTTTAACTCGACTCGGCTAAAATATATAAATAAAACATTATATTAATGCTAAAGCTTTAGTTGCAGCAAAAAAGCTAATAAATATTAACAGCTGAAAGATTTAACCTTCTTTATTTTAGTGTTACTTATGTCACGCTTCTGAAAACTCTGTATCTGGGCAAAGCCTTAACTGACATTCCAGTTTAACTGCTGGGAACACCAGTCTTACATCAAGAAATCTAATAAACTTTTTCTTAAAAAATCATAAGCCAGACACTTGTATTTTCTGCTGCTTCTATTTTCTTCTATATTCTGGATTGCAGAAAACAACTTGAAATGTGCACATTTGGGAGGTATTCGCTTTCTGTGTCAATCTTGCTGACTCACTGAAACAAGGGGTCTTCTGCAGCCTAGGCATCAGTTTCTCAAGTGTCCTTTGTGTCAGGGAATTCAAACTTTCAAGTAAAATCAGAACTTTCATGCTGTTTGAGTATATACTAATCATAAATATTTTGGTCTAAACTCTCAGTTGCCTCAGTGAAATCAATCTAGAATCACATGGTATTAACAGATACCAGAACTGACTCCAAAGGCTGACAGCAGGCACATTGAGGAGACAAATATATAGAAATGGAAGCCAGATTATCAAGTGGGCAACCTAGTAAGTCAGAAGATAATTAAATTAAGGCACAATCTAAGTTCCTATTAGTAAGAAATTATTAGGTGCTCAGTAATGTTCTTTTTATGCCAGGGGAAGAAAGAATGATGTATGGGTCTGTCCTGGTTTCAGCTGGGATAGAGTTAACTTTCTTCCTAGTAGCTGGTATAGTGTTATGTTTTGGATTTAGTATGAGAAGAATGTTGATAACACACTGATGTTTTCCATTGTTGCTAAGCAGTGTTTAGACTAAGTCAAGGATTTTTCAGCTTCTGATGCCCAGCCAGCAAGAAGGCTGGAGGGGCACAAGAACTTGGGAGTGGACACAGCCAGGGCAGCTGACCCAAACTGGCCAAAGGAATATTCCATACCACGTGATGTCATGCCCAGTATATAAACTGGGAGGAGTTGGCCTGGGAGGGGCGGTGTGGATCACTGCTCAGGAACTAACTGGGCATCGGTCAGCAGGTAAACAATTGCATTGTGCATCACTTGTTTTGTATATTCCAATCCTTTTATTATTATTATTATTGTCATTTTATTATTATTATCATCATTATTAGTTTCTTCCTTTCTGTTCTATTAAACTGTTCTTATCTCAACCCACAAGTTTTACATTTTTTCCAATTCTCTCCCCTATCCCACTGGGTGGGGGGGAAGTGAGCGAGTGGCTGGGTGGTGCTTAGTTGCTGGCTGGGGTTAAACCACAACAGGGTCCCTTTCATATGATACTGAGTTTGAGTCAAATGCAGAACTGTTTGGTGCCAAAGCTCTTATCTGCAATGTCTTGAAAATACGAGTCTTAGTTTTCCCGCAAGGCAAACTGCCAAAGAATGCAGAAGTTTTGCTTGTTTACTGTGCAAAGAAAAACAGAGCAAGACAGTGAGGAAGCAATTAGATATTTTTCAGTTACTATGAAACCAGAGCAACTAGTGAAATGCACATGGATTGCTCAGAGAACAGCCATTCAGGTCTTGACTACAGGTATCCTCTTTCCAGAAAGACATTAATTCTACAGTCCACCAACATATCTCTCTCTCAAAATAAGCTTCAAAGAACAGGGCAGAATATGCTACTAGTCTACAGGTATTTTATGTTAGTTTGTTTATAAGTAGTACGGGACATTTTTTCAAATAAATCTATGCATGAAAGGCTGACCAAATTTTAGAAGGGCACAAAACCAATGGTCTTAAGAGTTTGATGTAGAGGAAAAAGTTGTTGTAACACCACCACAGCAAGCTGTCAGCTTCATTCAAGATAAGACTGCACAGTCTCAAAATGATTACAACGCTCTCCTGACTTCATGCAGATTGCAGCTCTTTGAATGAACCCTTATTTATTACTCTAATGAATTTTCTTTCTGGACAAAGGTTACATGAAGGCAGCAAGTATAAGCATGTCTCTTTCTAAAAGCTCATTGACCCAAGGTAACAATGCAAGTACTAAACTGAAACAGGCAGTGGAAGAACATTTCCTTAAGGGACTTGTTGGCCTTCTTTTTTTTAGAAGACCTTATGGGGAACCCTTAGAGAACTAGGCCACATGAAGCTGTATGAAACAAAGAGGATAGGTAAGCACCATACCACTTTGCATGCACATCCTTCTGGATATGCAAATCCCATCTAATATAGGATCAGCCATCTTTCAGTTCGGAGTACTAAAGAAAACCTAGCCACATCACTGCCTTTTATTAAACTTGTTACACCACAACAGAAGATATCAGGTTTAATTAGAAGACAGGACAGACTTGCCCCTTGGACTAATGACCTTGATGATGTTCTGCAAGATGCCGTGGGAACAAACAAGATGATAAAATCTAATCATTAGAACGGGCACCAGATCAACCCTGAATCAAGGAGGAAGCAGACTAAAAGCAAACTAAAATGAAACATAATCTAGAAGACTAAACCCAGTATCAAATTAAAAAAATAACTCTGCAGGGGTGTAGTTTCTGGGACAGGTTTATAAATTATTCAGGACCAAAGCTAAGAGAACTTGCTAGCTTGAAGGACCAGTGACACCAGTACAGTTCGAACACTGCAACCAGCAGGGTTGGAAACAATAGTCTAATTCTACCAGCATTTCTGCTAAGAGCTACTGATCTGGATAATAGCCCATCACCCAACCTTCTCAGCGTTTCCTCCCTTGGAACTATCCCCAACAGCACTCAAAGCATTGTTAATAATCCTCACACACCTTTGTGGCAAAATCAAAGTCTCACCCAGCTTTTTCATACAAGTATATGAGGTGTCACAGTTTCTCCAGACAGTTCATTAAAATAAAGAAAAAAGACAGCATACAAGTGGGAATTATCTTTTAAAAGACTTGTAAATAGACCGCATCAAAAAGCATCTCTGATCTAGGGACTCTAACTACCCATATTAAAAACCTGTAGCACTTCCCACTTAAGGACTGTACCACATCATGTTAAGTGGTAGAATATTTTTATGATGGCAAAAGAATAACCTTCCCAGGCCTGCTCTCAGTACATTTTTCATTCAGTCTGTTAACATGAACCATCAAATATTTTCAGCCAGTATGAAGGCCTTTTAAAATGGAAACAATTGTGCAAATCCAAGTAGGTAGGCTATAAACCATACAACCACCACTTATAAACTTGATCATAATTTAAGTGCATAATATTCACAATAGGAAAATAAAAACATCACACCTATTTGTGAATGTTATCTTCAAAGGAACCAAGAGATACAGCTTGTTTCCAAATACTTTCACCATAAACTAAGGGTGAAAAGTCTACGGTCGGAGAGCCAGTTGACTTTAGCTAATGTGACCTGTGGTCATATGAAGCTTCCACATGACTATTGGGTAATTTTAAGATGTGTTTTAACATGTGACATGCCAAAGGTGTTTGAAGGGTTTATTGTGGCTTTCAACAAGGGACGAAGGTCTGCCTCTCCTACCATAAGCAAAGTTTCAGAGTTGGTACACCTACTTCATTGCCCTAAGAAACTTCCCTCTACTTTATAAACTACACCATTTATGGGAGACTCAAGCTTCTGATAGATTTTTTTAAGAGTTACAAATAATATCTATAATTATACCTAACACAGCCTTCATAAAGAGTCAAAGTATACCCAACATACTGAGAGCATCATCTGATCTCATCTTTGAAACACACACACCCTGAATCATTTTAGAGTAAGTGCAGCGAGTGTTTGTTTCACCTACCGAGTTGCTGGGGAAGAAAATACTGAAGGTTCAAACAGACTAATGTAAAAACGGTACCACCCTTTCAGCGCATTTACAATACCATCGTTGTGGGAAATCTCACTGTGCTGCAATAAGCACCTACCATTGGAGGTCTTCATGAGCCAAAGGAAGGCTAAGAGAAGACAGCATGCTTACCTCAGTCCTTTCTACATTACTGCTACAAATTTAACACAAATTACACTGATGACAGCAGAAATTTTTCCAAAAGTAATTAAAGTCCCACATTGTGGAGACAAAGCCTTCAGAGCTGTGAAAGATACTATCTGTCTCCATAAGGCAGGTACGTATTACTGACTCCAGACTTTAGGCATCTCTCATGAATGACTAACACTATAAAACCATCAAGGTCACCTCAGTGTTCGCTGGCTTTTCAGTAAGTTCTGAAGACCTATGAGCCCCTCTTTCCTTTCAGACCAGTTGGAGCTGGCACAGTGGTTCAGGACCTCTGCCACATCTTCAGTCTGCCGCAGGTAGTGTGGAATGCCCCCGTTCCTGGAACCATAGGAGCGCTCTGAGCAAGCACTTGATGCATCGCTGTTAGCATCATCATCGGAGTACATCCCATAGGGTTCATATCTTCTTCTCACTGGCTTTTTCTGGAAAAGGGGAAATTCAGACTTAGTAAGTTATATATAGTTTTATCAATGCCAAAAGAAAAACATTCTATCCGTAACCACTAAAAGGAAGACTAATGCTATTGTTATAGTGACAGAAGTGTTTTAAAGACGTCACCAAGCACTGCCTGCTTACCTCTCACAGTAGAGCAAGACAGATCCTATTGATTTCAATGAGACTATTAGAGTGACTAAGGGGAGCAGGGCCTGCCTTCCCCAGCATGAAAGTGAGATATTTATGTGCAGTGGAATTAACTACTGGTAATGAAATCATATGCTGTTTTATTGTCAATAATGGTCAGTTCCATTGTTACAGATTCTATGATGATACAACCTCTACTTCAAGAAAAAAAAAAATAAAGATAAGGAAGAAAGAGCTGAAGGAATCTGTGCTGGCATGCACAGTCACTTTGATGTTGATAATGAAGTGACTCTAGAAATGCACTGGGATATAGGAGATGACAATTTCTGTTAGTTTGGGCTAGGGTTTTTCTAGAGGCTAAGGGAGCTGAGTACTCAAATCCCACTCATTTCCATGGCATAGCATTAGAGGACCTGATTCCCTTAGGTACATCTCTGAATTTCGATCCTTAGAGAAGGGATATTAGAATTATTATGGTAGCAAAACAAATTGTATGCTATACTACAAAACAAACTCCTAAATGAACCTTAACAGAACAGCACTGATAAGACAATGTATCGGAAGCAGATTGTCTATATTCTAAAGTGTTTGCTACAGAATTCCTTCCGGTGTCCAGTCCTGCAGTTCTTGGACTTGTGAATCTAGCAGAGTTTTGCTTCCACTAGGACTGCAGGATTGAAGCGTAGAAATTAACTCAAGTGCAGTATCATGGGCGTTAGCAACAGGGTGGGGAAAGTTGGAAAGTAGAAATAAAAAGTCAAGAAAGCACTAGTACCTTGCTCCTGGAGTCTCCTAAGAGCTGTAGGCAGGAAAATATTGAAGGGTGGGAAAAAGCATAGAGAATTATGTCAGAAGCTTATGTAGGGTTTGTTTTTGCAACAAAAACGTATAGCAAATGTGTCTTAGCAAATTAAAAAAAAAAACCAGTTTACGCAAAATAAAAGTGGGTATAATGACATCTGACACTATCTCCTAACTGTTGCTCTACTCATATAGCCTACGATTTCCATTAGGGAGCTTGGAAGTGAGATTATCTGTTAATAAGTTTTTTTTATGACAGATCTATATACAGCACCTCTTTGCTTACTTTTCAGAAATGCTGCTCTGGAAGATACCAGAGTTTTTGGTAATGATTTATTTCCCCACATATTATTAGTAGCTTTTCAGATAGTAGATTTTAGAGTCTTGGAAAGAAATTCTGATGTCAGGAAACCACTATCTACAGTACAGCACATTTAATCAACTTCACTTAACCAAGTTCTCTTTCAACCCACAGTTCTTACACCACACTTTTTTGAAGCTTAGCTTCTTTTAAGACCCCCTGGCTGGCACCCCTGGCTTAAAGGCCTTACTTAATGCCAAAGTTTCCATCACCCTTTGAGCTCTTCCGACAGATCTGAGCACTGAGTCCCAGTACAGACACTGTGGGTTTAGGCCAAGTCCAGCTCTTGAACAGAAGCAGTGGATCCAACGCGAATTGTACACAGGGAGTAGAGGTCACAAAATGACCCACAGTATTTTATTTAAACTGAGTATTTGGCTGAATCCATCTTTGGAGAAGTTCTTTTCATTCCTACTACAGGGAAAAGAATACTCCTCCAAAAACAAGGCTGCTGGGTAAAAACTGGCATCACATTACTCTCTCAAAAGGAGCCTGAACTGAGTTTGTAAATTGCCTGTTGTAAGACAATAACCAAGAAAAAGAGCAAATTGGGGTGGTGGGAAAGAAGGGGACAACAAGATCACATTGCATCCCCTAAAGTCATACAAATTCAGATTGATCAACCAAGTCAGCAGCACTGCTTAGTTTCCAGTTGGACTTAAGGATTTCCCTTTTAAGCCTTCAATCCTTTAAGATTTTAACATTCCCGTATAATGTTATTTAGTTTAAAGGACTGGAATATTTAGAAAGGAACTCTGTAAGTCTAGCTGAAGATTAAGTCACATCGAAAGATATCTCAGTGATCAGCAGTGAATTGAAACACTGATCCTCTCCTCCCTCAAGAAACCTGTATTCAGCAACTCTTCACATTCAGGGACACAGCCTGATTTCATTTATGCAGGCAAACGATCACCTATAATTATGCCCTGAACTGCTCTGGTGGCAAATTTGAAGTGCTGAGAACAGCAATTGACTCACAAGCTATTGTATTTGGTAATGAAAAATGCCCACTAATGCTTCAGCCCACTAAATGCAACAGTGCCATCTATTATATACCGTCCTACCTTTATATTATTCACAAATACTTTTTTTTTTTTATGGAAAGGTAGATTTTGTAAAGAGTGATATTTCTCTAGGAATACTCTAATAATCATCTAGAAATGGAGGTGACATGAGCTGGGTGACAATCAAATATAAAGAGGAAAATGTTAGACATCCCTAGGAAAAGTGAACTAGGAAATGGAAAAAGGACATCTGTCACAAACTCTGAAGACACTGTTCATTCTCTGTAAAGAGAGATCTGAAATATCTATCTCAAGATACATCAGGAAATCCTCCTCTCAGCTCAGGTCTAGAGCTGGAGAAGACCCAAGGTACACTGGTACCCAGCTAATGCTGTACAATAACTTCTCCTGCCTCTACACATCCTCTCCCCCAAACACTCCAGGTGAATCTTAATCCAGGCTTATCTCAACACTTGTCTTCTGAAGAGCAGAAAACACTTTCTGGTTTCTAGCCGAGAGATATTATAGTACAGTAAGATTATACAGGAAAATACAAGTTCAAAAAATGACAATAAATTTACTTGGAAATGCACCGAATGTTTGAAAGTACTAGCAGCAAACTAGACAAATACACTTCAATTTAACTGCATGAGATGGTACGGAATACATGCAAGGCAAGTTATGAGCTGACCCAAGTATCTAGCCAGGTGCAAATAACACAGGGCAGGAACTTGTGAAATTCTCAGTTCTTGTCGAAACCTGATCAGGAACTGACACTAACAGAGAACACTGTGTTTTTTCTGACAAAGTCTTCATGCAGGTAATGGGACTGATGGATCCCGAGCACCCCCACAGTGCCGTGTACATCCTCTAGCAGCCAAGTGAAAGACAATCAGCTCATTCAACCTGTCCTGCACTCTAGCACTGAGCCACAGCGGTCTGTTTGATAACAACTGTGGAGAACCAACATGGAATAAGGAAACAAATATTGCTGCCGATATACCCAAAGACAAAACAGCAAAAGGTAGCTAACTCTACAGCATCAGACACTGGCACAAACAGAACAAAGCTATTAAGAAAGAGGAGAACGTACGTACAGGTAACTTTAAGCCACTTTCCGGTGTCGGAAGCATTTTGTATTTTTCCTCTTACCAGTGCATCGGCCACAGCAGCCTCCAGATCTGTGCTTGTGCTCAGGACTCGCATGGCATTCACAGAAGCAGGCATCCTGCCTGGCTGTCCAAGTCCAAACCGGTCTGCACAAAAGACAACATTGAAAGGGATTGTTAAATGAATTCACATTCACTTGGAATCCTAATCAGGTGCCCGAGCAGCTATCCCCACAGGCTCTGGGAACTCACAGTGCTTTTCCACTAAACACTCTTTTATCCACAGCTCTAGAGAGTTTGCCATTAGAGTAAGAAATGAACTATTGTTTGTTGGGCCCCAGAGACAATTTTGGATCCTCGGGGCAACTTTTTTTTTTTTTTTTTTTTTTTTTTAAGCTGGGAAGCAGGGTATCTATTTAATGTTTTTTTTTACACAGAAGTTGTTTCAAACTTTTATTTTAATGTCAGAGGCAGACATGCTGGTCCCAATCTGGCACTCTCAGAAATCAAGAGAAAGCGTCTCATTAACTTCAGAGAGACAGAATCATGCCCAGTTTCAGGACATGTTAATACCTGAGCACTCATCCATCCTGCAGCTTTTTCTCAGGCACGGATGCGAGACTAGCAGCACCAGATTAACCTATTTTATATCTCAAGGCTTGATTAACCAGTAGAACATCCCCCTATGCCCCACAGTATAAAAATAAGGCTTATTATTTGCTTGTGAAGTGACTCCAATTTTTGTTTTATTACTGTTCTTGAGAAGCAGTTTAAATACCATTTAAAAGTTCTATGATATATAAAAATTGATACTTTTTTTTTGATCAAACAATATCATCTTTCTCCCTTTGAATTTGACGGCAAAGCTCTTAATGACATCCAAAGCAACAGGGTTGAGTCTAAAATGCCATTTACACTCCTAATACTAATTAGTTTACTTTAGCATTTGCCCAGTCTACCAAAAAAGTTACTGAAATTAGTTTCTTTGGGCAAAGGCCTGATTCAAAAAGGCATGCTAGCAGCGATATGACAGAATCAGTGACTTGAGTATCACAAGCCAGGCTCTGGCAGCACAGCCATTCTAGATGTGGGTAGATCAGATACCATATTACTGGGATCCAGACTTTGGTCTATAAGCAGAAAGAGATTGGTTTTGGCATTCCAAGTTTTTATTTCCATGTGGGCTTACACCTCTGTCCCCTGCACCCACACGTGCCAATAAGAGTTTTGCCCCTAAATTCAGTGGTGCACGAATCAAGCTGCATGAACCCATTTAATAGACCTTCAGCTGGTCCACACTGGAGGTAGTCATCAAGCAGCAAGAGAGAGGGATCAAGTCACACAGGTCTTTTATTAGTTCACCTATATTTAATTTAACAAATGAAAAATACTATTTATCAAAATGCGTAACTATTACCGTGGATTTCCACAAAACTGTGGTCAAACACGATATTCAGCAGCTTACTGTATTTTTTGGGAAAAACCGTGTGCTTATCACAAAACTTCATTGCTTTCTTCTTTAAAAACCTACTGCACTAAAATATCTTTTAAGGAATTACCTCACACTGACATGTATAATTTAAATCAGAGACTGAAGTTTGCCAGTCTGCTGTCCTAATTCCAAAGCTTTACATTAAGTGTGTCAGAGATTAAGCTACTATGGGGAAATAGGGAAGATTATTTAAATCTGAAGTATTTTGAGGAAAAACAAAAACCTGAATAATAGTATTTATTTCAAATAGAAGTGTTATCTATCAAAATTTACTGTTTCTCAGTGATGTACCCAGACAAGACATTTCTGATTTACAACAAAAGCACGTTTTCTACAAAACACATTACAAGGGAAAAAAAAAAAACTTCTTAGAACTACTGCCAAAAAGTAATCAAATTATGACATTTCACAAAGAAATAAAAGTTGTATGTGTTATTACTATCCCCTTTTTTAATGCACTTGGGATAAAGAATCATTTCAAATATTTAGGTGAAACAGTGCTTCATCCCTAAAATGGAAAGATCTGTACACTCTTAATAGAAGCGCAGAGAAGATGATAACGCATTAGGTCTGATTGAAACTAAAGTCACTACTACAGAGCTATACGCTAGAAAGATGTACAGAAGACAAGTATTTACCTAAGTGTAAATGATATCTGATGCAGTACAAAAGCTGTAAATGTTGAGACAAGTTCTGGACTCAGTTTTATATTTAAACCCAACTCAATGACATTACTCAAGTGTTACTGAGATCAGAATTTGGCTTTAACTTTTGAAATAACATAGCAGCAAAAAATACCATTGTCATTTATTTCCACGTAAATTTAGTATTACATTAGAAAAGGGAAGATAGTTTGGGTTTTGTTTTTTAAAATGAAGAACAGAATGACAAAGTAATTCAATTATAGATCAGTTTAAATACCCAGCATTAAGAAACAAAATTGAGCTTTTTTAACAAATTAAGTACAGTGTGGCATGCTGGCTTTTATCTGTCTCCAAGGCTATCAGGAATTTTCTGAAATACTTCTTTCAGTGATCTTTAAATTCATAACACCCAAGTCACTCTGGGCTTCTCCCCAAGACACTGTTGCCATACCTGAGTGCAGAAGTTAGACCGTAGGAGAGACCTCGGCATATCTCTAACGTGGGGCTGCGAACACATTTGGCTCCAGGAATAACCAGTACAGGCAAGCCCAATGTTACTGGGCAAGAAATAAGTAGAGTATGCTCTGGCCACATTCCTTTGTCTCCCTGGCTAGATTCATTGTATTGTTACAAACTTGGTGAAAATTCCCAAGCACCATTTTCGGGCCGATTTTGCCATTTTTAGGGAGATTTGGGCCTACTTTAGGACACAGGTAACCATATAGAATTTGATTATGCTTTGTACCAAACCACAGGAACCAAGCATGAAGTGACTACCACAGGAAATTGAATGCAAACAAAGCTTAAATCTGAATTACAATCAAGGTATTTTAAATCATTTCATTATTTTTATTAAATACAAATTCAAATTGTTACTTTGGAAAATGCCAGTCAAATCAGCTTGCATCATTTCTGCTAAGTAACCTGATAAGGGAAGTGTTTTGAGAGTTTTAGTTAAGTGACAACTATTTAACTAGACTTAGAGAAACAGAATATTTTTCACTCCCTACCTGAAGAGGGTTAATTAAATAACTTGCAGTGTCACTAATTCCTTATACAATTTTAGCCTCCAGGAAAACACTGAAGCCCTCATCTTCTACATCATCTTTGTCCCCACAGTTAATTCTCTATTGTCCCAAAGCTCGCAGCCCTCATTCATTTCTTTTTAAGACTCCCAGTGAAATATCCTGATTTCAAAGGGAGTTACAGGTTCTCCACAACTGTGAATCCAGCACAGGGGTGGGGAAGCAGCAACTGGAATCTGCACATTTTTCTCATTATATGTAAGCATTAGTCTCCTGATGCAAAGCCCAGTGAAATTAAGGGAATGATTTTTTCAACAACTTCCATGTACAAGGCCTTCAGAATTATATGAAGGATGGAACAGCATGTGTTATGCTCCAAAGTTCATTTTGAAAGCTCATCAGGTGCTTAATTCTTGCTGTTCTTGTGTATTTTGGAGAGGATCCCACAAAGAACTTTCATTAACAGAGACAGGACTCCAGAATATTTAGTAATAAATGGGATGAAACCCACTAAGGTCTGGTCCTAGGCACTGGGAACTGCTACACTGCTAAAGAGGAAGTATAAGCAGAAGTTGCAAGTACAAGCAGAAGTTGCAAGTACTCTGCATCAGTCAGGATTTAGCCCATGCTGCACAACTGATCCAATTTACAGGAGAATTGAGAAAGCCCTGGATCACCCTTTTTTAAACACTGTTCACAATGTTCCTAAAATACATAAAATTAAAAACATCCAAGAAATGAAATTCAAAACAAAAAGCCACACTGAACAAAAACAGAACAGAAAGCCCCACAGCAGTGAGAAGCACATGCCAAGTGCTGGCTGATGCACATGACAGCAAATGTTAAGATGGTATAAAACAAGACTACGTATAAGAAGCGGATTCATGCAGTTAGCGCTTGTTCACCTGACTGCCCAACAGAATCAGCAGTGGAGAGAGCACTAGTGGACCTGGAATGACGTCGAGAAGCTGCAAGTAGAAGGAATGGCAACACCCACAGGATTAACACACATTTAACCCGAGACAGAAAATGCCACAATCCAAAGGCGATGCGTGTGACCGCTACCAGTAAAGGTGTTTCATAGTGACAGGGAAATGACGCTGTATATGAATGCATAACAGATACAGTGCAAGCCCCAACAGCGACGTCTCCGTCTGTAGCTTCCCCCCCTCACCCCCATGACCGTAAACACGATGCATGACAAAACTCATTTGTAACAGTCCCAAACCAAGTGCCGTTCAGCAAAAAAACCCCAGTGCACATCAGTCACATTCCAGACCCACAGATCTGGAAGACGGCCATCATGAGAACGTGGAGCACATAACTACAGAGCAGGATTTAGATGTGTCTGATCTAAACCCCAAAGTGAAGCCATGATGAATGGTTAGGAATTGTGCTTGTAGGTATTTTTCCACAACATTCTAGCCTATGCATAAAAAAAACCAACATTAACAAAGAGAATGAGTCACCATGTAAGTAGAAAGAGTCATACAGGGAGGTCAGCCAACCACTGCATATAGGTCTTTGGGTTGGGTTTCTTTTCCAAGTAAATACACACACACACATCATAGCTGTTTCTACTACCAAAAGTCCCTTGCTTTTAACAAATTTTGCATACATGTTTCTTGAATCTAAGTACGTACATGCACAGATAATCTGAATATGCACATCTAGAATTACACCACATGTATACAAATTGTTAATAGCAACAGAGCACATACAGTAGCAGAAGAGCTCAACCCAAATATAGCTCCCACTTCAATTCCCAGTTGTCAGCAGCACATTGATCACAAAATGCTTTTGGAGAGGTTTTCCATTCTTAGATTCAGCATAAAGGCGAGTTCTTTACGAAAGCAAATGGAAAGCTGGTGAGCTATTTCCAAATTACAGAAATTTAGTTTTTCTGAAGAGGTTTTCCCTCATTGTCTAGAAATTACATCCTTACCTAGCTCAAACCAGCTGACTCAAGAAACTGATTGCTCATTTGAGCAATTAATCACCACAGACTCACTGAAGGCCTTGTTGCTTTAACATCATTACTAGTACTGTCAAGAAACTGAAAAAATAAAGTAGAATTACCTTCTAATACAATAGGCTTTGTCAATTATGCATATTCATGTGCAGTAGAAAAATTTTAAATCTTCTGTTTAAGGCAAAGCATTCATAAACACAAATACTAATAATATAAAATAGAAATCAGCAATGTGAGAAAAATAAAATTTAAGTTTTTTCCCAGCTGTGAGAGCTTGACTAAAAGCTATCCAGAATAGTCAATGGGGTCTTTAACTATGGAGAACACATGCATTTATTCAAGAGAACCATCCCACTGACACCATAAGTAACTCATGAAAGATTTTCAGGATCAGTGCAGGATTATGGACTGAACCTCACAATTAAGATCCTGAGCTCGCAATTGCTTTCTCCCAAGCCATCCGCTATGCCCCTGTGGACATCACTTCAAGATCAAGACCCATGAAGAAACAGGAATAACAACAACAACAAAAAAACCCAAAACCCAAAAAAACATAAAACCAAACCAAACCAAAAATCACATCTCTGCAAGGAGGATGCGTGTAGAGTGACTCTTCACTGGTGTTGCCTAACTTAGGAAGCAAGATGCTTGGTGCACAGACATGCATACCGGCACAGCAGCCCCAAAACAAAGCAGAGCAATTTGCAAGGTCAGGATGTCAGTGTTGACATTGGCCATAATACCATTAAATTCAAGAATCCTATCGCTTATATATAGCTAGTTTAAGTATAATTCACTGATATACAAGTTAATCTTTATGAGCAACAATAGACCATGCACAGTAGGATTATATTATCTTAGCATTAATGTAAGATTAATTGGGTTCTAGAAATACTGTAATAGAATCATATTGTTTTGGCTTAATTGATATATAAATTTATAATTATATAAATTTCTTTCAGATGAATTAAAAACTACATAATTAACAAGTTCATGAAGATGTTCAAACTTAAAGCATTTCAATGAAAAAACAAGAAAAAAGACAATAGGAAAACAACTATATTGTGTTACTATTATATCGATACTTCCTCCCCACATTACCTTATTGACATAGTAACAATGTATTTCTAGAAATGCATTAATCTTCAGGTAATTAAATATCATGAACTAAAATGAAATGACCCTCTCTCCACAATAAGTTTGTTACAAACAGTGTAATAGACATCTATAACTGAAAATTTATAGTCAGTGTACAAATCAGACTCAGTAGTGGTGGTAGTGTACGAAACTCACACCAACTGTGATTCTGGTACACTGCATTTATTTTTTAGAACAAAGGCTCAAGACAGTATTTCAATTAATGTATTTTCAATAAAATAAACCACAGCACAATGACATAGAAAACTGATGACTTAACCCTGAAATCCAGCCTGCTTATACACTTTGGCTGTAGAAAAAAAGTTTCATCCAAAATTGAAGCTAGACAGGTAACTACAACAACAAGTGATAGTTGCATATCTACTATCCCTTTATGGTTCTGGTGTCAAATCAGCTTCATTTAATCAATAAAAAGTTAATCTATTTATCTTAAAGAGCTATGAACCAAGTTCTGAATGCTAAGTTGAACTCCTCCCATTTTTCACCAAAAATTGAGATATTACAGATAATGCAAACAGATTATTTTCTAGCTCAATATAGCTCAAAATAATGACATTTTGAAGCCCAAAGCCTCTCTAATATTAACTTGAAGATTCCACCCTACACCATTGAAATCAATGGGATTTTTGCCTCTGCACTGACAGCCAAATCAGTAACAACAACATCTAAGTAAGTTTAAAAGATTATTTAAAGTACAGTACATTAACCAAGTATAAGAACCAAACAGGAAAATTTTACCCATCTGTCTATATTTTTAATAACCTTTTCTCACTATTGGATGACAGTTGCAGAATTAAGCCCAAAATGCAATGTTCCACTTACACACTACATCATACACCTGTATTTTGTCACTACGTGCAAAATAGAACATGGAAACCCATTCTTCAGCCTTGATGAAATTTGTAAGACCTTCTTTCTCACTTTTAATACCACATGCACAGCTATGAAATTTCTACATAAATGAGGAGAGCCTGGAGATCAACTATATTTCATGTCCAAGATGACAAACAAGTCTTTCATACAACAAGTAATGTATTTGGTTGAATATATGATATGGTATTTGATCAGAAACATTAACTATCCTGCTGTTTTCAGCAATGTGCAGAAAAACTTCTGCATGTGGTCAGTGTAATGAGATTTTCTATTTGTACTGTACACTTAAGCTGCACATTCATGATGCTCCTTTAAAACCTCAGCCTTTCCATCAGGCTGCTTGAAAAAGTATTCTACAAAATTGCATGTGCAACTTGTTAATCAATGGTTGCCAATGTCATGTAAAACCTCTACAAAAAAGAGCTTCTATGTCTATTGGAGGATTTAGTATAGAAATTATATACTGTTACTATACCTAGCTGTAAGAAAATCGGATCATGAACAGAGTCACTCAACAACAGGCTACGATGCTACCAACTACTTCACTGGAACCTAGAAAATAGAGGCTTGCTCTCCCATAGATTTCCATCAGTGCTGTAAAGTGAAGCACAGCAGCCCCATACAAGCTGATTCAATGAAACTAAAAATTACAAAAGTTCAAACTAAACTATTTTCCTGCTAACAGTGAAATGCTGAGAACTGGAATTGAAGCATGCAGAAGAAAACAGAAGGGAAACAGGGTTGGAAACGGGGAGTGTGTCAGGAATCCAACAGAGGACAGGAAACGAGCTCATTCCACCTGGCAGTGTCTTGAAAGGGCAATCAGAACAAGGGAAAAAGGAAAAAAATATTGACCCTTAAAGCTCCAATGCCTACATGTACTCACCAAGTGGAGGAAAGCCCCGAGCAGGGCTTGTATCTCGACTGCTCTCACGGCTGGTATCACGGCTGCACCCCTGACTCATGCTGGGTCGGGGGATACGACTGCTCCGTGCTAGCATGCAGCATGGAGAGTTTCAGAGAAGGTGAACAAGTTTAATGAGGACAGAAAGCTCAAAGTCAAGTCACATTTCTGTTAGTTACGGTAATTATTACATTAGTAATTATAATTTGCAGCAGCCTGCTCAGGCTCTTTACAAACCAACTACCTTACATGCTGAGCTGCATTTGTGATGTGAAATTTCAGCAGCATTAAATGTCTGGTTGACAGTCTGCTTTTTCTTAAGCAACTGAAGTTTTGTTATTCAAGTAGAGCAGGAATCTTCAATCGTTTAGAAGAGCTCTACTGTTACAAAACATGCAAAACAGATGAGGCTGAAAGATACCCTTCCAGAATATTT